>NC_047086.1:63462361-63777639 GCF_902459505.1 Geotrypetes seraphini | reverse complement strand
CTTCACAAGATTTCAATAACGGTGCAAAAACAAGCACCATCACACATAGTTCAATCCATCTTTTCCTTCTGCTGTTTCCGACTTTGCCATATAATGCAAACCGGGCAAGTCATAAACATTCAGAAAAATAAAACATAAGTTGCTTGAAGCTTAGATTTTGTGCCCAGTGTTTAATTGCCAGTGCGTGGGGAAAAACAAGGGAAAAAAACTCTTCCCCAAGCTTGGGATTTCACCTCCCATAATGGAACCAGAACTCTAGGTTCCCACGTACTGAAAATCACCAGTAAAAATAAACTGGCTGCCTTACAGGTTTCATACAGGCAAAAGAAAACACAGTTCAAAACAATATGTGGGACTTAATCAATCTTAACAGACAATTCCAGCAGAAGATGAAATCTTCAAATAACAAAACTATACTTCTTTATCAGCAAGCCTTAATTAAAGTATGGCAGCTTCTAGTTCAGCTCCATAACCTCTGTGTCAGCCTCACCCCCACACTCAGCAGTTTCCATGCTCCAGGTATCTGTTCTGCTATAAATTAATTCGGTATTAGAGATCTTTACCAGAGCCACAGGTAAGAGAGCTGCTTGCTGCTTTCCAGTCCTGTGCTGGAGTAGTCTCCATTCCCGTTCAATCAATCTGCAGTTGGGAGATGTTGTGGGCTTTTCCTCTCTCTTCCCAGCCACTCCCTTTTCAGTTACCTGGTGCTGATTAGCACTCAACCCAGCTGAGCTCCTTTGTCTTAAGCCAGCTAACTTCTGGGTTGCTCTGAGCTGAGTGGTCTAACCCAGAGGTGGGCAACTCCAGTTCTTGAGGGTCAAAATCCAGCCAAGTTTTCAGGATTTCCCCAATGAATATGCATTTAAAGCAGTGCATGCAAATAGATCTCATGCATATTCATTGGAGAAATCCTGAAAACCCGACTGGATTCCGGCTCTCAAGGACTGGAGTTGCCCACCCCTGATCTAACCACTCCAGCCCTGGTTTGCCTTGCTCTCACCCTGGGGCATGCTGGGACTGGTAGTTCCTGATCTTCCCTGTTTGTTGCTTAGGGAAATTAGAACATGCTTTAGGTAACTTGCCAGTTTTAGAATTGGTGTGTAAAGGATTCTGCTGGTGCTGCAGTGCTCTGGACCTAACCCTAGGGACAAGTATTGCATCTCTCACAGTCCGGTCCGTGCTTCAACCCTGATTCTTGGGCATTGCAGTGTTTCCTTTACAGGTGCAGGGGTGACACTGTGACAATATCCACCCTTGTTTGAAAAGTATCATCACATGGGGTTGGTACAAATGTTAGACCCTGCTCACTCTTAGTCAAAATATGTTGTGATACATTTATTATTGGAATCTATGATTTCTCTATAATCTGGTTTGAGGATGAAAATTTTCTGCCTGACCTCTGCCATTCCCTTGTTTCCTTCTGCCTTTTCAATATTGGTGGGGTCTGGTGTCTAAAATAAATTCTCATCTTCTTATCCTTGATTACTACTTAATGATTCTGAAGATCTTTCAAAGGTCACTTTCTTATTTTGATTCCTTCTTTGACTCCTTACTCATCATTATTGTACATAGTCCTCATCTCTTTTAAATTTCTTAATCTTCCCCTTTGAATATCTGAATGAAACTGATCTACTTTAACTTTCATTTCATCTTCTTGACATTGGGGAGGATTCTTTTAATTTCTTTAATTTATCTTCAATTTCTTCTTTCATCTTCATCATATTATTTCTAGTTTTATGTAAAATCAGGACCAACAGACCCAATGACCATTTATTGAGGATTGCAATCCATTTAGAACTAAACTCTTCATCCTCAGTAAATAATCTAGGCTCTTTATAAATTTGTAACCCTCTCGAGATATACTCCCATTTACAGTATTCTGTTAATGCTGTTCCATGGAGCTCTGCCCTAATAAATTTCTTTGAGAGTTGAAACAGATCATCTCACAATGCTGTATTGTTCATTTGATTTTGTTCCCATCTGTCTGATGAAAAAATATTAGTGTATGGCCATTAATTAAAAAAAAAAAAGAAAAAAAAGAAAATAGCCTATGGTAAAAATGGCCTTAGGGAACAAGAAAGACCTGCATAAGGGGGTGCTAAGGTCACATTTAGCCACAGCTATGAAAAAGGTCCCCTAGGTTTTATTGCATGGGACCTGTGCTATAATAGCATGAGTTAGTGGTAAAATAACACTACTACTTATTATTCATATAGCGCATTTTGATTTTTATAGACAGTCCCTGCTCAGAAGAGCTTACAATCTAACTTGGACAGACAGACATGACAATACATGAGTACCTGAATAAATTCATGTAAACCATTCTGAGCTCCCTGGGGAGAACAGTATAGAAAATTGAATAAATAAATAAACATATAGGGTTGGGGATGCAGAACTTAAGGTGAGAGGAGTTAGGAATTAAAAGCATTCTCTAAGATGTGGGCTTTTAACTGGGCCTTGAACACTGCCAGAGACAGAGCCCGCCAAAGGGATTCGGGCAGCTTGTTCCAAGCGTACAGTGCAGGAAGGTAGAGGGGACAGAATCTGGAGTTGACAGTTGAAGAGAAGGGCACAGATAAGAGGGACTTATCAGCTGAGTGGCCCATGCTTTGATATTGACTGCATGTCAAATATATTGTCCACAATGAGATTAAAATCTCCCCCTAAAATGATCAAGGTATCTCCTGCTTCAGCTAACTGTGATGAGACTTTGAAAAAAATGTGGTGAATTTAATGTTTGTGAATAGTTTCCCTGATCTGGGTTAACAGTTTGACCTATCTTCCTTAACTGTCTGATGAATGCAAAATAATCCATACCATTAGAGATTTATGAGTTAGAATTGCCACTCTAATTTTCTTCCTTACAGATGGAGAAAAGATATATTTGAATCTGCTGATTGCCTAATTTATGAGATTCATTATAGTTCAAGTGAGTTTCTTGTAGGAAGAATGTCTGGTTGTTCTTTGGTAAGATATGGCATAATTGTCTTTTTCTTGTTTTTTTTAATGGGATTATTCATCTTTTGACATTCAAAGAGATGAATCTCCAGTTGGCAGCCATTATCACTAACCAGCTAGATAATATCTTCTGTTCAATCTGTATGGAAACAGAAATAAGATATTCCAAGCCATTTTTGCAGAAGCTTTGTTAGCATGGCTAGGATCTATAACTTTAGCAAACAACTAGCAGCCCAGGCAGTATTGAGGTGGTCTAGGGCTAGAATCAGGCCTATTCGGAAACCAGTAATCCCTGCAGACATCCTGAATTCTGCAAACTGCAAACCCTAATGACAGCAACATCATTTTTTTTTAATTCAATTTGTTCTGTTAGAACTGTTTACAATTAAACATATTTTTTTAAAAAACTCAAAATCTATAACAGAGGAAGTCATCTGCTAGCAGAAAAAACATATATGACATCCATTACAGCAAGGAAATAGTCACAATTACATAGATCACATTAATTGCTTATCTGGCTGCCAGAGAGGTTTCACGTTTTCATGTGTTCCAATTTTAATTGCCACATACAACTCATATTTCTGATATTTTGCCCAATATTTAGTGCTATTTGGCCAGCCAGGAACTGCATTTAGTCAGCCAAATATTACTTAGCCTGTTACTGCCAATATTTGGTGGCTCATAGGCTCAGTTTAGCAGCCAGGTATATTCACCTAAAATGCTGAATATTGGCTTAGCAGCCAGCTATGTCTTGACCAGTGAAAAATAGATTGGAAATTCAATGTCTGTTGCCAGATATGGCATGGCATTGAAATTCTGGGCTCACCATAGTCCACGGAAGATAGACATCTATCTCTCATGGTCTGAATATCAGGTCCATTGACACACAGAATTCAGGTTATAAGTTATAAGTTCAATGATATAAGGTTTTTCCAGCTGAATAAAATCATCTGGTTCCCCACAAATATAAGAATACTGGTATCAAGCAATTATGGTGAAATGCTGGCATTTTGCCTAACCCCCAGTTAACCCATCCCTGGACTGTGCAGGTGAAAGTTACAAGTCTGGAGGTGATTTCTAGAGAGATAGAGAGGATCGAGTCAAGTATTTGCAAGACCGCTTGTAAAGATGATCTAGTCAAGGACTCGGATGACCTGCTGGTGATAGTGGATAATGTTCTTGTCATCCCTGTCTCATCAGCTTGCAACCTCCATGTCATTTTCAACTCATTTTTTTCCCTTCTCTTCTCATATCCAGCAGTCCACCAAAACTTGTTGATTTTTTTTCTCTACAATATTGATAAAATCCGGCCTTTCCTTTCTGAGCGCACTGTCTAAAATAACCTCATCCACGCTCTCGTCACCTCTCACCTGGATTAGTACAATGTGCTTCTCGCAGGTCTTCCCCTAAGCCATCTCTCTCCCCTTCAATATGTTCAAAATGCTGTTGCATACCTCATATTCCACCAGGATTGTTATGCTCAAGTTATCCCTCTCCTCAAGTCACTTCACTGGCTCTCTGTCCATTTCCACAAATGGTTCAAACACCTCTTACTGATCTACAAGTGTATTCACTCTGCAGCTCCTCAGTCTCTCCTCTTTTATCTCTCCCTACATTCTGCCCCGAGAACTCCGTTCGTCGGGGAAGTCTCTTTAGTCGGTACCCTTCTCCTTACTGGCAACTCCCGACTCCGTCTCTTCTAACTTTCTGCGCTGTATGCTTGCAACAACCTGCCCGACTCGATGTGTCGGACTGTCTCTCTGGTAGTATTCAAATCCAGGTTGAAGGCCCACTGTTTTGAAGCTGCATTTAAGTCCTAACCCTACCAACTTGTAAAGCACCAATATCTGTGTCATTTCCTCTAAAGTCCCCTACCCTATCCACCACATCAATCCCCTTGTAAATCAATAAATTCACCTTTTGTCCTGTGTGTCTGTCTTAATTAGATTGTAAGCTCTTTCGAGCAGGGAACGTCTCGTAAGCATGTAATGTACAGCACTGTGTGTGTCTGGTAATACTACAGAAATAATAAATAGTAGTAATAGTAGTAGTTAGGTGTCCTGTGAGCATCTACAGTACATATAGGTAAACTCTTATAGAATTACTCCATTATTGCTACAATATTTTTTAATTTAATTTGCAGCAAGTACATTAAAAGAGCACATTATAAATTTGAACGTATGAGTGTGATACAATTGGGACATTGGGACCCATTGACAACATTTTGTAAAGATTGAATATTAGTTTTAGCCCTTTGATTATACACATCCAGGATGGGTGGTGTTGGGGGGGGGGGGGCTTATGCCTTTAATATATTATTTGATTGATGTAATTATAGATCCAACATGGCTGCTTCAAGCTAGACGCGTTGAGCTGTTCACGTCGGGTTTGTTACTTAACTTAGAAATTTTCTTCAAGTTTCAGGTATCAGGTTTATTTAAAAATTTGATATACCGCCTTATCAAAATTCAAAGCGGTTTTACATAATATATAAAAACAAAGAGTAGAAAGGCATACATTAAAAACAAATTATAATTATTAAAACAGACAGTCAAACGCATAGACGAACATTAACTTACCGAAACAAAATGAAAAAGGGTAGAAATACATTTGTGTAATGAAAAAGAGAGGGAGAAGGATCAAACAAAAGGGAGGGAACAAAAAATAAATAATCTAGCACTTTGTAGAAAAGATTAAAATGAATAAGAAAAGCAAGGAGCGAAGTTCCATTACAGTCCTTAAAAGGACTATTATACTCCAAATGCGTCTTTAAAAAGAAAGGCCTTCAAGCTACTTTTAAATTTATCAAGTGATAAACTTTCTCTTATATAATATGGTGCTGAGTTCCAGATGGTAGGGGCCGTAACAGAAAAGATATTAGTACGCATGGTACCGAACCCCGAGCGGGCCTTTGTGAATTACAATTATGCCCAAGAGAAGAGGCCAGAGCGTTGCTGCTGCCTCGCGGCGCCCTGAAGCTCCCCTCTTGGCAACATAGAGCAACTCCTGAGACGAATGCAGGAGGCCTCTCGGACGTCGGATGGCGGCCTGCTGAGGATACAGGGAGGTGAACCCGTAGTTGTTCCTCCAGGGCACGATGTTACGCTGAGCCCCGATGCAAGGGCGCCGCCCCCACAACCGCAGGTCACCAGCTCTCCCAGGGGTGAGAAAACTCCAGAATCCATGGTGTTCTCTCCCTTAGAGGCAAGTTTGGATTCAGGAGAAGGTTTGGAGGTAGGGGCTCATAGTCAAGGAGCCCTAATGGACATGCCTGGGCATAATCCAACTTTACAAGGGGGCGATAGCCAGGAGGCATGCCCTGAAGAATACCCACAGAATGTTGAGCACTCTACTATCTTACAAACTTCAATTTCTTTGGTTAAACCTGCAATGGTAACCTTAGACTCCTTATGGGACCTTATTGCTGGTTTTGCAAAGTCTATTACCCCAAAATTTCAATACTTGGAAGGGAAAATTACAAAACATACTAAAGAACTGAATGATTTAAGAAAATAATTGACTAATCCAAATGCATCTACACAGAAAATTGAAAAGGAAATCTTCATATCTAAACAACTTCAAGAGACTCTGATTAAAGATAATACCAATTTGAGAAGGAAAGTTGAAATGCTTGAGAACAATTTTCGTAGTAACAATTTGAGGTTAATTAATTTTCCTAAGCTTGAGATGGTAAATCCTAGAGAAATGCTTAAGAGATATTTAGTGGAAATCTTAGAAGTATCAGAGGAAATGTTACCACCATTCTCACGTGTTTATTATTTACCTATGAAAGCTTCTGTAAAGCAGCAAAAAAATTTGGTTCAACAAACTTTAAATGTTTCAGAATTACTAGAGACTTCTAATAAGGACTTAGCATTACCAGCAACTTTGATTATAACTGTTGCGCTTCTGTTAGATAAAACATGGTTGTTAAGACTTTAATTTAAAAATAGACAAAAAGTTTTTCTTGGTTGTAAAGTACAGATATTTCCTGATCTTACAAGGGAGACACAGAAGCGTCGCCTTGAATTTCTTCTTTTGAAACCTGGGGTTACATCTTTGGGGGCTACCTTTTATTTGAGACAGGGCCACCATCAGGGCAGTACTACCAGTCCTGCATTCAGGGGCCCGGAGCTGACAGGGGGCCCGGGCTCCCCCAGGGTCCTAGGCAGTGTTCTAAGGCAGGGGCGCCAGTAGCTCGCCAAGGCAAAGTGAGTCAATCACCCAGGACTCACTTTGTCTTGGCGATCTAATCTATCGGGCCGATCAGTCTTCCTCTCCCCGACGTCAATTCTGCTGTCGGAGAGGAAGTTCGGGCCAGCCAATCGCTGCCTGGCTGGGCGGAACTTCCTCTCCGACGGCAGAATTGACGTTGGGGAGAGGAAGACTGATCGGCCCGAAGCAGGGAGAGCATGCGTCTGCGTCGGCGTTGGTTTTGGGGCCTGTTATCCATTGGTGGGTCCTGTTCCCCAATGGCAGCGGCAGTGGCAGTGGCTTGGGGAACAGCAGGGAGAAAGAAAGAAAGGGGGCAGGCAGGGAAACAGAAGGAAAGAAGAGAAACAGAAAAAAAGAAAGGGGGCATGAAGAGAGGAAGAAAAAGTTGGGGGAGGGAATGAGGTGTGGAGGAGAGGAAGCATACAGGCTGATAGAAGGGAAGAAAGATTGGATGCACAGTCAGAAGAAGAAAGTGCAACCAGAAATCACCAGACAAGGTAGGAAAAATGATTTTATTTTAAATTTAGCAAAGTGGAGGCAATATTACCACAGTTTTCAAAGGAATTTGCCCAAATAACTTAATAGTTAACTGGGTAAATTCCCAGAGATGAAAACTTCCCTTTACTTACTATGCACAGTTCTGAATTTATATATGCTGTCTATATTTTACAATATGGTCCCCTTTTACTAAACCGCAATAGTGGTTTTTAGCGCAGGGAGCCTATGAGCATCAAGAGCAGCGCTGGGCATTCAGCGCAGCTCCCTGTGCTAAAAACTGCTATTGTGGTTTAATAAAAAGGATGGAGGGTATATTTGTCTATTTTTGTATGGTTGTTACTGAGGTAACAATGCATAGAGTCATCTGTCTTGACCTCTTTGAAAAAAACCCAGAATAGGAATGATAATTAACTTTTTCTCAGCGTATAGTGTGCTTTGTGTTTTTTAATTTTATTGTTGGTAGATCATTTTGACTTGGTCATTTTAAAGTAGCTCACAAGCTCAAAAAGTTTGGGCACCTCTGAGCTAGAGCATTGAAACTGTGTATTTCTATTTTATCCCCCCTTTTACAAAACTGTGGAGCGTTTTTTAGCGCCAGCCGTGGTGGTAGCAGCTCTGATGCTCAGAATTCTATGAGCGTCAGGGCTGTTACCACTGTGGCTAAAATCCACACTACAGTTTTGTAAAAGAGTGAGGGGTTAGTTTGTGATGACATATTCCATACTAGGTGAAGGTGTTTTCTGTGTTCTGTGTGTTCGAAAGACATGGTTTTCTGTTAGGATTGACGGTGTAGGATTGATCTGTGCTGGTCTGGCTTGTTTAGTATTACAATGGGTGTTGCTCAGTATGGGGCCCAGAAATTTCTGATGGCGGCCCTGATTTGAGACATCCATGTAAATGTATAGTATGTTACCGCTCTGTTAAGTATATATTCTTTGAACCATCTCAATTGACAACTTTTGTGCAATGTCTCGTCTGGATGGAGAAAAATCTTGAACCCTATATGATAATTATGAGATCTCATTTTCAGTGCTATAGCTTTTTAGCATCTTGCTATAAATTTTGTTTTTTCTTATTTTTTTCGCTATTTCTAAAACTTGGATCTAGAGGGAAGACTTGAGCATAAATAGTTAAATAATGTTTTCTCTATGGGATGTATAATTAATTTTATGCTATTATGATTATTGCTTTCTGTAAAAGTGTTATGCTTGAAATTAAATAGAAAATCAATAAAGATTTAATTATAATGTAATGTAATATATTATTTGATTGTAACTTTGTCTTGATCACTTGTATTACTCTTGCTTGTCTTTATGCTGTATGGAAAGGGGGGGATATGTATTTATTATATCATTTGATGGTATATAAGTGCTGTTTATTTTGTACATGGTTTGATAATATGTTGCACGTGATGTTGGCTTTTAAAATGAATAAAGATATGGAAAAAAAAAAAAAGAGCACATTAGTTTTGGTTTGGAATAAGATTCCAGAGAATGAGTGGAAATGCAAAAGTGGAAGCATAGGCTGATCTTCTTTTAATGATTTGGATAAAATATGCAGTAGGTGCTCCAGAAGATAGGATATACCAGAGAGACAGAATCTAGGAGAATCTGCCAATATGACTGAGGCACACCCAATGCATTCAAGCACCAGGAAAAAATAAACAGAAATTACATACACTTTTGGCAAGTAGACTTTCTTGCCAAAAGATATTATATATGAGAGGGTGCTGAAAAGTTCTCAGCCCAACCAAGAATGACGCGGATGTGGTTCAATCAGTGATCTGAAACAATGTTAAAATATAGAATTTCATTTTTGCAAATTAGCACTTAATAAAATAAGATAATTGGTGTTAAAAGATTTTGAAACTGAAAAGTTTTCTATCTATAGGGGAGTGAGACAGGGATGTCCGTTATCTCCGATATTATTTGTGCTTACTTTGGACCCCCTTATTAGGGATATATATGCAATGTCATCCATACGAGGGATTGATATTGGAAACACAACTTTTAAACTTTCGGCTTTTGCAGATGATGTTTTAGTACACCTCACAGACCCTTTGTCTTCTTTATCGTCTTTATTGGAATTGATTAAAGAATATGGTGATTATGCAGTTTTCCGTATAAATTTTGGTAAATCTGAGGCACTTGTGTCCTCTGTTGCAGTAAAGGGGTCGGAATTTCCATTGACTTGGGCACAAGGGCAATTTATGTATTTGGGGACAGTAATGTCTATGTCGACTTCTCAATTATATCGTTTTAATGTGGATAGGCTTCAACAGAATATGGAGATTTTGTTAGATACCTGGCAGGGGTTGCCCCTTTCTTTAATGGGTCGCATCTGCTTGGTTAAGTTATTTATCTTTCCTAAATGATTGTATATGTTACAAACTTTGCCATTATGTTTATTCAAGAGGGATTTAAAGATCTTTTATAAAAAAAAATTACTCATTTCTGTTGGACTATTAAGAAACCTAAATTAAAGATGACATATTTGCTAGGTAATTGGAATAGAGGGGGGTTGGGCTTACCGGATATGCAGATTTATAATTATGCGTGTTTACTTCGTCATTTGGGTGATTGGGTAAATATGACAAGCATTTATACTCCACTTCAGATGGAACAGGAGTTTTTAGCTCCTTATGATATATTTGCGTTACTACATAGTGCGAGAAATGCGTTACCATCTTTTATTTATTCAAGTGTTGTATTTAATACTTTACAGAAGGTATGGCGTTGGTTTGTACAATTATTGGGAGGAAATCCAATGGTTATTGATCTCTTGCCTTTGCAAGGTAATCCGGCTTTTCTTCCGGGTAGAGATTCTAGGGAGTATAGATTATGGGGTGCAAGAGGAATTTTAAGATTGGAACACATACTGGGAAATGAAGGGGGAACTATTGAATCGTACTGAATTAATGACTAAGGTGGGAGAAACTTGGGGAGCGCAATTTGCATGCATACAAGTGGAACATTATGTGAGATCTCTTGACAGAGTGCAGTTGAGTATGCATTTGGGTGTTAGATTGAGAGAGTTCTTTGCTCAGGAGGAGGGGATGTCTCTTTCGGTGTCTTATATTCATTCTATGTTGCAAAAATTACAACCAGACAAGGACTATCAGAAAATTAGGGATAAATGGGAGAATGAATTACAACTTAATTTGAGACATTGGGATGTTGCCCGTACTTTAAGAGCAACACCTGGGGTGACATCTTGTTCATGGTTAAGAGAAACATATTACCGTATTTTCGCGGATATAACGCGCACCCGTGTAAAACGCGCACACGGGTATAGCGCGCAGAAATCACGATGATATGTACAAAAACTTTTGTATACCGCGCTCACGGGTATACCGCGCATGATGCCCGACGCTCCTTTCGCCCGCCCTGACTTTCCGTGCGCTGTCCCGACTCTCCGTTCACCTCCCCTGACTTCCGTGCACTGCCCTGACTTTCCGTGCGCTGTCCCGACTCTCCGTTCACCCCCCCTGACTTCCGTGCACTGCCCTGACTTTCCGTGCGCTGTCCCGACTCTCCGTTCACCCCCCCTGACTTTCCGTGCACTGTCCCCCCTTGAAGTCCTGTCCCCCCTTGAAGGTCTGTCCCCATCCTGAAAGCCTGATGCTCCCCCCCGACGTCCGATACATCCCCCCCCCGGCAGGACCACTCGCACCCCCCACCCCGAAGGACCACCGACTCCCCAACAATATCGGGCCAGGAGGGAGCCCAAACCCTCCTGGCCACGGCGACCCCCTAACCCCACCCCGCACTACATTACGGGCAGGAGGGATCCCAGGCCCTCCTGCCCTCGACGCAAACCCCCTCCCCCCAACGACCGCCCCCCCCAAGAACCTCCGCCCGTCCCCCAGCCGACCCGCGACCCCCCTGGCCGACCCCCATGACACCCCCACCCGCCTTCCCCGTACCTTTGTGTAGTTGGGCCAGAAGGGAGCCCAAACCCTCCTGGCCACGGCGACCCCCTAACCCCACCCCGCACTACATTACGGGCAGGAGGGATCCCAGGCCCTCCTGCCCTCGACGCAAACCCCCCTCCCCCCCCAATGACCGCCCCCCCCAAGAACCTCCGACCGCCCCCCCAGCCGACCCGCGACCCCCACGACCCCCCCACCCCCCTTCCCCGTACCTTTGGTAGTTGGTCGGACAGACGGGAGCCAAACCCGCCTGTCCGGCAGGCAGCCAACGAAGGAATGAGGCCGGATTGGCCCATCCGTCCTAAAGCTTCGCCTACTGGTGGGGCCTAAGGCGCGTGGGCCAATCAGAATAGGCCCTGGAGCCTTAGGTCCCACCTGGGGGCGCGGCCTTGAGGCACATGGTCGGGTTGGGCCCATGTGCCTCAGGCCGCACCCCCAGGTGGGACCTAAGGCTCCAGGGCCTATTCTGATTGGCCCACGCGCCTTAGGCCCCACCAGTAGGCGGAGCTTTAGGACGGATGGGCCAATCCGGCCTCATTCCTTCGTTGGCTGCCTGCCGGACAGGCGGGTTTGGCTCCCGTCTGTCCGGCCAACTACCAAAGGTACGGGGAAGGGGGGTGGGGGGGTCGTGGGGGTCGGCCAGGGGGGTCGCGGGTCGGCTGGGGGGGCGGTCGGAGGTTCTTGGGGGGGCGGTCGTTGGGGGGGGGGGGGGGGGTTTGCGGCGGGGGCAGGAGGGCCTGGGATCCCTCCTGCCCGTAATGTAGTGCGGGGTGGGGTTAGGGGGTCGCCGTGGCCAGGAGGGTTTGGGCTCCCTTCTGGCCCAACTACACAAAGGTACGGGGAAGGCGGGTGGGGGTGTCATGGGGGTCGGCCAGGGGGGTCGCGGGTCGGCTGGGGGACGGGCGGAGGTTCTTGGGGGGGGCGGTCGGTGGGGGGAGGGGGTTTGCGTCGAGGGCAGGAGGGCCTGGGATCCCTCCTGCCCGTAATGTAGTGCGGGGTGGGGGTAGGGGGTCGCCGTGGCCAGGAGGGTTTGGGCTCCCTTCTGGCCCGATATTGTCGGGAAGTCGGCGGTCCTTCGGGGTGGGGGTGCGAGTGGTCCTGCCGGGGGGGGATGTATCGGACGTCGGGGAGTCGGCCGGGCAAGAGGGCTTGGGCTCCCTCTTGCTCCGATCGTGGATGCGGGTGCGGGTGGGAGCGCGTGCGAGCGGTCGTTCGGGGTGGGGGTGCGAGCGGTCCTGCTGGGGGGGTGAATCGGGCGTCGGGCGGGGTGGGAACTATGTTTAAAAACTTTTGTATACCGCGCTCAGGCATATAACGCGCGAGGGGTATGCGCGGTAGGTAAAAACGCGTATAACGCGCGCGTTATATCCGCGAAAATACGGTATAGGGTTACATTACGTGCCTATTACACACGAACACAATTGTTTTATAGTGGAGGTCTTCCTACTCCTTTGTGTCATAAATGTGGGAAGGAAAGTCATACATTAGGTCATGCATTTTGGTTTTGTTCCATAATTCAGCACTTCTGGAAGCGCATAATAAATTATATGTCAAAAATAATTGGAAGATCATTGCGCTGTTCTCTTTCTTTCTTTATTTTGGGTTTGCCAGAAGCTCTTGGCCATTTACCAAAAGGAAATAGGGTGTTGTGTAGAAAAATGAGTCTCTTGGCTAGAAAATGTATATTACAATATTGGACGATCCCCGATCCTCCGAGGTTCTGGCATTGGTGGAACCAATTACATCAGTTGGCCATTTGGGAAGCTAGAGATGCAGGAATTGTAAGAAAGCGAAAGATGTTATTTATAGAAATTTGGGATTCATATTTGCAAGATTTGCATCCTAAGGGTCGTAATGCAATTTTAAGTTGGATCTCTTAATTGGGCTTTTTATTAAGTTAAATGAAGAGAGTAACATTGGGTAGAGAGTACTATTGGATGAGAAGGGGTGGGTGTGGAGAGGGATGGTTAAGGTTCAAATTCATATAGATAAGTGGGGGTTTAATGATATTGGAATTTCTTTTTTTATTATGTATATTAATAATTGATGCATTATTGATATCTTTTGATGTATTTATTTGGAAGTTTTGTACCCTAAGGGCTGTAATGAGATTTTAAATTAGACTTCTTTATTTATGAGAATATCATTGGGTAGAGAGTACTATTGGGTGGGAAGGGATGGGTATGGAGAGGGACGGTAAAGGTTCAAACTCATATAGATAAGTGGGATTTATTGATATTGGAACTTGTCTTTTATTATGTTTATTAATAATTGATGCATATTGATGTTTTTTGATGCTGTATTATTGTATTTGATGATATTTGTATCAATAAAAACTGTTTGAATCTAAAATAAGATAACACTCTCTTCAGCTAGAGTGGCAAAATAATGCTCAGAATTTAGGATGTTGGTTGGTTGGGTCAAGAACTTTAAAGTACCCCCTCGTATGGAGAGGAAAATAAAAAAATGGAGTTTATTTACCTGGTGAACATTCTTTGCTCATTTTCTTTTTGGCATTAGATGATAGTCTGGGCTAGAAAATAAGAGAGATAGAGAAAAAAGATTTTTGAGAAAAGAATCACATTCTTTAAACAATAAAAAGTTTTAAGAATTCGTATGCGACAGTTTACAGATACTTATCTGATATAGTCACCGATGGTGCTATTAATGTTTGTGGAAGAGCAAACTGGAGAGGGAGAAACAGAAATAACTTGTATCACTATAAGAAAAGAGAAAGAAAAGATAGAGAATTAAAAAATATTTCCTCTGATTTGTTTCAAAAGTATTTCCATGTAACTTCATTGACTACCAGTTTCTCTAAACAGCACTGATGTCGGCAGCCACCTTAAAAATGACCGCCAATCGAGAGTCAGTCACGTGACAGCGCCATTTAGAAAATTGCACCTCCGGGAAAGATAGACACTGTAAATGTAGGCCGGGGTTTTCAAGGCCTACATATCTGGCACCTATCTTTGACGTGAATCATACCTACATAGGCACTTTACGGTGTCTAATGCCACATCCGGCATTAGCCATGCCTATAGTGGCATGTGACACGATTCTGGTGCCTTTTGTTTACGTACTGCTAGGCGCTTTCATTTTAAACTTAACTGGCATTTCAAATGGCATTTCCATGTTAACCAGTGCCTAAGTTAAGATGTCAGTTATATTCCTCTTGAATGTCCCCAGTATAGCTATTCTTATATTCTTAAGTAAAGAGAGAGAGAGAGAGAGAGAAAAAAAAAAAACCCTTTTACCTGTGGAATCACTCCCAGTGTTTCTGTGTGGATCATGAAATAAGTCTCTCTTTGCCCACCACCCCTTATCCATCCTATTCAGCATCTCCCCTCTGTGTCCCTCTCCTTATTGTCTGCCTGTGTCCAACATTGCCCCTCTGTGTCCCTATCCATATGCTTCTTCCATGTATCCCTTCTCTGAATCTGTCTACCCCTATACCCAGCTTCTTCCTTCTCTCTTCCTTTCCTCCTTCACCTCTTACCCCAGCATTAGCATTTCTCCCCCTCTCTGTCCTGCTACCCCACCATGGAGTCAGCATTTCTCCATCCCTTTCCCCTGCTACACTTCTCTCCCCAACACCCACCCCTCTCTTGCTCACACACTGAATGAAGCCCATCCCTGCCCCCCCATGGTCTGGCATCACTCTCTCCTTTTCTCCACTGGCAAAATATCTCACCCCCACTCCTCTTTCAGATCTGGGTCACTCTCTCCTCCTCTTTACCCTTCCTCCAATCCTTCTTGCAGGTCCAGCATCCATGTACCCTTCCTGTACTCCACTCACCAGCATCTCTCTCACTCGCATTCTGAATCCACTCCCCATTCCCCTGGCCAAGCATGTTTTCCTCCCTTCTCACACCCCTTTATGGTGTGGGTCACTTACTTCTCCCTCCCCCACACTTGAAGATCCTGTATCCATGTCCCCTCCTCCCTCCCCTCCCCTTGACCCCCCAATCTGGCTTATCACACCATCCCCACCCCCTCCTCCTCCCCATAGGTATGGACTCTCTTACCTCACCCTCTGTGGGTCCAGCCTCTCTCTCCCACTCTCCAACCCCTCGCCCCATGTGGATCCGGCATCTCATTCCCCTCTCCCCAAGGCCCTCCCAAAGCAGCAATAGACAGCACTATGAACAAGCTGCCCCTCCCTTGCCAGATCCTTTCCTTTGCCGTGTCATCTGTCTACAGAAAGTGATATTACAGACAGATGAGTTGGCAGAAGAAAAGTCCTGTGGGAGAGCCAGCCATAAGAACCAACCTGTTCACAGTGCTCAGGGTCGGTTTTAGACATGCTAGGGTCCAGGGCAGAAATTAAGGAGGTGGCCCTGGATTTCTCACCTCCCTGCCTCTCACCTTCCCTGATTTCCCCTCCTGCCATTGTTACCACACACAGACCAACTTACAGAAAAAAGGACTGCAAATAAAAATAGAAATAAGAAGACCAAAATTGAACTGGGAACCCCATGACATTAAACTCAGCTAGTACTACAACACTAGAGAATCATTACATTAGATTACATTGGTGTCTTCTATCCCACCGACACCTTTTAATTCTAGGCAGCCAGGCCCTCTCTCGCTCATCACACTCCCTCCCCCCATTTCTGTATGTCTCCTTCACAGGTCTCTAGTGTGTGTCCTCCTTCCATTCAGTATCTTTTCTCCTTTCTTTCCCTAGTCCACACATGTCAAACACAAGGCCTGCAGGCTGATTCCGGCCCGCCTGGCCATTTTATGTGGCCATTTTCCTGACCGTGCAGCAGCCCCAGTCAAGAAAAAGTTTGCGTGCTTGCCTGCTGCAGAGCTTGTTGCAAGCTGGGTGTGGGGAGACCAATACCAGCTCCCCATTGGCTGCCTCATGGGGGCTTGTCGGGTACATCATCGCTCTCTGCCGATTCCATTGGTTGGGTTGGTTACAAGGAAAAGGTGGCGTGAGCAATAGGCTTAATTTTGAGAAATGTTAGATCTACAAGTGCTGATTGAAGAACTTTCTGCGAGTGAGGGAAAGAGAGTGAGCACTGCTACCTAGCAACTATGTGAATTACATTATGCAACGCTATACCAAGTCCTGGGGGATCACTGCCTGCAAAGCATGGCACCAACTACCCTGCATGGGCAAACTGCTAGGGTATGGGGACATCCAGGGTTCCTGCAGGAGCTGGTGGTGGACGGCAGTCAGAAGCTGCAGTGTGGGTGTGGGGCCGGGGCAGACTGCTCTAGGCAAATCGAACGACTCTTTCCCCGGAAGCACGATGACTTTTCCAAAAGGCACATTGGGCCCAGAGACAAAGAGAAGTGGGAGACACTGCACACCTTAGGGATGGAGGTAAGCCGAGAGGGGAAATAGTCATGTAGCATCACTTCTGATTTAAAGTAGCTTGGTGTAACGATGGGGGGGGGATGGTATTTCAGACTGAGGGGCATTTTTTTAACAGAATTTGTACTTAAGTTTCTACAAAATTTGTTCTCTGAACTAAATGGTCTTTCTGTCCTGTTTCTGTGTCTGGAGAGAGTCCTCTGTGTGACTGAAGTCTAAAAAGTACGGTGAGAGAGAATGTTTCATAGTAAAGTTAACAGCGGTATCAACAGTAGGTAGGATAAGCTGGAGTTGAAATATCCAGTTCAATAAAAAATGATTATTTGAATGATCTATGGCGTGTGATATTGTGTTTCAGGGTGAGAAAGGATCTATATTTCTACTAAGACTAAGTATATTAATAAAAAATTCGGCCCACGACTTAGCCTGTGTTTTAGATTTCGGCCCTTATGTGATTGAGTTTGACACCCGTGCCCTAGTCAATCAGTCAGCCAGTCACTCTTGTCCTCCCTCTAAATTCTTGCTCCTCCCACCTCTCTCCCAGTCCAGAGAGCAGCATTTAGTTCCCTTTCCCTCTCCTCTGCAGATGAAGCTTTTCTCCTCCTTCCCCCTTCCCACAGTTCCAGCGTCTCTCCCTCCTGCTGGCTTCTCATGGTCAGATGGTGCTGACATAAGAACATAAGATTTGCCGCTGCTAGTCAGACCAGTGGTCCATCGTGACCAGCAGTTCACTCACGTGGTGGCCCTTAGGTCAAAGACCAGTGCCCTATTTGAGTCTAGCCTTACTTGCATATGTTCTGTTCCAGTAGGAACTTATCCAACTTTGTCTTGAATCCCTGAAGGGTGCTTTCCCCTATAACAGCCTCCGGAAGAGCGTTCCAGATTTCTACCACTCTCTGGGTGAAGAAGAACTTCTTTACGTTTGTATGGAATCTTTTCCCTTCCAACTTCAGCGAGTGCCCTCTCTGTCTCTTCACCTTGGAGAGGGTGAACAATCTCTCTTTCAGTGATTGAAAAGAGCTGCCCCAGGGCCTCAGTCTTCCCTGTGATATGTCCTGCCTGCACGGAACATGATGTTGCACGAGGCGCTGTGTGGCTGTACCGCTCACCCCTGCATAAGATCAGCCCTGAACATAAGGGAAAAAACCTGAAGAACATGAACATTCTCAGAAGTGGCATGGGAAATGATATAATGTTCTGGCTCCACAGCTGTACAGATCACATCCATTTAATTCAGGGGTATCAAAGTCCCTCCTTGAGGGCCGCAATCCATTCGGGTTTTCAGGATTTCCCCAATGAATAAGCATGAGATTGCATGCACTGCTTTCAATAAATATTCATTGGGGAAATCCTGAAAACCCGACTGCATTGCGGCCCTCAAGGAGGGACTTTGAGATCCCTGATTTAATTGGCATTGATGGCAATTAGACATGCAGTAGAAATAGTAAGGTCAATTTTTAGCTTTGGGCTGAGCCCCCCAAAGATAAGGTGATAGCTTATCTATTTATTCCTGAATGTTCAGCACCACTGTAGAGTTGCTAAAAATTAAATGGTTAAGATACTCATTTAAATGTAAGTAATCAGCTCACAGCTGAAAATTGAACTTTCCACTTCCACTGCACTTATCTCTTACTCCTACCTTTGGGATAACCCTTATGTTTATGCTAATTAGAAGCTAAGTCATAATAGGCTGCTATGAGGATAATTTTTTTAAGCTACTTATGTGAAGACCTAATCATGTTCACTATGGAAAAAGCCTGTGAATTTTTTTAAATTGAACCCATTTCAGAAATAATCTCTGAAATCACTGTAAATCCAATACTTATTTCTCTTAGTATTTTCCCAGTCCTGGCCCTGAGGGCACCCCAGCTAATCAGGTTTTCAGAATATCTACAATTATTTATTTAATTTTCTATACTGTTCTCCCATGGGAGCTCAGAATGGTTTACATGAATTTATTCAGGTACTCAAGCAATTTTCCCTATCTGTCCTGTTGGGTTCACAATCTATCTAATCTACATGGGGCAATGGGGGGGGGGGATTAGATGACTTGTCCAGGGTCAGAAGGAGCAGCGTGGGTTTGAACCTACAACCTCAGGGTGCTGAGGCTGTAGCTTTAACCACTGCGCCACACTCTCCCCCACAATGATTATTCATGAGACAGATTTGCATGCAGTGGGGGTGGTGCATGCAAATATGGATATTCATTGTGGATATCCTGAAAACCTGCCTGGCTGGGGTACCCCAGGACCAGGTCTGCGAAGTTCTGTCTTAGTACAATATTAATACGATTCTATTAAGATTCATCTTCATATAATGTTGAAAGAAAATATAAAATAAAACCAATTCTGTATGCAGTACTTTGAGTTTCCAAAACTCAAAGTAGATGCATGTTGGACTGGATTCTACACTGATATAAATTAGTTGCTATGGGACATCGTTCCACACAGCCCTCCAGCTTTTTTTTTTTTTTTCTTTCACAGGACTTTAGAACTTTAAGATGAACAAGTACATTTATTGCAAGCTTTCCCATTAAGTTACGGTATATTACTATGGCAGCACAGCTCAAGTCAAGTGCCAAGGGAGAGCAAGTGAACAAATCTTAACAGCAAAAGTCCAATATGACAGTGCTAGGAGCAAGACTATTGAGATCAATTTTGCTATATTGCAAACAAGAAGCCAACCAATAGACCCAATTCAGTATTATTTTCACTTGGCCCTATTTTAAAGCAACAATACAGTCCAAGCAAAAAAATTGTATAATACAGTTAAATTAAGATACAACTTTTCCTATTAATTTTTATTGAACTTCTAAGATATTGTCAAAATTTAGAATGGATGAAAATATCTTCGGCTCCGATTCTATACACTGTATGTCGCTTAAAACAAACAAAGCTAATTAGTACGACATTTGGTGCACCGTGTTTTTGTCAGGGTTTTCTTGGCCTAAATGTGTGTGCCTAACCCTCCCTTTTACAAAACCGTGAAAGCGGTTTTTAGCGCTGGCTGGTGCGCTGAATGCTCTGCGCTGCTCCCGACACTCATAGAGTTCCTATGAGCATCGGGAACAGCACAGAGCATTCAGCGTGCCAGCCTGCGCTAAAAACTGCTTCTACAGTTTTGTAAAAGGGGGGGATAAGTTAGGCATGCAATGATGCCTAAGTGAAAAACAGGTGATTAACTCCAAAACATTCCAATACTGTGTCCCGTAGAAAAGAATATCAAAAGAATAATTATAAGTGCTTAATTTAGAGGGGCGGTTTTTATGCCAATTTCTGTTTATTTATCCCTGATGATAATATCTCAGTCAAAGACTAAGCTGGACAAGTTCCTGCTAAACTGGGATGTACGCAGGTGAGGCTGAATTCATTTAGAGCACTGGTCTTTGACCTGGGGACTGCCGCGTGAGCGGACTGCTGGGCAGGATGGACCACTGGTCTGACCCAGCAGCGGCAATTCTTATGTTCTTAAAGCTGATTGGAATCAGTTGACTTTTTTGCAGAAAAAGATGATCTGAGCAGAACTGTTTGCAGCTACATTAACTGAATATCGTCGGGCCAAATGTGTACTTAGAGGGCTGTGTATGAGAACAGAACCCAGATTGTTTTTGGACAATACAAATTTTCTTGATAAATGGAACACAATATTAAATAAATGTTCCTATGACTTAATGTTATTAATTATCGAAACAACCAAACAAGGACTGGATACATGCAAAAGTTGAATAGGAACAGAAATTGATCAAATTACAGACACAGGAGCCTGCAGAATCTTTCACATCACAGTTGGAGAAGTTTAAACAACAAATGGGAGATTTTAAACAGGATATAAAAATAACTAAGATCAACAAATTCCGCAGGGATGAGAATGATTATGTAAAGGATTTCGTTTACCCATGGACGGACCGGAGCCATCATGCATATACTAATATGAAAGTCACATATGCTAAAACATCTAGCAAGTCAACAGCGGAATTACGGTAAAAAGTTCAGACAAACATCCACCACGGCAATGACACTAAGTTCTACTAATGTTTTCAATTTAAAATTTTGTGGAAGATCAAATTTTGGTATTGGAACAGCAGGAGTGTAAAGTGAGATCCAATTTAACCAAATCACAGTGATTGGCCATTAGCACATTGGCAGATGATTCCACTATAGTTATTTGGGCAGCCGATAAGGGGGGGGCGGGATTATTGTTTTGGATTCTGAAAAATATGTTGCTGAAGCCTTACACCAGTTATCAGATATTCGATAATATATTGAATTACAACAGGACCCTATTGGGGAACTGTTGGAATGCATTGACCATATATTATTGTGTGCACTTGAAAGTTGTATCATTACAGAAAAGAGTATAAATTTTTACGACAGGATTTTCCTTTGAACCCCCCAGGATGGCCCATTGTTTCAGGCATTGGCTCCATTTGGAGTCTCTGTCTGATTTTGTTGACTTCTATCTAAAAGATGAAGTTCCGAAAGCCAGATTTTTCATCAAGGACGCTACTGATATGTTAAATTTATTACAAACACAACAAGTGCCGGAAGGGGCTTTCATGGCTACTCTTGATATCACTGCACTGTATACCAGTATACCTCAGGATGCAGCTATGGAAGTGATTCAGCAGTATTTACTTGGCCAATCATTGTCTACAGCAAGAATTGTTTTTTTGTTAACTATAGCTAATATAGCTTTAGGGACAATAAGTTTTATATGCAAGTAAAAGGCACAGCTTTTGGTGCCACTAAGGCCCCCACTGTTGCTTGCCTTTTTGTCAGTGCCTTTGAAGAAAAATATTTGTACATTTCTCAACATTTTGAAAATATACATATTTGAAAACAGTTTATTGATAATATTTTTATTGTTTGGATTGGTTCTATGAATGGATTTTTGGAATTTGTACATTCATAAATTTGTAATTTCATAAATTTGTGATTCAAATTTATTTTCTACAGCTACTATTAATTCTAATACCATTGTTTTTTTGGACATAAAGTATTCATTTATAAGAAGGTGACCACTATTCACCGTAAGCCTACGGATCACAATAATATACTAAATTTTGACAGTCACCATCCCAGACATCTATGGGAAAATCTTTCCGTAGGACAATTCTTGCAATTGAGAAGATTATGTTCTTCAACTGTTGAGTACAAGATGCATGTTAGGGATATGTGGTTAAGATTTCAAGAGAGGGGCTACCCATGGGGAGTTATAAATAAAGTATATAAAAGAGCCCTATTTGCACAGCAACTCTTATTGCTACATGACACTATACGAACGATAGATTCCACTCCTATTTATGTTTTGCCCTATTTACATAAAGCTTTTCAGATCAAGTGCATAATTAAGCAGAATTGGCACATTCTTCAACATCATAAATTTTTCAAAATTCCCTCATTTTGCTTTTTCACGAAGTAAAAATTTATGTGAATTACTGAGTACATCATATTATGATTCCTCTGAACGATCTGGAATATCAGCACAACATGGTCTTGGGAGTTGTGGACATTGAAGTATGTGCCTGTATACTTTGCTTTACTGATAGTGTGATTCATCCCTGTCTATTAAGTACGCATAAATTACACTCTTGCGATACAGCTGTGGTTGTGTACTCATAGAATGCCCATGTAAGCTGTTTTATATAGGGCACACCATCCGAACCTCAGAGTAAGGATCAGTGAGCATCTCAGCAAAATACGACGGGGTGATGTGTTGGCCTCCTTGACTCAACATTGACTGAAGTGGGAAGTGTGTGGTTCAATGGTTAGAGCTACAGCCTCAATACCCTGGGGTTGTGGGTTCAAATCCTACACTTCTCCTTGTGATCCTGGGCAAGTCACTTAATCCCCCATTGCCCCAGATACATTAGAGTGTGAGCCCACCAGGCAGATAGGGGAAAATGCTTGAGTACCTGAATGAAAACCACTTAAGCTATAAGTGGTATATAAATACTCAAAATAAATAAATAATCATATGGTAAGAGGGCTGGAACACTGCCCATACGCCGAGAGGTTGGATAGGCTGGGGCTCTTCTCTCTGGAAAAGAGGAGGCTCAGGGGAGATATGATAGAGACCTTCAAGATCATGAGGGGCATAGAGAGGGTGGATAGGGACAGATTCTTCAGGCTGAAGGGGTCAACAGGCACGAGGGGGCATTCGGAGAAACTGAAGGGAGATAGGTTCAGAACAAATGCAAGGAAGTTTTTTTTCACCCAAAGGGTCGTGGACACTTGGAATGCGCTACCAGAGGAAGTGATAAGGCAGAGTACGGTACAAGGGTTCAAACAGGGATTGGACGGATTCCTGAGGGATAGGGGGATCGTGGGATACTGAGAGAGGTTCTGGGATGTAACACAGGTATAGAAAGCTAACCAGGAAATAAGTATAGAAATCCAACCAGGTCGTGGATGTGCAAGACCGGAGGGTTAGGACTTCGATGGGAAGATAGGACTCAAAGGGAAACCAAGGTGGCAAGGGGGCCCCTTCTGGAGACTCAGACAGGCCGTGACCTGTTCGGGCCGCCGCGGGAGCGGACTGCTGGGCGGGATGGACCTATGGTCTGACCCGGCGGAGGCACTGCTTATGTTCTTATGGTTGAGCAATTAAGATTTGTGATTTTGGAGGCACCAAAATTGCCAAGGGGTGGCAATTTGAAGACCTGCCTATGGAAAAAAGAACAGGCTTGGATTTTCAAGTGGCAAACAGTTATGCCTTAAGGGCTAAACTGTGAAATGGTGAAATGGTGGGCATTTCTGCATTGACAGGTGGATGACATCATTTCCGGTTGTGTGGAGATAAATGAACTGGTTAGAGGGTGGATCATCAGGAAGAGGAAGTGAACTTCTACAGGTTATGTGGTACCCTCCAGAGCTGTCGGAAGACTACTTTGAGTATATTTCAACAGAGATTAAGTTGTAATAATGTGGGTTTTTTATACTTACAGATCACTTTGGACTTAAAATATCTGAAATAGAATGGGTTCTCTGAAGAAGCCAGTGTGGCAAAACGTGTCTCATTGAGATAAGTGCTGCCTTAAATATTTAGTCATATTTACTGAAAGTTTAGGACCTGTTTGAGCCACAAAGATTGATTGAGAGAAAAAGGCACAGCTTTCCGGGTGTTACCCCACTTGTGATATTTTTATTAGAAGATGGTCCTGAGCACTTTTTAAAACTTGCTGAGGTAAATGCTGAGTGTTGTTTTGGAGTTTTTGTAATCATTTGTTAGGCGCTATTTATAGAATCATGCCAAGTGGTGCCTAAGCACTCGTAGGCACTGGTAGGCATTGAAACCTTAGACACACTCCCATTTAAACCAGGGGTTTCTTGACTTAAATGATTGTGCCTAAGTTAGGCACCTAAGTCAAACTTCGCCCAAAATCTACTCAGAATCCATTCTTAACTATGCCTACTTGCTGGTAGGCGCTTGTATTTTTAATGAAGCTTTCAATTAATGATAACAAATAAGCCAATTAAGAAAATTAAGTTAGGCATGGCAATCTAGGTCCCTAACTTTAGGCATCATTTATACAGGGCCTTATCACCTCCAAAATAAGTGTATTCAAGTGTTCTCATAGTAATTTTTGTTTAATGGCTGCACACAAATGGCAATATTAGCACATGTCCATTAATAGAAAAAAATAGAAAATTGGCCATTTTCTGACTGTGATAAAAATGGCCCTAGTATGCAGGAAAATTCATGTATGGGCATGCTAAGTCCACTTTTTACCACAGTTTAGTAAAAGAATCCCTAAGTCCTAAAACAACTGAGACAGATTCTCATTGTTTGTGAGCACAATGAAAAAAGGAAGAAAAAAATGTTGGTTTTTGTGGAAATCTTTGGGCCCTTTCAGTGGTGTAATAAGGGGGACGGACCACACTGGATGCCTTCTTTGGAGGGGGGGGCACCGGCATCTCTCCTCCTCTCTGTCCCCCCACTCCTTCCTAATCTTACTCCTCCTTCCTACTCTTTCTCCACCTCTACCTTCCCTTCTCCCCATATCTCTAGCTCTTCGCCAGCGTGCCAGCCTCAACTCTCCCTATGATGTCACTTCCTGGGTGCAGAACCAATTATTGCAAGATTAGTGTGGGAATCTTTAGACCCTGATTCTATAAAGTCCATCTGAAATTAGGCACCAATATAATAGAAACATAGAAACATGATGGCAGATAAAGGCTAAAAGGCCAAATGGCCCATCCACAATAACCATTATGTCTTCCTCTCTCTAAGAAATCCCATGTGCCTATCCCACGCCTTCTTGAATTTAGACACAGTCTCTATCCCCATTACTGTTTGACACATTGATTAGCGCTCGCGCTGCGCATTGCGCCACCCTTGCTCCTAGGTGCTTAGGAATAATGGCAATCACACATATATTACCAGTTCAATATTATTATTTCTTAATGTTAATCTTACATGTCTCAGACAGTGGCGTACCTAGGGTATGTGGCACCCGGGGCCCATCATTTTTTGACCCCCCCCGCCTATGTAAAAAAATATTTTTTGTAATGACCATGAAACAGAATAAATGGTCAGAATAGAAACAGGCAGTGAAAATTTTCTTATATTCCAAACATAACATAACATAAATTATGTCTGAATTGTCATGACATCAGAAGTACATATGGAGTAGTTGCAGGTGATGCTTGGGACAGTTCTGATTGTGTTAGTTCGGTTTTATGTGTTTTTTGATAGAAGGGTTTTTATTTCTTTTTGAAGGTTTTGCAGTCTGTGGTTGATGTCAATTGGTTGTAGAGTTGGGGGGTCGAGTGTTGCAGCTCGAATGGCTAGGAGGTTGTCGCACAGTTTTTTTCTTTTGACGTTTTTGGTTGGAGGGTGTGTGAATGGTGCGTGAGTTCTCCTATGTCTGTTTGAAGTGGATTGAATTATTTAGCTGAAGAAATTAGTTACCCCTCATCCCACACACATTAATTCTCTTCCATTTTTGTTCCCATTCTAAAAAACACTGATAAGTTCCCAGAAAAAAAATACATTAAAATAAGAAGTGAAAACAAAGGCCCCTACAGATGAGAACATAACATAAGAATAGCCTAACTGGGTCAGACCAATGGTCCTTCATGCCCAGTAGCCCATTCTCATGGTAGCCAATCCAGGATACTAATACCTGGTCAAAACCCAAAGAATAGCAACATTCCATGCTACCGATCCAGGGCAAGAAGACACTTCCCCCATGTCTTAATAACAGATTATGGACTTTTCCTCCAGGAATTTGTCCAAATCTTTCTTAAAACCAGCTACACTATCTGCTTTTACCATAACTTCTGGCCACTTCATTTTTAAGTTTAGATCTTTCCTTTCAAACAGAGACCTTGCTAGATGTCAAATACAGCAGAAGGTAACTTCACATGGACTTAGCTGTGCAGGAAATGTGAATCTCCTCATACACCCACCATATAGTGCAAAAATGTGCAAAGGTCTGGTTTTTTCTTTCGATCACTACATAGCCTAATGCCACACAAGCAGCGCTGTTACAAACATATTCTGTAGGTCAATGCTAAGGATAACAAAGTTTCCTTCCTTGGACCAGAAGGAGATACTGATAAACCACTGGAAGAGATCCCAACACAACACCCAAAGACCCACTCAGTGTGTGAACCAGTTGAGTGGAGTGGACTAACTGGGGGGGTGGAAATGGGCCCGGAGTTTGCTCAGCAGAATTTCCCAGACCACCTCTTCCTCTCAACACATTGACACGCTGCCACCATCACCACTAGGAACACCTCACTGGGTAGGCCAGCTATGCTATAAACTTTATAAAACACATTATTATATTTTCTTATAAAGCACATATTTTAACTGAACTCTCTGACATCCTCAGCCTTTCCATTCACAAAAATAGAAGGAAGAAAAGTTCCCATTTCCTGCTGTCTCAGTTTCCCGGCCTATACAATATTATTTTTCTGCAGACCCTTCAAAAGTCTGACCAAATCCTCGTTTCACTTGCATTATAAAGTACTGAGGATGCCATCTCTCCCCAATCCCAGGTCCTAAATGTCTAAGACAGTAGCGCAAACTGCCAGATTCAGGAAAAAAATTTTGATTCGATCAGCCCTATTGCAGGGGTGTCCAATGTCGGTCCTCGAGGGCCGCAATCCAGTCGGGTTTTCAGGATTTCCTCAATGAATATGCATTGATAGCAGTGCATGCACACAGATCTCATGCATATTCATTGGGGAAATCCTAAAAACCCGACTGGATTGCGGCCCTCGAGGACTGACATTGGACACCCCTGGCCTATTGAATTGGTTTTTCAATTCGATTTTCCTGCCCAGTTGGGTGATTTTTTTCAAAACTCCTGGTGGGTTTTATAGCTTTTTCACCCCCTTTGGCTTCTCCTAACCACACTGGCGCTGTGGTGTAAATAAAATAAAGAAACAAAAAGGACTTTTCCTCTCTCTGTTAAATCCTAGCTCACGTTTGCAGTCCAACACCAGCTCTGGCAGGATACACATTTCAAATCTGACATATTATAATCACAAAATAGAAAATAAAATTAATTTTTCTACCTTTTGTTGTCTGGTTATATTTCAAATCTTGTTGGTCCAAGGCTCTGGTTTTCTTCTGATAACTTGCTTGCCAGGGTCTCCTTCTTTCTGCATGCTAACCATCCATCTGCCAACTCTGTCCTCCCTTTCCATTTCCCTTCCCTTCCCAGGAAGTCTGGTATCTTTCCTTTTTTTCATCTCCCTCCACAGATCCACCTTTTCTTAAATACCCTTTCATCCGGCATCTCTCCCTCCTTCCCCACCACCCCAGAGTCCAGCATCTCTCCCTTTCTTTTCCTAATTACTCTCCTATCCAGTATCTCTATCCCTCCTCCACACCATCCCTTGTGTCCAATTTCTCTCCCTTTCTGTTCCTTCCCTCCCTAAATCCCATGGTCCATCATCTCTCTCCCTCTCCTCTATTTTCAGACCCATTATTTCTTCCCCCCCCAAAGTTTGGCATATGCATGATCTCTTTGAACACCACCCTTCCCTCCGTGTACTTATAAATCATGGTCCCCCCACCAAAGGCCTGTCCCCCCTTAAAGGTCTGCCTGTCCCCCCTTGAAGGCTGGCACCCCCCTTGAAGGCCTGTCCCATCCCCTTGTAAGCCTGTCCCCCCCTTGAAGGCCTGCCTGCCTGTCCCCCCCTTGAAGGTCTGCACCCCCCGAAGGCCTGCACCCCCCGAAGGCCTGTCCCCCACTTGAAGGCCTGTCCCAACCCCCTTGTAGCTTCTCCCCCCCCTTGTAGGCCTGTCCCCCCTTGAAGGCATGCCTGCCTGCCTTTCCCCCCCTTGAAGGCCTGTCCCCCCTTGAAGGCCTGCACCCCCTTGAAGGCTTGTACCCCCCCCGAAGGCCTGCACTCCCTTGAAGGTCTGCACCCCCCGAAGGCCTGTCCCCCCCTTGAAGGCCTGTCCCCCCTTGAAGGCCTGCACCCCCCCTTGAAGGCCTGCACCCCCCGAAGGCCTGCACTCCCTTGAAGGTCTGCACCCCCCCGAAGGCCTGTCCCCCCCCCTTGAAGGCCTTTCCCACCCCCTTGTAGGCCTGTCCCCCCTTGAAGGCCTGCCTGCCTGCCTTTCATCCCTTGAAGGCCTGTCTCCCCCCTTGAAGGCCTGCACCCCCCCCTTGAAGGCCTGCACCCCCCCCCTTGAATGGCCTGCACCCCCCGAAGGTCTGCACCCCCCCGAAGGCCTGTCCCCCCCTTGAAGGCCTGTCCCCCCCCTTGAAGGCCTGCCTGCCTTTCCCCCCCTTGAAGGCCTGTCCCCCCCTTGAAGGCCTGCACCCCCTTGAAGGTCTGCACCCCCCCAAAGGTCTACACCCCCCCCCCCGAAGGCCTGCCCCCCCCCTGAAGGCCTGCCTGCCCCCCCTTGAAGGCCTGCACCCCTTGAAGGTCTGCACCCCCCCGAAGGCCTGTCCCCCCCCCTTGAAGGCCTGGCTGCCTGCCTGTCACACCCTCCCCCTTGAAAGCCTGCCTGCCTGCCCGCCCCACCCTGAAGGCCTGATGCCCCGACCCACCCCGAAGGACCGCTCGCCCCCCTGGCCTCCCCGCACCACCTATGAAGCAGCCGCAGCAGGATCGCGAAGTCAGCATCAGCGATCCCTGCACTGCTTCCTGCGCCACGGTCCCGCCCCTCCTCTGACATCAGAGGAGGGGCGGGATCGCGGCGCAGGAAGCAGCGCCTAAGCAGCGCAGGGATCGCTGACGCTGACTTCGCGATCCTGCTGCGGCTGCTTCACAGGTGGTGCAGGAAGGTCAGTGGGGCGAGCGGTTCTTCGGGGGTGGGGGGGACTGAACGGCAAGGCCGGGAGCACCCCCTTAGGGCTGGCACCCGGGGTACACCGCCCCCCGCCCCCCCTTGGTACGCCACTGGTCTCAGAAGTCATATGTGTGATGGAGTCCCATCAGGTGTGAAATTTGCACTTCTCCTGATGGTCTCTCTGAGTCTATACTGGAGTGTTCCTTTTATACCTTTCCACTAGCCAGTATGACATCATCACTTGTCAACCAATCAGCGACAGATGCTTTCTTTAGGTATGAACAAAGAAAATTCCTTTTAACATAGGAAAAAAGTTTCACAAATCATATTTTTATTTATGCATAAAACATTATAATATATCCAATACACTTTTTGTCATTCTCAAAACTTAAACAGTTTGTCTGTTAAAGCCAGCCTGCATTTCTGTTTTCAGCATCTGCTGATAAGTTTGTGTCCCAGTCAGCACAGAAGAAGGAAGGGCTATTCCCCCCACAGAGTAGAGAGAGTTGCTTAGCTTAAAGGTTAGAGAGGTTAAATTCCAGATGTGGACTTTTCAGAATTTCCTCAGGTTTAAAATATATAAAATATGTTTTTCAAAACCAATTCTCATGTTTAATATACATTCACACACATAATCACTCATGGGATCCCATCACACACACATCCACAACACGGTATATTGCATTTATAAGACACATATAACTATCTGTATTCAAAAATTTGAAACTCTATATCTTCCACAAGCCAGACTGAGAGGTCTGGTATTAATTAGAGCCAAGGCTCCATCAAGGGTGCGCAACTAAAACAAATGGTATTAGAACCCACAAGGGAACAGGCAATACTGGACCTGGTACTCACCAACGGAGACAGTGTCTCGGAGGTATTAGTAGGGGACACGCTGGCCACCAGTGACCATAACATGATATGACCTCAGGAAAGGCTTCTCTAAATCAAACACAGCGACGAGGGTCCTCAACTTTAGGGGCGCAGACTTCGACAATATGGGAGACTTTGTCCATCGAGAGCTGCATAACCATGCAGAAACCGACAATCCGGAAACTATGTGGTCAAATCTGAAATCCATACTGAACGAGGCAACTAACCGCTACATAAATACAGTAAGCAAACGCCGGAGAAACAAAAGACCACAATGGTTCAACAAGGAAATTTCAGAACTCATTAAAAAGAAAAAAGAAGCATTTATCACCTACAAACATCTTGGGAAGAGGGAGGCAAAAGAAGACTATTTGTTCAAATCTAAAGCTGTCAAAAAAGCAGTCAGAGAGGCTAAGCTCCAAACAGAAGAAGATCTAGCATGGAACATTAAAAAAGGGGATAAATCCTTTTTCAGGTACATTAGCGACAGGAAGAGAAACAAAGATGGGATAGAACACCTCAGGCAATCAGACGGAAACTTTGCAGAATCTGATTCTACCAAGGCAGAACTACTAAACGAATACTTCTGCTCAGTATTCACCTGTGAAGCGCCGGGAGCTGGTCCACAACTACAGACAAAAGACAGCCAAAATGACCTGTTTCAGGATTTCGAGTTTACGCCCAGTAGCGTCTACTACGAACTTTCAAGACTCAAAGTAGACAAAGCCATGGGACCAGACAATCTACACCCCAGGGTGCTCAGAGAGCTGTGTGATGTTCTGGCTGAACCACTATCAGTGCTCTTCAATCTTTCCATGCGCACGGGAAGAGTACCCCTGGACTGGAAAACGGCTAACGTAATTCCACTACACAAAAAAGGCTGCAGAACAGAAACAGAAAATTACAGACCGGTGAGACTCACATCCATAGTGTGCAAACTCATGGAAACACTGATCAAACAGAAACTCGACAAAATTCTAGACGAAGAAAATCTAAGTGATCCACACCAACACGGATTTACCAGGGGAAGGTCCTGCCAATCAAATCTGATTGACTTCTTTGACTGGGTGACTAGTCATCTGGATGCCGGGGAGTCCCTGGATGTGATATATTTGGACTTCAGCAAAGCTTTTGATAGCGTCCCACACCATAGGCTGTTGAACAAACTAAAATCGATGGGATTAGGGGATACACTCACTACATGGATTAAGGATTGGCTAGGCGGTAGACTTCAAAGGGTGATGGTAAACGGTACCCCCTCCAAAACGTCAGCCGTGATGAGTGGAGTACCACAGGGCTCCGTCTTAGGGCCGATTCTATTCAATTTATTCATAGGAGATATGACCTAAGGGCTCAGAGGAAAAGTATCACTGTTTGCCGATGACGCCAAACTATGCAACATAGTAGGTAAAAGCAGTGTGCCTGACAATATGACACAAGACCTACGACAGCTGGAACAGTGGTCGTCAACTTGGCAGTTAAGCTTCAATGCTAAAAAATGTAAAGTGATGCACCTAGGGAAAAAAAATCCACACAGAACTTATACACTAAATGGTGAAACCTTGACCAGGACCATGGTGGAACGTGATCTAGGAGTTATCATCAGTGATGATATGAAGGCTGCCAATCAAGTGGAGAAGGCTTCGTCCAAGGCAAGACAAATGTTGGGCTGCATCCGTAGGGGTTTTGTCAGCAGAAAACCTGAAGTCATAATGCCGCTGTACAGATCCATGGTAAGACCTCATCTGGAGTATTGTGTTCAATTCTGGAGACCACACTACCGGAAAGATGTGCTGAGAATTGAGTCGGTTCAGCGAACGGCTACCAAGATGGTCTTGGGGCTCAGGGATCTCACGTATGAAGAAAGGCTAAAAAAACTGCGGATGTACTCACTGGAGGAACGAAGAGAGAGGGGAGACATGATTGAGACCTTTAAGTATATTACGGGACGTATAGAGGTGAAGGATGATATCTTCTGTCTTACAGGGCCCTCGGTCACCAGAGGGCACTCGCTGAAAGTCAAGGGAGGGAAATTTCATGGTGATGCCAGGAAATACTTCTTCACCGAAAGGGTGGTCGATCATTGGAACGAGCTACCTCAGCAAGTAATTGAGGCCAACAACGTGTCAGATTTTAAGAGAAAATGGGATATCCACGTGGGATCTCTAGGGGAGTAAAAGTCAGGGAGTGGGTCATTGGTATGGGCAGACTTGATGGGCCGCGGCCCTTTTCTGCTGTCAATTTCTATGTTTCTAAGGCGGGAAAACTCAGAGAGAACAAAGAGAGACAGAAAGACAGAAAGCAAGATGGAGTCATTAAAACAAGATGGAGTCATTAATCCCTCTAGAAGTATGTTACGCATTACCTGATTCCCTCTATGGTCTGGCTTAATAGCAAAATACATAAAGAGAATATTATTATGCTTTTTCTTAATATTATTCTGTAGTGTGTTTTTCTGGCCTTGGCTACATCCATATCCAGATTTTCATGCACCCACTTTTCCGTATGCTTCTATTGGGCTTGGCGTTAACTAACACATATGCTTGTATCTAACTAGAGTTACCCAGAAACATATGAAAAGAAGGCATTACATGTAGAAAAAACTCCACAAAATACTGCACCAACATGTCCTGCACACTATCCATTCCATTAATGCACCATAGCGCCCCCTACAGCCCATGAGCGAGTGCCACTCCTCAACATCTACCGCTCTTTTTATAAAAAAAATATTTCCTTAGATTATTCCTGAGCTTATCACCTCTTAACTTCATCTTATGCCCTCTCATCTCAGAGCTTCCTTTCAAATGAATGAGACTCGACTCATGCGGATTTATGCCACATAGACATTTAAATGTCTCTATCATATCTCCCCTCTCCCACATTTCCTCTAAAGTATTCATATTGAGATCTTTAAGTCTGTCCCTATATGCCTTATGATGATCGTACACCATTTTTGTAAATTTCCTAAGGACCTACTCCATCCTTTTTATATCTTTTTGAATGTGTGATCTTCAGAATTGTACACAATATTTTAAATGAGGTCTCACCAGAGTCTTGACTGGGGCATCTCTATCTCCTTTTTCTTACTGGCCATACCTCTTCCTATGCACACTAGCATCCTTCTAGTTTTTACCATCACTTTTTCAACCTGTGTGGCAACCTTAAGATCATAACATACAATCACACCCGTCTCACTCTTCTGTTGTGCACATAAGTTCTTCATCCCCTAAACTGTACTGTTTCTATGGGTTTTTAAAGCCCAAATGCATGAGCTTGCATTTCTTAGGATTAAATTTTAGCTGCCAGGTTTTAGACCATTCTTCAAGCTTTGCTAGGTCTTTATTTATGCTATTTATATAATCTGTATTGCAGATTTTGTTATCATCCGCAAAGAAGCAAATCTTACCTGACAGTCCTTCTGCAATATCACTTATAAAAATGTTAAAAAGAACAGGCCCAAGAAAAGAACCTTGAGGCACACCACTGGTAACATCCCTTTCCTCATAGTTATCTCCATTGACGACTACCCTCTGTCATCTTCCACTCAACCAGTTCCTGATCCAGCGTGTCACTTTGGGGCCCATCCCGAGTGCACTCAGTTTATTTATTAGATGTCTGTGTGTAACACTGTCAAAGTCTTTGCTAAAATCTAAATACACCACATCTAGCGCATGCCCTCTATCCAATTCTCTGGTCACCCAGTTAAGGGAATTGATCAGAATTATTTGACAAGACCTAGTGAATCCATGTTGCCTCTGGTCCTGTAATCCACTGGATTCCAGAAACTTTAACATATTCTGTTTTAAAAGCGTTTCCATTAATTTGCTTACCACAGAAGTCAGACTTACTGGCTTGTAATTTCTTACTTCTTCCTTACTTCTATTTTTGTGGAGAAGGACCACATCCACCCTTCTCTAATCCTCTGGTATCCCTCCCGAATCTAGAGAAGCATTGATAAGTCAGTCAGCAGAGCTACCAGAACTTCCCTAAGTTCCTTCAGTACCCTCTAATGTATGCCATCCAGCACTATCACTTTGTCTACCTTTAATTTAGCTAGCTCCTCATGAACACAACCCTACTCCATCCTTATTCTCATTTGTCTTCTGTGGTCCCACTCCCGGCGCTTCAGACATGAATACGGAACATAAATATTTGTTAAGCAAATCAGCCTTTTCTTTATCAGCTTATACATATTCCTCCCCTTCACTTTTGAATCTCACGTTGCCATTTTTGCACTTCTTCCTATCACTGATTTATCTAAAAAAAATGTCTTGTCTTCCCGTTTTATCGTGTCAGCTATTTTTTCTTCCATTTGTATCTTTGCTTTCCTCACTACTTTCTTCACTTTTCCAGATATTTTTGCCTGTCTTCCTCTTTCTGCGATCTTTGTAGTTTATGAAAGCTAACCTCTTATTCCTTTTCTCAGTTACTACTTTTGAGAACCAAAGCAGCCTTCTTTTCCTCTTACTTTTATTTACTTGCATCACAGAAAGGTTTATCACTCTTACAATAACTTTTTTCAGCTTTGCCCACTGCATTTCTACTCCTTCTACACGGGGCAGGAGCGTAGGAAGATCGCTCCTGCCCCGAAAGCCCGCTAGACCACCAGGTAAGGCCGGGATGCCGGGAGGAAGGCTGGAACCTGTGAATATGTGAAACCTGTGAATATGTGAAACCGCGAGTGTCGAAAGAAGGGGGACGTGTAGTGTCAAAGAGCAAAACCAAGAACACTGCACTGTCCATCATATATCAAGGCAGGCAAAATCATATCATGAGTGTTTACCAAAATTGCACATCTGGAAAACATGATGTCTTTTACTAAAGTCACTCAATTTAGTCCCAATTTACTACTGACAAACAACAATGCATATGCTTTTCAGGGAGCCAATAATAGAAAATGGAACGATTACTAGCTATGGTAATTAGCTTTATAACTGGTTGGTTGCCATTTTCTCTATTCTCTCCTGTAATTTAATTTGTAGTTCTTTTCCTTTTCCATATTGTGTTGTACACTGCCTTGATGAAATGATCGAATGGTGTTATATAAGTCTGTATTAAACATTAAACATTATAATATAATAGCCCAAAATAACCAAAAGGTGCACCAGTCCGGATTCTAATAAAAGTTTGGTATATGATGAGCTAGAGTGAGCTTTGACTTCAGCAGTTGGAACCTAAGAACAGTACCGGGCAGAGCTTTGGATTTTTGCCCAGAAATAGCTAAGGAAGAAGAATTTTTATTTTTATTTTTAGATTGAATCAGGTTGGGCAGACTGGATGGACCATTAGGGTCTTTATCTGCCGTCATCCACCATGTTACTATGTACAGTATCCTTGGTTTTGCACTTTGACACTTGGATTTTTTTTAATGATAGGTACTTTATATTATATATGGTCTATTAATCCACAAATGTTATTATATAGAGGGAAAGAAGACCTCAATGGTCTCATACTAGTATACTAGTGAAAATTTGAGCTTCAACACTTGAATCATTGGTCTTTTAAAATACTGTAACTCAATTTTTATAACCACAGCTATATATTCAAAATATATCCTTTGTTAACTCTATTTACATCAAATTTCTAAAACGAGAGACCATTTATCTGTAAAATATTGCTTAATGGAGGTCTGCTGTTTTGCTATTCATTTTCATCATTTGCATAGAATAGTGCTCCTCTGTAATTTTTAAAAAGAAAAAAAAGGTGTGCAACAATGAGATTCATATATAATAAAAATTACCATCTTTAAGCAACAACATCATTTATATTTTTCAGAACTACTTCATCTTTAAACATATTTTTAAAAAATGGCATCCATCCATTTATATGCATATACCAACTATTCAATTTAACCAATAGCCTGTAATAATCTAAGTTATGTGACTGTTAAAGATATATACTTTTGAATTCATAAAAATACATCCCACTCAATGCTTAAATTTAACCCCTTCAATTTAAAGCTTAAAAATCTATTTTTGCTTATGTTGAATTAGTGTCTGACAAATCTATATATGTTGCAAAATAAAGGTACTTTATAGATTTAAACCTGTCATATTTGTATACTAAGGGATAGTAAAGGCACTTCCAACTTTTTTTTCAGCTATCCTCAAACTAAAAGCTTGAGTGATATTTTTTACTGCATATATTTTATCACAAGGACAAGGACAGAGAATGATGTACTGCATAACCTGTTGAACAGATCAGAGAAGGTTATCATGCCACTGTATCGAGCCATGGTGCACCCTCACCTGGAGTACTTTGTCCAGCACTGGTCGCCCGTACATGAAGAAGGACACGGTACTACTCGAAAGGGTCCAGAGAAGAGCGACTAAGATGGTTAAGGGGTTGGAGGAGCTGCCTTACAGCGAAAGATTAGAGAAACTGGGCCTCTTCTCCCTCAAACATAGGAGACTGAGAGGGGACATGATCGAAACATTCAAGGTACTGAAGGGGATAGACTTAGTAGATAAGGACAGATTGTTCACCCTCTCCAAGGTAGGGAGAATGAGAGGGCACTCTCTGAAGTTGAAAGGGGATAGATTCTGTACAAATGTAAGGAAGTTCTTCTTCACCCAGAGAGTGGTAGAAAGCTGGAATGCTCTTCCGGAGTCTGTCATAGGAGAAAACACCCTCCAGGGATTCAAGACAAAGTTAGACAAGTTCCTGCTGAACAAGAACAGGCGCTGGTAGGGCTAGTCTCGGTTAGGGGGCTGGTCTTTGACCAGAGAGCCTTTGCATGAGCGGACTGCTGGGCATGATGGACCACTGGTCTGACCCATCAGCGGCAATTCTTATGTTCTTAGATGATGTATTTCTTTATCACCAGGATTGATTCATTAATTAATTGATTGATTTTAAAAAATTGTATTCTACACAATCATTAGTTCTAGGCAGATTACAAAATAAACATACAAAGTCCAAAGGCTGAATTTGAATACCTTGCAAAAACTGACATCTAATCTGTAAAATATATCAAACACTTTACAGATACTAATAACAACTAATCTATATTACAAAAAATATATAGTCAGCAAACAACCATTGGTCAGTAGGTTATACATTTATCTTCTCAGTACAACACAATTGAATCCAAGTTTGTGCAATAAAAAATGCATGCTGAGTGCTAGTCTATAAATAGCACTCTGAATACTTATAATATGTAGTATCAGGATCTTTGCCCAATTTTTGAGTGCAAGGATTTACACCAACTGAAACTTAGGCCTCCTTTTATGAAACTGTGATAGCAGTTTCTAGCATGATGGAACCGCGCTGAATGGCTTGTGCTGCTCCCAACGCTCATAGAGTTCCTATGAGTGTCAGGAGCAGCACGGGCCATTCAGCACAGCTCTCTGCGCTAGAAACTACTTTCGCAGTTTCTAAAAGAGGGGGTTAGTATAAATTCTGGCATGTAAATTAGGCACAGATCTCCCATATATCCCAGAATTGAGCGATGTCCTGGCGAAACCGTTGGCTGAGCTATTCAATCTCTCCTTAAGTAAGGGGAAAGTTCCCCTGGACTGGAAATTAGCTAATGTCGTTCCTCTGCATAAAAAGGGTTGCAGGGCAGAGGCTGCGAATTATAGACCGGTGAGTCTCACATCAATAGTGTGCAAACTCATGGAAACACTAATTAAAAGCAAATTGGACACGATCTTGAATGAAGGGAATCTTCGGGATCCCAGTCAGCATGGATTCACCAAGGGTAGGTCCTGCCAATCCAATCTCATCAGCTTCTTTGACTGGGTAACAAGAAAGTTGGACTTGGGAGAGTCTTTGGACGTCGTGTACCTGGACTTCAGTAAAGCTTTTGACAGTGTCCCACACCGCAGGCTGCTAAGCAAGATGGAATCGATGGGGTTAGGAGAGACACTAACTGCATGGGTCAATGATTGGCTGAGTGGCAGACTTCAGAGGGTGGTGCTTAATGGTACCCTCTCTAAAACATCGGAGGTGACCAGTGGAGTGCCGCAGGGCTCGGTCCTGGGTCCACTCCTTTTCAACATATTCATAGGGGATCTGACTCAAGGGCTTCAAGGTAAAATAACACTATTCGCCGATGACGCCAAACTATGTAATATAGTAAGTGAATGCAGTTTACAGAATTATATGGTGCAGGACCTGCTTACATTGGAAAGTTGGTCCTCAACCTGGCAGCTAGGCTTCAATGCTAAGAAATGTAAGGTCATGCACCTCGGAAGCGGAATCCATGCAGGACGTACTTCATGAATGGAGAAACTTTAACTAGGACTTCAGCAGAACGAGATTTAGGAGTAATCATCAGTGCAGACATGAAAACTGCCAATCAAGTGGAGAAGGCTTCATCTAAGGCAAGGCAGATATTGGGTTGTATCAATAGAAGTTTCGTCAGCCGAAAGCCTGAAGTCATAATGCCGTTGTACAGGGCCATGGTGAGACCTCATCTGGAGTACTGTGTGCAATTCTGGAGGCCACATTACAGTAAAGATGTGTGCAGAATTGAATCAGTTCAACGGACGGCCACCAGGATGATCTCGGGGCTCAAGGGTCTCTCGTACGAAGAGAGACTGAACAAATTGCAGCTCTACACTCTTGAGGAACGTAGGGAGAGGGGAGACATGATCGAAACATTTAAGTACCTCACGAGACGTGTCGAAGTGGAAGATGATATTTTCTTTCTCAAGGGATCCTCGGCCACAAGAGGGCACCCGCTCAAACTCAGGGGCGGAAAATTTCATGGCGACACCAGAAAGTATTTCTTCACAGAGAGAGTGGTTGATCATTGGAACAAGCTTCCAGTGCAGGTGATCGAGGCAGACAGCGTGCCAGACTTTAAGAATAAATGGGATACCCATGTGGGATCCCTACGAGGGTCAAGATAAGGAAATTGGGTCATTAGGGCATAGACAGGGGGTGGGTAAGCAGGGTGGGCAGACTTGATGGGCTGTAGCCCTTTTCTGCCGTCATCTTCTATGTTTCTATGTCTATGTTTCTATTCTAAAAACTGCATGAATCTGATCTCCCATGCCCTTTCCATGGCCATGACCTTTTTCAGTTACCCAGTATGATATGTGTGTGCATCTTTATTTTATTTATTTATTTATTTATTTAAAAACACTTAGGGGTCCTTTTACTAAGACACGCTAGCCGTTTTAGTGCCCACTAAATATTAACGCCCGCTAAATGCTAATGCGTCCATTATATCCTTTGGACGCATTAGCATTTAGCGCACACTAAAATGTCTAGCGTGCCTTTAGTAAAAGGACCCCTAAGATTTTAAACTTAACTCTCCATAACACTGAAACCCAATGCAGCTTAACCAACAATGAGGTTATATGCTCAGTGCGAGGAAGACCACCAATTATCCTTGCCACTGCAGTTTGTAGAACTTGTAATGCAAGCAACACTTCATTGGGCCAACCACAAAAAAGTGCATTACAATAATCCAAGTGAGGCAGCACAAAACATTACATTACTTGCCGAAAGTTTTCTGGAGAAAGTATCTTACGCAATCTCAGTACCAGATGAATCTTAAAAAAAGACTGTCCTGACTACTGAAGCAATATGTCCCTAAAAGGATAAAGAGGAGTCCAACAGAACTCTCAAGTTCTTAATTTCCTTTTGCAGGGGGATTGGGACCCCATCATAGATAAAATTCACTGGAGTATCAAGTATTCCAGCAGATGATAACCACACAATTTTCGTTTTTGTTATATTTAAATCGAAGCCCATTCTTTGACATCCATGCAACAATGATATCTATTTTTTTAGTGGCAATGTTTTCTTTGTGTATGAATTATGTTTGTTGATTGGAACTCACCTAGGGGCCATTTTACTAAGGCGCGCTAGCCGTTTAAGTGCACATTCAATATTAGCATGTGCTAAATGTTAACGCGTACATTATATTCCATAGATGCGTTAGCATTTAGCGTGCGCTAAAACGGCTAGCGTGCCTTAGTATAAGGACCCCCTAGGTGATAGGCAGGAGATAAGATTTTAAATAAATAAATAAATTTAAACTGCACCAACCCTATGAAAAATAGGCACTGCAAATATTTTAGAAAATTGCTACTTCAGCTTGTCTGCGGTGTTCTTTGCTCACATGTTTAAAGACAATAGACTGTTTTCAGTCCAATTCTTTATATGTGAGTTTGCAAACCATTGGACCCCTGAGGAAGGCGTGTTTGCTGAAACACAGACCGTATACGGTCCTGTTAGATTTTTACCACTGTATTTTTTTTGTCATTGTACTTTTTTCATTGAATTTTCATGGTTTTATATGTCAGTGTTTAATAAATTATCTACAGAACATCTGTATCCACAATTTTTGTTTTTGTTTTCATCTGAGGTTAAACCCCTGCATATAGAGTTTACACAGAGCTGAAAACATGTAGAATTCAAAGATTATGTGTAAAGCAGAGAGGACCTTTGGCCTATAACTGCTACTTAGTAGGCCTTGTCTGTGATTCACTGATACAACTTGGACTTGTTTTTGCATCATAATCCTCGTACCTAGGGCCTGTATCAAGAGCAAGATGACCCTTAGTTATCATGGTGCCTGAACTCTCTGGATGCTACCTGATGCTGAGGAAATATTTCTGGAGATGCAGAGGTCAAGAGGTTGGAACAAGATGTAGGGAGAACATCTCATCTCCAAAGATAAATTCTAGGAACAGAGGGTAAAAAGAAGGCATACCCAGAGGTCCACAGGGTCAGATGCACTAACATGGAGGTCTGACACCTGGAATCTGACAGGCCTGACACATCTGCTCCATGAAAAGATGCTGTCACACAGGCCTGGTTCCATAGATCTGTTCCTGAGGCTGATGCCAGGAGACCTGAGTCCTGCCTGCTCTTTGAGTCTAATACCAGAAGCCTGAAACTGTAGACAGATTCTAGCTATAACTGTTCCAGTGCCCCTGTCTCATTATTTTTCCTGCTGAGCTACTGACAAAAGGAACCTCTACACTGAATGTGCTGGCAGGGCCGCCATCAGGGCAGTACTACCAGTCCTGCATTCAGGGGCCCGGAGCTGACAGGGGGCCCGGGCTCCCCCAGGGTCCTAGGTAGTGTTCTAAGGCAGGGGCGCCAGTAGCTCACCAAGGCAAAGCGAGTCGATCACCCAGGACTCACTTTGTCTTGGCGATCTAATCTATCGGGCCGATCAGTCTTCCTCTCCCCGACGTCAATTCTGCTGTCGGAGAGGAAGTTCGGGCCAGCCAATCGCTGCCTGGCTGGGCGGAACTTCCTCTCCGACGGCAGAATTGATGTCGGGGAGAGGAATGTTGGTCGGCCCGAAGCAGGGAGAGCATGCGTCGGCGTAGGCTTTGGGGCCTGTTATCCATTGGTGGGTCCTGTTCCTCGATGGCAGCGGCAGTGGCAGTGGCTTGGGGAAAGGCAGGGAGAAAGAAAGAAAGGGGGCAGGCAGGGAAACAGAAGGAAAGAAGAGAAACAGAAAAAAAGAAAGGGGGCATGAAGAGAGGAAGAAAAAATTGGGGGAGGGAATGAGGTGTGGAGGAGAGGAAGCATACAGGCTGAAAGAAGGGAAGAAAGATTGGATGCACAGTCAGAAGAAGAAAGTGCAATCAGAGACTCATGAAATCACCAAAGATGGGAAAAATGATTTTATTTTAAATTTAGCAAAGAAGAGGCAGTATTACCACAGTTTTCAAAGGAATTTGCCCAAATAACTTAATAGTTGACTGGGTAAATTCCCAGAGATGAAAACCTCCCTTCACTTACTATGCACAGTTTTGAATTTATATCTGCTGTCTATATTTTACAATATGGTCCCCTTTTACTAAACCGCAATAGTGGTTTTTAGCGCAGGGAGCCTATGAGCGTCAAGAGCAGCGCTGGGCATTCAGCGCAGCTCCCTGCGCTAAAAACTGCTATTGTGGTTTAATAAAAAGGATGGAGGGTATATTTGTCTATTTTTGTATGGTTGTTACTGAGATGACCTCTTTGAAAAAAACCCAGAATAGGAATGATAATTAACATTTTCTCAGCGTATAGTGTGCTTTGTGTTTTTTTTATTTTATTGTTGGTAGATCATTTTGACTTGGTCATTTTAAAGTAGCTCACAAGCTCAAAAGTTTGGGTACCTCTGAGCTAGAGCGTTGAAACTGTGTATTTCTATTTTATCCCCCCTTTTACAAAACTGTGGAGCGTTTTTTAGCGCCAGCCGTGGTGGTAGCAGCTCTGATGCTCAGAATTCTATGAGCGTCAGGGCTGTTACCACTGTGGCTAAAATCCACACTACAGTTTTGTAAAAGAGTGAGGGGTTAGTTTGTGATGACATATTCCATACTAGGCGAAGGTGTTTTCTGTGTTCTGTGTGTTCGAAAGACATGGTTTTCTGTTAGGATTAACGGTGTAGGATTGATCTGTGCTGGTCTGGCTTGTTTAGTTTTACAATGGGTGTATTGATGTACTGCTCACTGCAATATGTAAGATGCTGCCTTTTCCTAGGTACTCATGTGTGACGTGTGGTTTGTTACTAAAAATCATGTTTTTCTTACAGATGGGGGGGGTGCCAAAAAATGATGGGCCCCGGGTGTTCCATATGCTACGTACGCCACTGTATGTAAAGATACCAGAAAGCTGGCGTAGCAAAAACTTTAAGTAAATTGTTATTCTTCTAAGTTTTGAGTATTTAACCCTCCCACAATCTCATGGGCACTCGTTTCAAGTTTATTGAGATTTTGATTTAAACGCAATATCAAATATTTTCAATGCGTATAACAAAAATAAATTTGGGGAAATAAATAAAACCATTTGAACAATAAACATACAAACATATCCATAGATGATTAAACTTACATAAGGAGTACAAGGATAAACTACATTTGTTTAAAAATGCGTTCTCCGTGCCTGCTCATAAATTTGTTGACTGGAAGGATCCAGCAATGTGGCCAGATGTCATTCAGGACAAAGACAGAGAAAGAATTGTGCAATTTGGATTAATGATGGAAGATGATTTAAAGCAAATGGCATGGTCTATGAGTAAAGATCTTGACGGACATTCTTTTTATGAATATCTCCTCTATGCCAAATCACCCAATGGACGTGAGAAGATTTTAAGGGACTGGCTTAGGTGGAGCATTAGCAGAAAAGTATGTGTGTATTCGGCCCATGGAAGAAGGGGGGGGGGGTGTCGGGGGGGGAAGGGGTGCATGGGGGGCCCAATAGGATTGCTCAGTAAGGGGCCCAGAAATTTCTGATGGCGGCCCTGTGTGCTGGGCATCACTTTACGAATCGTGCATTGCTCCAGAGCTCCTTGTGCCAGAGAGAAGCATCTCCCTAAAAGGTTGTATCAGCTCAGTTGTACCTAGAGTAATATGTCAGGAGGCAGGATTTAAAAGACTGTAGGCAATCATGTGTTTACCCAGAAAAGATTTAAACATAGAAACATGATGATAGATAAAGGCTAAAAGGCCCATTCAAGTTTCAAGTTTATTTCAAATTTATTATAACGCCCACTCAAACCTTCTAGGCGGTGTACAAAAATGACTTAACAATATATCGATTAAAATATAATTTAGTCTAAAACAAACCAAGGGAAAAAAACGATTTAAGAACACAGACTAACAGGGACAGAAGGGAAGAAGGGATTAGAACTACAATTGATAGAAAGGTTGGGGAGATGAAAATGGAAATGTTTCTTAAAACTAAGTCATCCTGAAAAGGACAGTTTAGGTTATAAAGGCATTGCGGAAAAGGACTGCCCATCCACAGCATCCACTATCTCCTCCTCTCCCTAATGAGATCCACGTGTCTGTCCACACTTTCTTGAATTCAGACACAGTATTTATCTGCACCACCTCTACTGGGAGACTATTCCATGCATCTACCACCCTTTCTGTAAAAAAGTATTTCCTTAGATTACTCCTGAGCCTATCACCTCTTAACTCCATCCTATGCCTTCTCATTCTGGAGATTCCTCATGTACATTTATGCCACACAGGTATTTAAACATCTCTATCATATCTCCTCTCTCCTGCCTTTCCTCCAAAGTATACATATTGAGATTTTTACGTCTGTCCCCATAACCTTATATTGAAGACCACAAACCATTTTAGTAGCCTTCCTCTAAACAGACTGCATCCTGTTTATATCTTTTTGAAGGTGCAGTCTCCAGAATGGTACACAATATTCTAAATTAGTTCTCACCAGAGTCTTATACAGTGGCATCAATACCTCTTTTTTTTCTACTGGCCATACCTCTCCCTATCTATCCTAGCATCCTTCTAGCTTTTACCAGCGCCTTTTCAACGTATTTAACCACATTAAGATCATCACATACTGTCACACCTAAGTGCTGCTCATCTTTCATGCACAAAAGTTTTTTACCCCCTGCATTTCTTAGCATTAAATCTTAGCTGCTAAATTTCAGACCATTCTTCAAGCTTCACCTAACAGCCATTCAGCAATAGCACTTACAAAAATGTTAAAAGAACAGGCCCAAGATACGAACCTTGAGACATACCACTGGTAACATCCCTTTCCTTATAGTGATCTCCATTGACCACTACCTTTTGTCACTTCTACTTAACTAGCTCCTGACCCAGTCTGTCACTTTGGGGTTCATACTGAGGGCACCCAGTTTATTTATGTTTAAATCATTTTTATTAAAGCACAAACATAGCAATGAACAAAGCATGGCACAATTTTCAAATAGCACACAAAGCCAATCCCCACCCACCCAACCAACCAAAAAATACACCACATCTAAAACACACCCTCTATTTAATTCTCTGGCCACCCAGGCAAATAAATTGATCAATTTTGGCTGAGAAGACCTGCCTCTAATGAATTCATTTTGCCTTGGGTCCTGTAATCCACTGGATTCCAGAAGCATTGCTATTCTCTGTTTAAATGTGTTTCCATTAATTTACTTACCTCAAAAGTCAGACTTAGTGGCCTATAGTTCCCAACTTCTTCCTTACTTCCACTGTAGTGGAGCGGTACTGCATCCACCCTTCTCCAGTCCTTCGGTACTACTCCTGACTCTAGAAAAACATTGAAAAGGTCAGCCAGCAGAGCCACCAGAACTTCCCTAAGTTCCTTCAGTACTCTTGGATGTACACCATCTGACCCCATCAATTTGTCCAGTTTAGCTAGCTCCTTATGAACACAATCCTCTGATTTATGCGATAGTGGGTTATTGTGTATTTCCTAAGCATTCTAGCTTGTCAAGTCCATAAGTCTCATATGAGTAATCTAAGGAAATACTTTTTTACAGAAAGGGTGGTAGATGCATGGAATAGTCTCCCAGTAGAGGTGGTGCAGATAAATACTGTGTCCGAATTCAAGAAAGTGTGAGATAGGCATATGGGATCTCTTAGAGAGAGTTACTGCAGATGGGCAGACTAGATGGGCCATTTGGCCTTTATCTGCCATCAAGTTTCTATGTTTCTATATCTGACTACCACAGCTGCCGCTTGTTATAGGAATAAAATATCTTATTTTTTCTAATACATGGCCTGGTTCATTGCTTGTCAGCTATTGAATTATCAATGGGTCTAGGACATGGATTTATTTGGGAATTATATATAAGAAATCATATCCCTCAGTTATCCATTTTTCCCTGTCCACTGGCTGTAACTACCACTCTGGGGTTGGGTAATTCACTTACAAAATCAGCTTTGTTTGTTGCTTTTCTCTGAATTCCATTTTCAGTTTGGTTTTTTTTCACTCTTCTTGCCTTCTTCCCTTCATTCATTGCATTTGTTTCCCCCTTTATAGCCTCATCTACCTCTGCCTTTTATCCCCTCACCAACCCTAGTTTCTTACCTGTAATGTATCCTGATTTCCAGTTGTTTTTTCATGTCTTATGATCTTATCCAAGCTTCCACTCTCCATTTTCCTTCAAAATTTCTATCTTTTCATCTCCTTCTAAGACCTGTCCCATTTCTTTGCCTCTTACCCTTTCCATATCTATCTTTCTATTTCTCTCCATTCCAAAGCATGCATTGCCTATCTCTTCTACATCCCTAGTATCTGCTCATCTATCCCTTCTATATTCATTTACCATGCCCTCCTTCCTTCTCCCAACAACTATTCTTCTCCCCCTTCATGTCCACTGTTTACTACTCTTGCTTTGCTCCACCCTCCCAGTTACTATCTTGCTTTTCTTTCTCACTCCCCTTCATCAGCCTCCTTCCATTGCCACTTTCCAACATCTCCCCTTCGCTCAGCCCATCATCTATAATAAGATTTCCTTCCCCAACTCAAAATCAGCCAGTCCCCTTCTCCCATTCCCACCATTTACCTGACAACCTCTTCTCTCATTTTCAACCTCTTCCTTCTAGACCCCACCCCTTTTTAACATGATGCCCTCTTCTCCCATCCACACCATCTGCCAATTAGCCCCTTCCTCCTTCTCTAGACTTTTTATCTCTCTACACCAATCCTTCATCTTTCTTTTTTCTCCTGATTGGTGAAGCACGACTTTAGTGCAGGAAGAGGCAGTTGGAGCATACTGCGAGTGATTTCTTTCACTCGCTGGTGCTCCGGCTGCTCTCTCCTGCCTCTCTGACTGCCCTCTCCTGCCCGGTCATTTGCGGTTGGAAAATACTACAAATGACTGGGACCGCGAATCGCTGACTGCGAATGACCGGGGGAACACTGTACTCTAGAGGAGAGAAAGGACAAGGGAGATATGATACAGATGTTTAAATATTTGAAAGGTGTTAATCTAAAAACAAATCTTTTCCAGAGAAAAGAAAATGGTAAAGTTATAGGGCATGAATTGAGATTGCAGGGTGGTAGGCTTTGGAATAATGATAGGAAGTTCTTTTTCACGGAGAAGTTGATGGATTTCTGGAGGTGGGAGGTGGTAGAAGAGAAGACAGTGACATAATTTTAAAAAGATGATGGACACAAAGGATAAGGACATAAGAATTGCCATACTGGGATAGATCAAAGGTCCATCAAGCCCAGTATTCTGGTACCAACAGTGGCCAACCCAGGTCCCAAGTACCTAACTAGATCCCAAGTAGTGAACATAAAACAGAGTTTATGCTGTTTATCCTAGGAATAAGCTGTAGATTTCCCCAAGCCATCTCAATAATGGCCTATGGACTTCTCTTTTAGGAAATTACCCAAGCCTTTTTTATACCCCACTAAGCTAACTGATTTCATCACATTCTCTGGCAATGAATTCCAGAGTTTAATTACACATTGTGTGAAGAAATATTTTCTCTGGTTTGTTTTAAATCTACTATTTAGTAGCTTCATCGCATGTCCCCTAGTCCTATGATTTTTGGAAAGAGTTAACAAGCGATTCACATCTACCCTTTCCACCCCACTCAGTATTTTATAGACCTCTGTCATATCCCCCCTGAGCCATCTCTTCTCCAGGCTGAAGAGCCCTAGCCAATTTAGCCTCATAGGATTTTTATAAAATGAATGGCATAAAAAACAAGAAAAAGAAATACAATATAAAATAGGAGAAAGAACAGATGAAGACCCTGAGGTTCCTTGACCAGACCCCACTCACTATGGGATTAAGGAGAAAGTAAATCATAATTAATTTAAATCATCCCTAAAAAAGAAAATTTTGAGATCTGGTTTTTTTTTTTTTGTAAATAAATTTTTATTTTTAAATTCTTACATCAAGTGAAATACATGTATTACATTCTATTATAATAAACACTTGAAATTATTAATAAATGTTCTTACATTGTAAATTAAAATATTTCTTTATCAGAATTATATAACAGAATTTTATTGCAAAAGTTTTCCCTCCCTACCCCTCCTATATGCTCTGTACATGTGTTATGATATCTGATCTGTAGAAAAATTAGTCAATAGTCCCCATATTTTATTGAATTTTTGAATATATCCTTGTTGTAATGCCAATACTTTTTCCATTTTATATATATTACAAATTGAATTCCACCAGAAAGTGTAATTTAATTTAGTGTAATCTTTCCAGTTCTGAGTAATTTGCTGAATGGCGACCCCTGTTAATATTAATAAAAGTTTTTTATTGTTAGCTGATATCGGACTCTATTTTCTCATTGCTGTTCCAAATAATATTGTATCATATGTGAGTCCAACATGATTTTCTAATAAATTATTAATTTGGGGCCAAATTAATTTCCAAAAGGAATTAATACAGGGACAAAAGAAAAGTAAATGGTCTAATGTCCCTACTTCTATCTTACAATGCCAGCATCTATTAGATTTACTACTATCTAATTTTTGTAATCTCGTAGGGGTCCATAAAACTCTATGTAATAAAAACAACCATGTTTGACTCATAGATGCTGACCTTGTAGTATGTATTCTCCAGGACCAGAATTTTTGCCATTGAGATGGAGAAATTATCTGTCCTATCTCAATACTCCAAATGTCCCTAAGTCCTGTTCTCTTTTTTTTGTTTAAAAAGCCATATATAATCTTATACCATTTAGCGGCTTGGTGTCCTTGAAAATCCGTTTGAAAACATAGGATTTGCAAACTATACTGAGTGTTAAGATTCTTCCATTCAGGGAACCCTTCCTGAATAGCCTGCTTCAATTGCATCCATTTAAAATATTGTGACTTGTCTAATCCAAATTTTTGTTGCAATTGTGAAAAACTAAGCAGTGATCCATTTACTATTACATCTTTTAAAGACCGTATACCTGCTATTATCCATTGTTTCCATATTATTTTAAATCCACCAATTTTGATCCTGGAGTTTACCCAAATAGATTGATTTAAAGATTTAGCCAATGGATCTGGTGTTAAATTGCTTATAAATCTTAGTGTTTTCCATGTATCTATTAGAATTCTGTTGTCTTTATATCTTCTAGGCATTGTTATACTAATTAAATGTTCTGGATGTAAAGGGAACATGAGCCGCCATTCTAAATATAACCAGTCGGGTACATTTTCCATGAGATCTGGGAGGATCCAATACATACCCTGTCTTAAAATATAGGATTGATGGTACCTATAGAAATTTGGAAAATTTACCCCTCCCTCTTTAATTGTTTTTTGTAATGATATTAAAGCGATTCTGGGTCTTTTCCCAAACCAAACAAATTTTGTAAGTATACTATTTAACTTTTTGTAAAATGACCCCTGAAAAAATATTATATTCATACTCATTTGATAACAAATCACAGGTAAAATCATCATTTTAATTGTTTGGACTCTTCCCCACCAAGAAAGATGAAAAGGATTCCATTGCTCACACATTTCTGTTATTTTTTTAAATAAAATTTTTTCATTTTCTTTTACTGTGTCCTCAATTGTATTTTTTATAATAATTCCTAAATATTTTAGTCCTTCTTCTTTCCATTTAAATGAATATGATTCAAATAATCCCTTATTACAATGAACATTAATTGGGAGAACTTCAGATTTTTCCCAATTGATTTTATATCCAGAAAATTTTCCAAACTTTTCTATTAAGTTAAGTAGACATGGAATGGTGTCTTTTGGTTCTCTTAAATATAGTAAAATATCATCTGCATACGCAGATAATTTAAATTCCCAATTAGAAAATGTGATTCCCCTTATTCCCTTAGTTTGATTTATTGCAATTAATAAGGGTTCCAGAACGATATCAAAAAGTAAGGGAGATAAAGGACAACCCTGTCTAACTCCCTTTAGCAAGTTAAATTTATTAGATAAGTTATTGTTTATATTTAATCTTGCTCTAGGGGAGCTATACAGCATTTGAATCATTTTAATAAAACCAGGTCCTATACCAAACCATTCTAAAGTTTGATACATAAATTTCCATTCCACTCTATCAAATGCTTTTTCTGCATCTAATGATATTAGAAAAGCTGGATCATTCAAATTTTTTGCTAAATTTAAAGAATGAAATGCTAATCTAGTATTATGTGAAGAATGTCTTTTAGCAACAAATCCTGTTTGATGTACATCGATGATAAAAGGAAGAGCTTTTGCTAATCTTATAGCTAATACTTTAGCAATCAATTTAGCGTCTACATTTAATAAAGATATAGGCCTGTAGTTTGTTATCAATGTCGGATCCCTGTTTGGTTTTGGCAAGACAATTATAACAGAATCAGCCATAGTTCCTGATATATTTCCTTTGTTTATTTGATATTGATATAAATTTAATAGATAAGGTAGTAAAGTATTTTGAAATGTTTTATAATATTCAACAGTATATCCATCTCCACATGGAGCGGATCCAACTCTAAGAGCTTTCAATGCTGATTCTATTTCTTTTAAAGATATATGTTCTTCTAAGCTTCCTTTTATATGATTCGGAATATTTGGTCCAATAAATGATTTTAAAAACTCTATACCATCTTTATCTTTATTTTCATAAGTATCAGAAGTATATAAATCCTTATAAAAATCAAGAAATTGTTTTATAATATTTTCAATGCTATTGTGTGTATTGCCCCGCTTATCCTTAATTGCAATAATCTTAGATTTTCTTTTTTTTGCTTTGATAAAATTCGCTAACAATCTCCCAGCTTTATTTGAATTTCCATAATACTGTACCTGCCGACAGAACATATCTTTCCTTACAAATTGAGAAGAAATCTCATTATATTTAACTTTTGTTTTTAATAATTTCTGCAATGTATCATGTTGCCATTTTACAATTAATTTTTGTTCTAATAGTTTAATTTCTTGTTCCAATTCTATAAATTATTTTTTAAGTTGTTTTTTCATATATGCAGAATATGATATAATATTTCCTCTCATTGTTGCTTTATAAGCGTCCCATAAAATTTCAATTTTTTCTTTAATATTTTCTATAAATTTCATGTCTGCAAGCAAAGCATTATCAAATCTCCAAATTGGTTTAGAATAAACTGATATATCGTTCTGCAGATCAATCCACACACCAGCATGATCTGAAATGATAATAGGATCAATAATTGCTTTCATCACTTTTTGTGCTATATTATTAGAAACAAATATATAATCAATTCTTGAAAAGGATTTATGGACCTGAGAACAAAAAGAATATTCCTGATCATTAAAATGAAGGATACGCCATATATCTATTAAATCACAAGATTGTATCAAATTGTCTAATCCTAATGATTTCATAATTTTACTTGGTTTTTTATCCAAAATAGGATCCATTACAGCATTGAAATCTCCAGCTACTACTAAATTAGAAGCAGCCAGTGGTAGTAATATCTGCTGAATATTTTTGAAAAACTCCATTTGATTTAAATTAGGAGCATATAAATTGAATAAATCCAGGGTTGTATTTCTCAGATCCATTTTAATATGTACCCATCTTCCTAGTGAATCAAATTTTATTAACTTAAAATCTGCTATACATTTTTTATTTATGAGAATAGCTACTCCTGCTTTTTTTCCAATAGCCGGTGCAAAAAAACATTTGGACACCCAACCCCCTATTAGTTTATTAGATTCAATACCTGATAAGTGCGTCTCTTGTATGAAATAAATATCAGCCTTTTGCTTATGAAGAAAATCTAGTATTTTCTTTCGTTTGATTGGATGGTTAAGACCATTGACATTAAGAGAATAAATTTTAAGATCCATCTAATTTAATAAGTAATATTTGAAGTAGAAATCTATAATTAAAGTTTTGATCAGACATCCACACGTTTAATATTTATTCCTTTATTTATTATTAAACCCTTACTTTTATGATTTACTTTAATTAATTTCATCCCCCTTTTCCTACCCCCCTCCCCTCCCTCCCCATTTAGCAAAAGTAGTGTATACTTGGCCTCACGCATATCAAGATCAGCCATAACACACTCCAAGAAGACCATATATCTTTCCAAATTCAATTTAAGTCACTAAATATTAAAATAATATTAAAATATAAATAAATAAATAAATAATTCATATATTATATATCTATGAATTAAGTCAGTTTCATATACATTTCTTAGGATATTTTAAAATTCTATATTCGATACCTTTAAATCATTAATATCTTTTTTTTATATTTATATCTCTTCTTTTCTGTTAAATTTAGATTGAACATTTAAAAAAAACAAATAAATAATTATAGTATTTATCTTTAATTGTAGCCTAAAAAGATTTTTCCCCCCCATCTTATATTTTATCATAGTAATATCATTAATATGGGAACATAATGATATAGGAACAATAGTTTCATAAGTAAAGAATCTCCTCCCCCAGGAGAGATCACCGCTAAACTCACACACCAGTCAAATACATCGTTTTTTCCACTTATTTGTCTCTCTCTTCCTCTCTTCTCATTTTTCTTTTCTTTTCTTTCCTTGTCTTCTTTCTTCTTTTTTTCCTAAGGAGAATGGATTGAATAGTTCTTTACGATTTTCCAATGTTTTTGTAATCCAATTTCTGATTTCTTTTTCTTCTTTTTTCTTCTTATATTTTATGTTATACGTTCGTATTGTGTTTCCGGTATGTAAAAAAATCCATTTCCTGTGTTCCTCACGCAGAGATCTTCGGGAATGTAAGTTTTTAAGTTTTTAAGACATTTTGAAGAGAGAAGAGGCAAAACAATTCAAACAAGCATATATATATGTCCGGTGTGCGACTCCGCAGCAGTCCCCCCATAGGAAAAGAAAAACCTCATCTGAAAAACCATTTTCCTCAATTTTTTTTATTTTTATAATATCTCTGATATTCCCATCAATCTTTTCTGTCCGTAATCAAATTTCATAACAGGCTTTTAGTTATATTATCTTTTCTATATTAAAATCATCTAAATTTTTGTTAACTTTCTTTCTTTTCATATTGTATATTATATTTATAATTATTTCCTGTTAAACTTACAATTATATAATTGCATTAAACCATTTAATATCTTCATTTGCATTATAGAATGTCTATTACATTCTAGTTCTATTGTAAGAGAGACGTTGAAAATAATATATTTGAAACATTCTAAATCGTTGCATTTTGAAATATAGTAAATTTCTTCTTTAAAGTTATTTTTTTTCTATATAATTAATATATGATGATATAATATAATATATTTTCCAACAGTTCTAACTAATAAGTTAAAGACATATTATTCAAAATTAGGATGACATAGGTACTTCTTGAGTTTGAATAAATTTCTCTAGTTTCTCAGCATCATCAAATGTAAAAGTTTTATTTCCGATGGTAACTTTCATGTTTGCTGGATACATTAAACCAAACTTTGCACTCAACTCTCTTAGTTTTGGCCTCAATTCCAATAACTTTTTCCTTTTTATCGCAGTGTTTTTAGCAAAATCAGGAACAAAGTGGATATAAGCATCTTGATATTTAAGACCTTTATTTTGCTTTGCTAGTTGAAGTATTTCTAAGACCTGTTGGTGGCGCAATAGTTTGAATATAAATGGTCTTGGTCCATGTTGATTTTCTCCTCTCTTCATAGGCACTCTATGTGCTCTTTCTACCTCTATGGGATATTTTGTTTTTATCGGAAGTAGTTTGGGTAACAGATTTTCAATAAAGACTACCGGATTTCCCTTTTCTGCTCCTTCCGGTAGTCCAATCAAACGGACATTACTTCTTCTTTCTCGATTAGAGTAATCTTCAATCTCTTTAGTAAGTATTTCTATTTTTTTTCTATCCGTTCGACTGTAACCTGCTTCTTCTTCTACAAACATCATTCTTTCTTCTAGATTATTTGACTTTAATTCCAGGAGATCCATTTTTTTGTTTAGCGTTGAAACATCTTCCGATATATTCGTAACTTTTTTTGTTAAAACTGATAGCATTTCCTTTATTTCCTTTAGTTCTTTTATTACTTCTATATCTGTCATTTTTGAACCTGTCTCCTGTTCCGGTTTTGCTCTTTTACTGCTACCAGACAACGCAAAGTCATTCTTGTTTTGTTTTCCTGTTGCCATTCTTTTATCTTATCTTCTTTATTTAATCCAAGCTTTTTTCTTATTTTTTTTTAAATTCTTTTAGACTTTTTGCAGACTTTCAAGGTCTTTTTCTTCGGAGCTCACTTATTAGCCGACCTTTCTCATGCGCGTCCAAGCCACGCCTGGTTTGAATTTAGCATATGAACATCCCAAATGTAATGTCAGGGGAAGGACAATCCAGAGGCCAAGACCAATTACACTGAACATTTTTGGATAGATGAAATCATAGCAGACAGTTAAGGTACTGCAAGGTGACTAACTTGAGAAGATCTCAGATTCCTAGCTGGGACATATGTTAGAAGAAACCTTGAAAGGTAGAAAAGGGTTTCTGAATAGTGGGTCTTATAAACCAGGGAAAGATCTTATAGGGGATTCTGTGTGAAACAGTTAACCAGTGTTCTTTATGGAGCAAAGGCGCAACATGATTATATTTCTTGTAACTGGTAATTAGCTTTATTCTCACACAGTCCTCAAATAAAAACACTATAAGTAGAAGTAAAACCAGGCTAAAGGATATTACTGTAGATGATACAAGTCAAACATCAATTCAATGTAAATTATAGAATCATCTCAGATTGGCTTTAAACAAGACTAGATGGTGTCTTCTTAGTCTCAACGTCATACTTCAAGCTCTATAGTCCAACCTGAAATGTAACAAGGTAGCCAGTATTCACATGATAAACTCCAGAATCATCCAGTATTCCCTAGGCATTCACATAGTGATGTCAACCATGTTTACCCAACTTACTTAATAATGCCATTCTGAAAGTCAATTGTATCTAGGGTAACCCAGATACAATTGACTCCTAATTTTCATTACTTTTACTGCAACACTTCTCACCCCAGATATGTTTTACATTCTTCCAACTAATCCTGAAATATTGATAGGGTGGGTAGAAGTGATGCATCTCTGGTCCATCAACCCCTGGCTCTGCCCTTACAGACATACTTTCATCAACTGTCTCTGATAAGCTCTTCTCCACAGTTTCCTATACTCCACAACTTCCCTCCCTCTCCCCTCACATTCTCTTGTCATCTACCCTTCACCCATGAATAAGTAGGCTCAGGGTTCAGCCATATTATCAACTCTTTATCTACTTGTCAGCACCAAAGACATTTTATATGTCTTTAATAAAATCAATGAAGCTTTGTTGAAGGTAAAATGCAATTTATTACATCTTTTAACCTTCACCATACCTGAATGAAAGAGTTAAAACCATATCATATGACTACAGAAGTATAGATGGGATTTAGACAGTACCCCTATAGATGGGATAACGCTTTAAAAAAAAAATAATCAGTTCAGTGCAGGGCAAAGTTAACAACAGGTCTAGATGCCAAACATACTCCAAAGAAGATGAATTAGCTAACCAGCCTCTTGTATTAAGTGCTTTCTAACTCATATATTCTGCGTTTTAGAAAAACTCCGTTTAATTTTAAAGAGCAATCTGGTTATGATCAATATCGCTTGAGAAAAGTTTTTTAAAAAAAATGAGATTGAAAGTAGATAATGACTACTATTACTCATTGCCATTAGCATAAAACATTAGGAACACCACAATATTTATAACAGGCTTTGAAGTGACAGTTAAAAGATGACTTTCCATCACAAACATAGGCTTTTGACTACTGCTGGATGCTATTTTCTAATCTTAAACGGATACTAGTCTTTTTAATAGTGGATTTAATAGTATGTTCATCATCAGATCTAATTGTTTTCCACCACAGGGCTTGAAGCTTTATGTCTTCTATCAACCAAAAACAAACAGCCATACTGCTTAATGGCTGTTCAATTAATGTTTATAGTTCTACTTTTATACCCTGAATTATTTGACAAATAAACTACCAAGAAGCAATTTAAGAACCTCTGATGCTTAATAGGACCCTAACCAATATTAAAAATTACTTAAACTCCTGTAGAGTCTAACACTTAAGGATGGGAAATTGAGGACATTTGTCAGCATTAAAAACTAGTCATAGACAGCAGCAATAATAGTACCAGGGAGTAAAAATCTGGCCTGTGGAGATTCATGAGGCAGTTCTGCTGCCTTGAAAATACAGGTCATATACCTGGGAGAAAAAAACAACAACCCCAGTGCGGACCAGGTCAGCCCAATCAAATACTAGGAAATCTGTTTATCACAGAAAAGAGGTCAATGTATTTTTTGAATGGTCACTCTTAATATAATGGTATACAACAAATCATTATTCTTCCTTCTTTGAAGAACTTTGTGAAGTGAAAAAAAGTATTAGAAAAGAAAAGAAAACCCTTGTTTCCTGTTGCTCTAGAGCTATGAAGCCTGGGGAGACCTGTGTACAATTACCATAAACATATTTTAATTGGAGAGTGTAACAAACCCGTAGCCAGCTTTGTCCCTGTAGTGGATAAAAGCAGAGCACGGTACCTGGTTAGGAGAGCTGACCAGGTTAAAAGTAAGGATATGGAATTGGCTGACTACCCCTCAGACAGTGAGGTAGAGCAGGAAGGGTTTAAACCTAAGAATATACAGCAGAGAATGCCATATCAGAATAAGGTCATCAGAAAGCCTGATAGGACTTTTACTGAGAAGTGGAGTCCTAGTCCTGCAAGGTATGCATATTTTCAGCCTAGGAGAAACCAGAGTTATTTCCCTAGGGATTTCCTACCCAACCCCCCTGCTCCTAGAAGAGAGGGGTGGGGCTATAATACACGTAAAAGCAGAGCCCTGAATTACAGAGAGGAGAGCAGGAACAGAGGGGAAGCTGAGGAATCAAGGCAAAGGCACGACCAGCAGCAATGCAAACAGGCTGATGAGGAAAGAAGTCTCCCTCCTCAACCCCACAGAAATGAGGACGTGGAGATGGCAGATGACTTGAGCCCAGCTGCTGGAAAATAGGAGGTAATGGACACTGCTGAAGTGTGTCCAGAAGCTGACTATAACCCAGAGGGAATGGAGGTTAGTCCTTAAGCTAAAGGGAAGCCAAGTATCTGTCTCACTAAGCTACGTTTGAGTGCTGGCCCTCTGTGACCAGTGCCCAGGTGTCACTGATTAAGGAGAGAAGGAAAATCCCTCTGTTTCACTTTGGGACTGTCCGGAGGTTGTTGTTTGCTAAAGGAACTGTTTCTTTGATCGTGTGAAGCCTCTGTAAACCTAACAGCTTATCTAATGCCCTGCTGTGCTCCGTCGGCTGGGAAGCTCAGCTGATGCTAATGAGCCTAGGAGTCTGCTCTGAAAACTATACACATTACCCAGCTAGGTTAGCTGGAAAGCCTGGAACTTTGTTTCTAAAGGGTGCTACTCCTTTTATCTGCTTTGTTTATGCAGTTTGTTTTCATTGTTTGGAAGTTTATTTTCATGGCATTTCTGTTTATTTGAACCCTGGTGAAGAGGACTATCTTTAAAGCAAAGAAAGTCCAGGGAACTGCAATTGTATGCCATACTTAGATTTTAAGCCATTCTGACAATTCTGACAACTGTATGGTATTTTTACTTTATGCTTAAGTTTTGCATTCCATGAGGGTGGCTGATAGTATTCAGACCCCCTGGTTTAATAAAGCCTAGGAACAAGTTTTTGAACAGACTTAAATTGTGTCGTCTCTTTTTGGCAAGCATATCTCAGTGTGGCCTGGCAGACTAGGCAGGAGCCTAGGTCTGTTTTACCTGAAAAGCCTTCCTCTTTCCTGGGGAAGCCATGCCGACAGGTCAGGATTCGGCACAGCTAAACCGCCTGCCGGTGAGGGCAGGAGATAGCTGTGTGACAAGAGAGATCATTGTTCTAAATGATTTCTGACTCATGCTGTTAATTGTTTTTAATATATTCAGAGTGTCTTTTTTTTTTTTTTTTTAATCATGCACTATGATCTCTGGCTTCTAATGATATATTACAAACCTGCACTTTTCTGACACCAAAAAAAATTAATCATTGACATTCATTAGTCCCCTTTAAATGGCTGGACACAGAGAGATCAGAAACAGTTAGACCTAAAGAGTGGTAACAATTTCTTCTGGATTTTATACCATAAACTCAGCTGGACATGCACTACTGAAGGTATCTATGTTTATACAACATCTTTTGAGTATCAGAGTTTTTTTTTTTTAACTCCTTGTCCCAAAAAGGCGAATCTAAGAGATACATAAAGTGAAAATGCTGTGGTGCCTTTCCCACAACTTCTCATCAGGAACACAGATGAAAATTAAAGATATACCCTGACTTGCAGATGTGGCTGATGGCTACGGCTGCTTACCCCAGTTGACTAGCAATTTAATCTATTGTTTGAGTTCATCATGTGTAAGTTTAATTTCAAACTTGATTAACCACCTAAGACACCAATCTTTAGGCAGTGAATGCAATGTATACAGAAATACATCATAATAGCATGCAGTGTTCCATAGGCAGCACTTCATTAAAACCTGTGTTCAGGTTAACTGTTACAAATATGATTAGTTTGGGACAACAGGTTTCTTTGTGTGGCATGAATAAAGATTTTTTTTTTATGAAGCTGAAATTTGCTGACTTCATGAATAAAGTAAATGCAAACTCATGTAAAAACTCTGACTATGTATAGGCTTACCAGGCCATGGTGCTTTTTTCCAGACACCTCAAAACAGTTGGAGACATGTTTTCACACACAGTCTTAACAAAGCTAAAAGCCCAAAGTCCAAATTTTGAATGAAAACGTACAGAAATTCTGCCCAAAAAGTCTATCCATGTAGCATTCTTGCATACTTGCAATTGGTGTTTTCCGTAGTAAGCAGGGTAGATCAACTATACGGGTGAGTGGCAATGCCATATATCACCAGGGTGGATCAGAATTAGTGCAGCCCTTCCTATATGCCATAGTCTCCCTTACTCCTTAGTTAGCTGCATAACTAAAGAATGAATGCAGATCTTAGGGAGGTGGGAGGAATTGTGTACCTGATCACTCATACTATCTGGTAATCAATAATGCTCTTTTTGTAGTCAAGCATGATTGTATCAGGCACTCAAATGATGACTCCCAAACATGAATACTTATCATGTCCCAGTTATTCAGGAACAGCCTGCACATCAAAAAAGTAGCAATATCACCCAAATAGATGGGCCAGAACAGCTTAACCAAATGCACTGATTCTTATTACATATTTTTCCAAGTATTAATGGAATGTAAATGTAAGAAGCGAGGCTAAGGCAGCTGCTTTACAAATGATGCTCAATGAAGCAGAGTTGAGAAAATTTACAGTAGATGTTGTAGCTCTGATTTGATGAGACTTCGTTATACAGACAATAGCAGTTCCAGCTTGCTCATAACAGAATTGGATGCATAATGCCAATTTGCTAACTTTTGTATAGTGACTGAAATTCTAATTCCACTGGGGTCAAAGTGGAAAGCTACATAGATTTTGGGGTAGATTCTGATTTTTATGATAAAGCCTGTTTACAGTCTACAGTGTGGAGGGATTTGTCACATTGATTGTTGTGAAGATTTAGGCAGAAGGAGGAAGTGCTATTTCCTTATTCATATGGAACTACTTTGTTATGATGAAAGGCTTCAAGATTTACCTGCGTAAGACTCACAGGTAACTAAAAACGTGAAGCTCACTTATTCTTCTAGTGAGTTTACTGGCATACTATTTGATAGGCTGGTTCAAATGATGGCTTCATAGGGCATGTAAGCACAGTATTAAAATTCCATACTACAGAATATTTTGGCAATGGTGGTCTGAGTTGAAGAAATCCTTTTGTGAATCGAGTGGACATTGGGAAGCTCTTTGTTCATCAATTCTAATCTAATCTAATCTAATCTAATCTAATCTAGATTTCTTCTATTCTTCATCCAGTCAAATAAAATTGAGCAGTTCACAATAAAACAAACTCTAACCCCCCCTTTACAAAGCCGTGCTAGTGTTTTTAGCACCGGCTGTGGCGGTGACAGCTCGGACGCTCATAGGAATTCTATGAACATTGGAGCTGTTATTGCGGCGGCCGTCGCTAAAAACGCTAACGCGGCTTTGTAAAGGAGGGGGCAAATTAAGAGGAATCACAAATTGTAATAATCCTTTTTATTAAATCTAACTTCTGTTGATTTTACATTTTTTAAAATTATTATTTATCAATTTTAAACATAACAATACCAAGAGTTAATCTTGTACAGAAAAGAAGGTACAGCTTACAACAAATAAGAATTCTATATAAAAAAAATCATATATAAGCTACTTCTTCTCAAGTCCACATTATAATAAAGATCCTTGATTACATGAGTGGATTTACCGAAGAAAAATAAGAAAAATATTTAATAAAATAAAGTTCCAACATCTGATACCAGAATTTTAATTACTAAGAGTTCAACCTTTACACCCCTTGGAGGCGTTTATAGAACAGAAATGCGGTTACGTGTGACGGTTCAAAGAACATATATTTCAAGGATTTATATTTAACTACACATTTGCAAGGATATCTTAAATAAAAACTACCTCATGTAAGCAAAATTCCTGGTTTTAACATTAGGAACTTTCTCCTTCGCTTTTGAATTTCACATGAGACATCTATAAAATGAATTTTTGATCTGTTTTGGAAGAACATCTTCATTATCCAAGCTTTATCAGGTAAGAACGCAACTGAAAATACTAAGGTGGATGGCTTAGCAATCTCCTTATCAGAAATCTCTAGCATAGTTGAGATATTTAATGATTCTAAATTTTCATTCTTTTTTTTTTTTTTTTGTTATATTGTCTTTATTAGATTATTAGCTTGTTGATCTAATTTTTTTTGATGGTGGTAAATAGTAAACCAAAGAGAAAGGAAGAATTGATGTCTCAGGAACCAAAAGTATTTCTAAAAAATACCTTTTCAATATTTCCCTAGGTGTTACCATAGGCACACGGGGGACATTTTAAAAATGCAAATTAATATTTTGACTATTATTTCCCAGTACTTCTAATTTTCTCTTAGGTCTATGTTATCGTTAATTGCAGCTGTATATCAATTAATTCTTTATCCAACTTATCTAATCGAGGATTTAATAATGTAATTTCACTCCTTAATTCTCTTACTTCATCTTCTTGTTTTTTAATTCTTCCTTTCAGGCCTTTGGCCTCCTTTTACGAAACTGCGATAGCAGTTTCTAGCGTGGGGAGCCGTGCTGAATAGCCTACGTTGGGAGCAGTGCGGCTCCCTGTGCTAGAAACTGCTATCGCAGTTTCATAAAAGAGGGGGTTTGTATTTGTGGGGACAAGGATTTACCCAGCTTAACCACAAAGCTTCCATAGTAACTTGAGGGGGTTTATTCAAAGGAAATTTATGCATTTGTATAGTTGTTAATTTTTCACTACTCCACATTTCCTCCATTAGGAGCTTGCTCCAATTCAGCAGATGACACGGCTTTTAAACGATAATTAAATTCCAACTTAAAATGCACATCACCACAAAGAATTCTTGAAAAACTTTCAATCTTGGGAACCTCACCTATCAGTAACTTGACTTCCTTCCTTAGTAATTTATCATGATCCCCAAGACAAATTAATGCTGTTTTTGCCTTATTCAGCTTCAAAATGTTAGTAGCAGCCCAAGTGTCTAATCTTTCTATAATTTGTAGCAGATAATCAGACAAATTCACAGTTCTACCTAAAACAGAATATAATAAACATATATCATCAATATATGAAAAAAAATGAATATTCTATAATCCCCAAAAGCATTAAACAATGTGGGCAACAATGGAGATCCTTGGGGCACACCACATATAGAATTCCACATGTAAGAAAGAGCACTGAGATGCACTCTGATAAAAGAAGTTTGATGTCCCAGATGATAGATGTGCAGAGGAATTCTATAAATGATGCTTAAAATTGTGCATGCACTGTAATGAGCCTGTTAGCACCAATAACTGGACACTAACAATCAATTATTGGTGATAATTGGCAGTAATTTGGATTTACACTCACCTCTTGCGAAGCGCTATTCTATAGATGTATGCGTAAATATTTTAGTGCACAAATAAAAAGGGGGCATGGCCTTGGGAAGGTTGGGGCTGGGTTAGGGGTGTTCGCTTAACATATGTACACATATAGGTTTGGGCACAGGGAAGTAAATCCTCATGTCTAAAAGTTGGGCACAGATCTAAGAACTGAGGGATTCTATAAACGGTGTCCTGATGGTAGGTGGTGGTAGGTACCCTACCTATTGGGATGAACGTTTTCTAAAAACAACAAACAAACAGAGGTAGACCATCTACACTGTAGGTGTTTGTTGCAGTTGAGGGAGATGCATCGGGACACTTAAGCTCGCCCAAGGCTGGGTGTGGGCGTGGTTTCACCCGGAAGTGGCCTTAGGTGAGCTTAAGCAGCCCTAAGCATCTCCCAAGAGACAGAACAGATGCCTGAAATGTAGGCCAGCAAAAGCCAATGTCTTAGGGCTAGATTCACTAACCTTCCAATCCGTGGGCAATTGGAGGCAGGCCGACAGATTCACCAACCATCTTCAAGCAAATGGGGGCGATCAGAGGCACGCCCCCATACGACGACAGGGATCGCTGGGTAGTGAGCCCGACGCATGCGCAGACCATCTACTTGGCCTGAAGAAGGTCTGCACATGTTTGCTGTCTGTTTTTTTTTTGTTTACCATTATTTTTTACTCATCCTGAAGTGTCCCTGTCTGCCTTCCTTCCCCTTCTTGCCTTCGGTGCTGTTCTACTGTTTTACTTTTTTTTTTCTTCGCAAGTCTGTGGTTTTAACCCACTTTAAACCTGCGAGTTAAACCATGGGCTTGCACTACAGGGAAGGGCAGGAGAGTTGGGGCAGAAAGCAGGAGATCGGGGCTGAAAGCAAGAGATCGGGGCAGAGAGCAGATTGGGGCTTAGAGAAGGAGATCGGGGCAGAAAGCAGGAGATTAGGGCAGAGAGCAGATCAGGGCAGCAGAAAGCAGGGCAGTCGAAAAGGACCTGAGCAGTCGCTTATTTTTGATTGGTCAGTCCAGTTGGTGTCCCTCGTTTGTTTTTTTTTACAGTGAATCGCTTCCTGCCTACATTTGCATGCCGTTCACCCTCATTTGCATACACATATTGGAATCAGATCGGCACAGAGGTCAGTGAATCGGGTCGGAGGAAAATTGGGTCACAAAGGGGTCACAAACTGATAGGTACACGATTGGTTTGCTTAGTGAATCTAGCACTTTGTTAAATCCTGTCTGGTAGTTTTTACACTGTTTTATCATTTTGATCTCAAAGGTCTTACATTTCTGGATTGTCTTAAGAAATTTTAAGACAATACAGGAATGCAAGACCTTTGAGATCAAAATGATAAAGCAGTGATTCTAGAGAATGTGTGGGAAAAACAGCTTAGTAGAGTATGAAAAAGGTTTGAATTTGCTCCTAAAAGAAAAGTCCATAAACCATTATTAAGACGGACCTGGGAAAATCCACTGATTATTCTTGGGATAAACAGCATAAAATCTGTTTTGCTCTTTTAGGATCTTGCCAAATATTTGTGACCCGAATTGGCCATTGTTGGAAACCTGAAACTGAGCTTGATCAACCTTCAGTCTGTCCCAGCATGGCAATACTTATGTACTTATATAATGCTAAAACATAAATCTATTTAAGGAGGCTCACAAGCTCAGAATATAGACTATAGGACTCTGTCATGGAAAGACCACGAATGGGGTTAAAACTTTCTGGTGAAACTACTGGTCACTTGATTCTAGATACCAGAGAAGTTTATTGCTTGCATTTGAATGTGATTTTCTTTAACAGAATCCCACATTTTTGCTGCTTCCCCACAGAAATGGAGGAAGCCTGCCACTCCCTGCTTGTTGATGTGAAATTTGGCCACATGTTGCAGAAGCCATTTCCAAACTGATCCTGCATGCTTTGTGAGATCAGTGGAGGTGATCTAGATCAGTGTTTTTCAACCGCTGTTCCGCGGCACACTAGTGTGCCGCGAGATGGTGCCTGGTGTGCCGTACGGTGCAGACACTGATTAGGCCTCAGGCCGGGTCCCGCACGCGCTCCCATGAGACTCCCCCGGTCCCCGCTGCTGTTCAGTTTCGATCTTCTGCTCTGACGCAACCGGAAACAGGAAGTTGCAGCAGAGCAGAAGATTGAACACTGAGCAGCCGCTCTTTGGGAAAGCGTGCATGTCGCCGAAAAACAAAACCTACAAACTAAGGTGAGGCGAAGGGAGAGAGCTGGCTAAACAGTAGGATCGATTGGGCAGGCGAGTGGTGGCTGCGGGGACCGTGCGATCGCTCGTGTTCCTGGCTCAAATTGGAAGGAGGGAGTGAAAGGGAAAAGGATTCTGGGCCAAGGGGATGAAGACGGAAAGAAAAACCCACAGCAGGAAAGAAAGGGAAGGACAGGCAGGTGAGCCAGATGCTAGAAGCAGGGGGGGGGGGGGGAAAAGAGGGAAAAAAGCTAGTTGGGGTTGAAAAGAAGAGACACACTGGTATGGAAGAGGAAGCTAGGGGAAATCTGGACACAGGAAGGTAACAGAAAGAGGGGAAATTATGTGCATAGGGCATAGGGACAGAGACATAAAGGGGACATGCCATGGGGATGGTATATGGACACAGGGGGGGGGCAATGACAGATACATAGGGGAGATATTAGAAATGGAGAAAATAGGAGCACAGAAGCGAGATGGTTTGTGAGGATGGGACAGGGACCGAGCTCGCAGGCTCCAGCGGCTTGCACAAATTACATTGTAACGTGCCATGAAAATAAGAGGGAGGAAGGTAGATAGATAAGCCACGTGAGAGGAGCTGAAGGGTAGTAGAAAGGAACAGATGGTAAAGGAGGGAGGGAAGGGTGGTGGTGGAAAGGAATAGGACAGACATTGAAGGAGGGTGGAGAGGAACAGACCCCGAAGGGAAATGTGGAAGACAGAGTGGGAAGAAGACAGATGCCAGACTATGGGGGAGCGGAGGGAAGAAGATGGGTGCTAGACCAATTGGGGGGGGTGAAGGGAGAGGCACAGTAATAGCAAATGGAAGACGTAGAGAGAAGACACACAGTGGATGGAAGGAATTGAATGAGAAGATGTGGAAAGCAGAAACCAGACAACAAAGGTAGAAAAAAAAATTATATTTATTTATTTATTTTTTGCTTTAGGATAAAATAGTATATTAGTTGTGTTGATAAAAATTTATAAACAAAGCCCTGCCAGCTGAACATCTCTTTCTCTAGTTCAGCAGCAGGAACTTTGATTTATAAGAAAGGAATAAGCTAAATATTACAGTACTAAGGCTTCTATGGATGCAGCGGGGACGGTGACGGGGCGGTGAATGGGATGGCAGTGGCGGTGTAGAGAGCTGCACGGGAACGGGGACGACGGGAATCCCGCGGGATCCGCGGGCATCCCGCGGGTTCCCCCTTTGGGTCACGGGGATCCCGTGGGGACGCCCCCTAGGGTCGCGGGGATCCTGTGGGGACGCCCCCTAGGGTCGCGGGGATCCCGTGGGGACGCCTCCGAGGGTCGCGGGGTTCCTGCGGGGCTGGATGTACTCAGTCGCGCGGCTCTTCTCCCTACCTTCTCTGCTTGCAGCACAGAGCCGATCGGAAGTCTTCCCGACGTCAGCGCTGACGTCGGAGGGGAGGGAGGGCTTAAACAAAGCTGGATGTACTCAGTCGCGCGGCTCTTCTCCCTACCTTCTCTGCTTGCAGCACAGAGCCGAACGGAAGTCTTCCCGACGTCAGCGCTGACGTCGGAGGGGAGGGAGGGCTTAAACAAAGCCCTCCCTCCCTCCGACGTCAGCGCTGACGTCGGGAAGACTTCCGTTTGGCTCTGTGCTGCAGGCAGTGCAGGTAAGGAGGAAAGTAGCCTCGCGGTTCGAGTGGCTACCAAGGGAGGGGGCGGTCCGCCCCGCCCCAGTTGCAGCACAGCCGGCCAGGTCCCCTTACTTTTGTGGCACTTCCCCGACCGACCGACAACAGCCCTGGTCCGACAATCCTCCCTGCCCTGTAGCCGCGAATCTAAATTATCTTCTTACAGCAGCTGTAATAAGGTAATTTAGATTCGCAGTTAAGGGCAGGGAGGTTTGTCGGACCGGGGCTGTTGTCAGTCGGTCGGGGAAGTGCCACAAAAGTAAGGGGACCTGGCCGGCTGTGCTGCAACCGGGATGGTAGAGAAGGAGTGGGGAGAAGGACGCTGAAAGGCCATGGGGAAGACGGGAGGAGGGGGGGGAAGGACTCTGAAAGCACTTGAAGACAGAGGAGGGAGAAGGACGCTGAAAGCACATGGGGAATACAAAGGGGTGGAGAAGGACGCTGAAAGGCCATGGGAAGGACGGGGGGGGGGGAAGGACTCTGAAAGCACTTGTGGAAGACAGAGGGGGGAGAAGGATGCTGAAAGCACATGGGGAAGACAAAGGGGTGGAGAAGGATGCTGAAAGCACATGGGGAAGACAAAGGGGTGGAGAAGGACGCTGAAAGGACATGGGGAAGACGGGGGGGTGGGGTGGAGAAGGATGCTGAAAGGCCATGGGGAAGACAGAGAGGGAGAAGGACGCTGAAAGGACATGGGGAAGCAGAGGGGGGAGAAGGACACTGAAAGCACATGTGGAAGACAGAGGGGGGAGAAGGACGCTGACAGGACATGGGGAAGATGGCGGGGAGAAGGACGCTGAAAGGAAATGGGGAAGAGAGAGTAGGGAGAAGACACTGGCAGGGAAGAAGACAGATGCCAGACTATGGGGGAGCGGAGAGAAGAAGATGGGTGCCAGACCAATTTGGAAGGGGGAAGAAAGGGAGAGGCACAGTAACAGAGCAAATGGAAGATGCAGAAGGAAGAGAGACAGTGGATGGAAGGAATTGAATGAGAACATGAGGAAAGCAGAAACTAGGAAAAGAATTATATTTTATTTTTTTATTTTGCTTCAGGATAAAGTAGTATATTAGTTGTGTTGATAAAAATTTATAAACATTAGAGGCTCTGGTAGAAACCCATTTGCAAAGTATGTATTCTTCCCAATTAATATTTTCAAATTAATAAAGTCTTTTTGCTTATTTGTAAATGGGTTTCTACCAGAGCCTTTAATTCAGTAGCATAATTAAATGAAATAACAATTTCTGAAGTTTATATGGACGGGCGGGGACGGAGGGGATTCCTCGCGGGGACGGGTGGGGACGGAGGGGATTCCTCGCGGGGACGGGTGGGGACGGAGGGATTCCTCACGGGGACGGGTGGGGACGGGTGGGATCCTCACGGGGACGGGTGGGGACGGGTGGGACTTTGGCGGGGACGGGTGGGGACGGGTGGGATTTCTGTCCCCGCGCAACTCTCTATGGCGGTGACGGTGACGGGGCGGTGAAAGGGATGGCGGTGACGGTGACGGGGCAGTGAAGGGAACGGCTGTTGACGAAGAGCTACGTGTGTGTGTCTTTCTTCGATTCCAGCCAGAATATCAGCTTTGTGTTCAGCCAAACAGGCCCAGGTTTCGCACTGAATAAAGTATTTTATAATTTTTCACTATTCTGTTTACTTAATATTTCATAATAAAGTAATTATAAAATACTTTCTTTGTGTTTATTTGATTCCTATTCAAGAGAATTACTTTATATATAGTCAATATAGGCACAGAGTTAAATTTTTTAACATTTTCTAATGGTGGTGTGCCTCGTGATTTTTTTCATGAAACAAGTGTGACTTTGCCCAAAAAAGGTTGAAAAACACTGATCTAGATGACTGAAGAGTAGTATTCCACCTGAAAGGGAACTGGAGATAGAATCGGAGAGGGTCATAATGCCAGTAGATTTAGAGCTACTGTGCTGGAACTGCATTACAGAAATGTCAAGAAATAAAAGTGTACAGTGACCCAGTAAAAATAGAAGTAGTCTGTATAAAACATGAGAAAAAAAATGTCTCAAGAACAAAGTCAAATAGAGTTGGATTGAGTCCTGTTTGTTCAACAAGGATACTAGATACTGTGTTTAATTCTAAGAACAGACCAGGTTATTGGTAAATTGCTATACTGGGGTAGTTGAAATCACAAAAAAATAAAGAAGGATGGATAAAGTTTCAATATCACAAAAAATCAGTAACATACAATTAGTCAAACACCATGTAAATGCACTGAGCTCTACTAATAGGCAACTTCCTTGGAGACTCAAAAAAATGGGAGAAAAAAAGGCCTCAGTTGAGCTTCATATGGCCACCAAAAAAACTCCCAGTTAGAAAACTCTTAATACTGTTCATTATTTAAAGTCTCCAAAAATGTCTGAGCCCTGCCATGCTGGAAGAAACCCTGCAGTGCTCTAAAACTACCCCTACACCTGTTCCTAGAAGCAGGCAAGTTAGGGAAACTGCCCTGCAGAATTTATCCCAAGTGAAAGGCATCCCAAAATTGACCCGATTATACTTGCCCAGTTCTTGTATAGGGAATGCTAAAAGCAAAGCACTACAAGTACCAGCAGACACCAGGCTGGGAATGGCAAAACCCACAAAGGGATTAGCTCCTGCAATCAGCTCTGCTTGGGGCAGGGCTAATCAGCAGGGAAGCTATCCAGGCTCATTAGCAAAGAACCAGAAAACCACAGGTGAACCTAGAGATAATCAGTACAGGGTTAGAGAAAAGAATGTGATCTCTAGGCAATGGAGGTAACCACAAACCTGGAGCTTGCCTGAACTCTTGGAAAGAAGCAGACTGATGCAACCCAGGGGACAGAAGCCCAACCCCAACATTTCCCACAAGAAACAGGGAGAAACTCTCAGGACTGAAACTTGTGAGCACTCCTCTGAAGGTAACAATACTTTTGATGTAGAAATGTCAGAAGAAGTGTGTACAATTGATTATGACAGGGAACCTGAGAACACCTGTTTGCCTGAAGATATGCTTATAGAGTAAAAGCCTGGGGAAACAATATGCTGTTTTGGATAAGGTGGAACTGCCTCACAAACCCTGATATAGAGGAGTGAAGAATCACTACTTCTGATTAATTAGGACAGGGGTAGGTAATTCCGGTCCTCGAGAGTTGGAGCCAGGCCGGGATTTCAGGATATCCACTATGAATATGTATGAGATGGATTTGCATGCACTGCCTCCTTGAGATGCAAATCTATCTCATGCATATTTATTGTGGATATCCTGAAAACCTGACCTGGCTCCAACTCTCGAGGACTGGAATTGCCTACCCCTGAATTAGGGGAACAGAAGAGTGGGAAACACTACTTCTAATATTGTACCAAGCACAGGAGTACTGTGAGGGAACTGGGTGGAGCAGTCTCAGCCGATTCCAGGATTTTGACATTGAAAGTTTGTTTTTTGTTTTTTTTATATAAAGACTAGCAGAGCAGAGCTTGCTGAAAGTACAAGTTTTTGGAAAATTGTCAGCTTGTGGAACTATAAAACTGCTGAAGCCTGGTTGGGCTAACAGGCTGTTTAGCCACCAGAGCAAGTTTGTGTTTTGCTTTCATTTCACTAAAGTATAAGCCAGAAATTAAAGAAATAATAATTCACACTGAAACACTTTTGCTGGACATTTTTATTTGATGCAGACCCCCTCTATCTTCCATGCTTTGCTCAACCGCTCGGCCGAAGCTTGGATGGCCCAAGTCAGGACTCGGGATGATCCAGTCCTGGTCTTACCTGGTCACAATATGTATACACTGATAACATAGAAGTAATATGATACAGACCTTTGAGTACTTGAAAGGTATTAATATTCAATCAAACAGAAGTGGTTAGAACACTGGGACAAACCAAAGGTCCAAAAAGCCTAGTATCCTGATACCAACAGTGGCCAATCCAGGTCTCAAGTACCTAACTAGATCCCAAGTAGTAAAACAGATTTTATGCTGCTTATACTAGGACTAGTGTTTAAACCCGTTACATTAACGGGTGCTAGAATAGATGTGTATACTTTTAGCACAATGGGGCGCTGAGGCGTTTCTTTCTGTCTGTCTGTCTTTCTTTCTCCCTACCCCCTTTCTTTCTGTCTCTCTCCCTGGTCCCCTGTCTGTCTTTCTTTCTGTTTTTTCTCCCTTCCTTTTACCTCCCATGTCCAGCAATATCCCTTCCCTGCTCCCCCTGTCCAGCAGTAGCCCTTCTCCTTTCCTTTTACCTCCCCCCTGTCTAGTAGTACCCTTTCCCTGCTCCCCCTGTCCAGCAGTAGCCCTTCTCCCTTCCTTTTATCTCCTCCCTCTCCAGTAGTACCCCTTCCCTGCTCCCCCTGTCCAGCAGTAACCCCTCTTCCTTCCTTTTACCTACCCATATTCAGGCTCCCATTTCCCCTTTTACCTTCCCTATTTCCACCTTTTTCTCCCCATCCAGCATCATTCCATCTTCTCTCTCCCATGACCGATCCACACACCTTACCATTACTTGGAGGATGGGGATGCTCTGCCCTGGGTTCCCATCCCATCAGGTATGCTACTGGCCCTTCCTATCTACAGCTGTAAAAGCATATACAGTGAGACTAAAAGCTCATGCATGTGCAAGTCCTAGGTCCACAGGCTATCTTATAAGACCTGGTGTAGATTCTCCATTTCAGAACCCAAAGCGTACCATTCTCCCTCCCTGTTTCTCTTGTTTTTTTTCCTTTCTCTCTTTCTATCCCTTCCTCTGTATCTCTGTATCTCCCCCCCCCCCCACACACCTTTCTTTCTGGCTCCCTGGCTTCTCCATCAGCTAGAGGGAGCAGTTTCCTCAGCTGTTGAGTTACTTGCCGGATCAGGCGCTTCTCTTTCCTCTTCTAGCCCTGTCCTCAGCCCATCCTTTCCCAGCACAGCCCGGAAACAGAGAGGCAGGGACACGGTCGCTGGAGACACTGTGGCTCGCTGCCACTTTCCTTCACGTCCTCTTGCGTTTGGGAAGCCAGGCTTCAGCCTTCTTCCGCCGAGGCCTGCAGCCGCCGACAGCCGCGGCGGCTGACATCCGCCTCGGGGAATTCTCGCGCATTCGCACTCCTACCTGCGGTGCCCTACAGCGCACGGAAAATGGGAGCACGCAGGTGGGAGTGCGCATGCACGCTTAGGGTTTTATTATATTAGATTTACCCAAGCCATCTCAATAATGGCCTATGAACTTCCCTTTTAGGAAATTATCCAATTTTTTAAAACCCCCGCTAAGCTAACTGATTTCACTACATTCATTGGCAATGAATTCTAGAGTTTAATTACACACATGTGAAGAATACTACTTAGAGCTTCATCGCATGCCCCTTAGTCCTAGTATTTTTGGAAAGAGTGAACAAGTGATTCACATCTATCCTTTTCACTCCACTCAGTATTTTATAGACCTCTATCATATCACCCTTGAGCCCTCTTCTCCAAGCTGAAGAGCCCTAGCTGCTTTACCCTTTCCTCAAAGGGAAGTCATACCAAACTTTTTATCATTTTTGTTGCCCTTCTCTGTATCTTTCTAATTCCACTGTACCTTTCTAATTCCACTGAGATACAGCGACCAGAATTGCACACAGTATTCGAGATGTGGCCATACCATAGAGCAGTGGTTCCCAACCCTGTCCTGGAGGAACACCAGGCCAATTAGGTTTTCAGGCTAGCCCTAATGAATTTGCATGAAGCAAATTTGCATGCCTATCACTTCCATCATATGCAAATCTCTCTCATGCATATTCATTAGGGCTAGCCTGAAAACCCGATTGGCCTGGTGTTCCTCCAGGACAGGGTTGGGAATCACTGCCATAGAGCAATACAAATGTATTATAACATTTTCTTCTTTATTTTCCATTCCTTTCCTGATAATTCCTAACATTCTATTTGCTTTCTTAGCCACTGCAGGACATTGAGCTGAGGGTTTCAACATATCTTCAACAATGACAAATAGATCCATTTACTGGGCAGTGACTCCTATCTTAGAACCCAGCATCACATAGCTCTTTCCCACATGCATCACTTTACACTTGCTCAAATTAAATGTCATCTGCCATTTTTATGCCCAGTCTTTTAGTCTCACAAAGTCCTCTTCCAATTTTTCACAGTCCTCTTGTGGTTTAACAACTTTGTGTCATCAGCAAACTTAATTATCTCATGAGTTATTCCCATCTCTAAATCATTAATAAATATGTTAAAAGGCAGTGGTCCTAGCACGGACCCCTGAGGAACCCCACTATTTACCCTTCTCCATTGAGAACACTGATCATTTAAACCTGGTCTCTGTTTTCTGTCTTTCAACCAGTTCTTTTTTTTTTTTTTTTTTTATTGATTTTGAATACTTTACAATATCCAACAGTTCAAAAGAAAAAAGGATATCACATAAAATAAAATAATACATAATCAAATCATACATACAGAATTCCTTTCAAGCCCACATAAATGGAGAGTATATCTTGCTATTTCTAATAAAATAAAATTCAGGAAATATAAAGAATGATTAATCTTGATTCATTCCTTAATCTAGGATACTTATATTAATTCTCCTCATATTCTAAGTGAAGTGAAACAAATCTCATTTCTATTTCTTTTCTCTTGCAATTAAGAATTGTTGTAATTGTATTGGATCCCAAAAAGAATATTCAGTATCTAATAGTTTGATCATACATTTACAGGGGAATTTCAAATAAAAGGATGCATCCAGTGCCAGTACTCTATCCTTCAATTTCAAAAATTCTTTCCTCCTCAATTGTGTAGTTCTGGATACATCCGGAAAGATCCTGACCAAATCCCCACAAAATTTTGTCAACCTATTTTTGAAATAAAGTCTCATAATCAACATCTTATCCATCTCGCTCATGCATGTTAACACCAGGGTGGACCTAGTCTGGATCACATCCTGTGTGTCTTCCAAAAACTCAGTCAAGTTTACCTCCGGTGTGACCAGATGGTCCTCCCCCTGGGCAGATTCAAGTTTTTTAAAGGGAATATAATAATAATTATTTATTGGAAAATTCTCCGCATTGGCCAATCCCAGTACCTCTTTAAAAAATTTCCTTAATAAAATCTCAGGTGATAACAAATGAGTTACTGGAAAATTGACCAAGCGTAGATTTTTCACTCTATTCATATTCTCCATAGATTCAATTTTAGAATGTATAACAGTTGAATCTTTAACAGCTGATACAGAGACAGCTTGCAAATTATTACATTGATTTTCCACCACATTTAGTCGTTTATCCAAACAACCTAAATTAACGTCCACATTTTCTAATTTTGAAGAAACTGACTGGGAGTAATCTCCCATTTGCTTCATCATTGTCCTTAGAAATCCTTCAACCCTAGATATACCTAACCATAAGTCTTTTAAGGTAATATCCTGTGTTTCTTCTGTTCGTGTGGTTTCATCCATACCAACAGAGAATGTTAAAGGTTTAGGTATTTCAGAATATACTAATTTACTTGAATGAGTGGATGAAATCACTTGAGCATCAGATACAGTGGGGGTTATATTCCCACTATCACTGGGTACTGGATGAAGGGGAGGAGTGCGATTGAGAGGACTCATTGAAGCTCCTGACAAAGAGGAGTCTGCGTCTGATGGTATCACTGGTGGATTACCCGATAGTAATAATAAATGTCTGTCCATTGGGCCCGAAACCACTGGTGTAGAGCTTTTGGGTTTTATCTTTCTTTTCCCCATGTTCTCTTAAAGTCATATAAAAATATATATAGAGATTTTATATATTACCAGATCAGGATCAAGCTCCGGGCTCCTCGTGGCTCCCAAGGGGCCTGGCGTGCCCCTTAGGGCACGCCCCTGCGGCTGCGGCCGCAACCGCGGCAGCGGCTTGAATTTAAAGCAATAGAGACGGACCCGGTGACATCAAGGGGTCCGTCTCTGCAAGTGCCTGTCCGGCTGAAGGAAAGCAGCAAAACTGCTGCTGCAGACAACCCGAAGCCAGGCACGAATCCCCTCTGGCTGTATCCACAAGTTAGCTAGCAAGGCTCCCGACTAGCCGCGGCAGCAGCTTGAATTTAAAGCAATAGAGACGGACCCGGTGACATCAAGGGGTCCGTCTCTGCAAGTGCCTGTCCGGCTGGAAGGAAAGCAACAAAACCGCTGCTGCAGACAACCCGAAGCCAGGCACGAATCCCCACTGGCTGTATCCACAAGTTAGCTAGCAAGGCTCCTGACTAGCCGCGGCAGCGGCTTGAATTTAAAGCAATAGAGACGGACCCGGTGACATCAAGGGGTCCGTCTCTGCAAGTGCCTGTCCGGCTGGAAGGAAAGCAACAAAACCGCTGCTGCAGACAACCCGAAGCCAGGCACGAATCACCTCTGGCTGTATCCACAAGTTAGCTAGCAAGGCTCCCGACTAGCCGTGGCAGTGGCTTGAATTTAAAGCAATAGAGACGGACCCGGTGACATCAAGGGGTCCGTCTCTGCAAGTGCCTGTCCGGCTGGAAGGAAAGCAGCAAAATCGCTGCTGCAGACAACCCGAAGCCAGGCACGAATCCCCTCTGGCTGTATCCACAAGTTAGCTAGCAAGGCTCCCCACCAGTTCTTAATCTATAATAGGACATTACTTATCCCATGACTTTCTAATTTCCTCAAAAATGTTTCATGAGGTACTTTGTCAAGTGCCTTTTGAAAATCCAAATACACAATATAAACCGGTTCACCTTTATCCACATGTTCATTCAACCCTTCAAAGACATGCAGTAGATTGGTGAGGCAAGATTTCCCTTGATTAAATCCATGTTGGCTGTCTCTCAATCCACGCTTACATATATGTTCTTTTATTTTGTTTTTTAAAATAGTCTATCATTTTGCCCAGCACCAACAAGAGACTCATTGGTCTATAATTTCCCAGATTTCCTCTGGAACCCTTTTTAAAAATTAATATCATGTTGGCCACCCTCCAGTCTTCTGGTATAATGCTGGATGTTAAATTCTATCAGCATTCTGGGATATATACCATCAAGTCCAGGTGATTTGCTACTGTTCAATTTGTCAAACTGACCCACTGCATTATCCAGTGTTATAGAGATTTGTATGAGGACATGAGAAGTAGAGGTGGTAGGACTAGAGGACATGAATGGAGGTTGCAGGGAGGGAGACTCAGGAGTAATGTCCAGATACATTTTAAGAAAAGGTGGTGGATATGTAGAATGCTCTTCCAAGTACAGTCCAAAACTGTGGATGAATTTAAAGAATGCATGGGATAGACATAGGGGTACTTAAATAGAAAGAAGATAGAAACTCAACATGGTTATTGAGGTATTACCTTGAGCAAGAATAGTGGGAACTGTGCCTGATTCCAGTCAGACATGTACGTGTACGGTCTGTGTCCAACACATGGTGAGAGAAAAATAAAATCCAGCATTGGGGAGAGGATCCCGATGCAGGACAGACTTTTATGGCCTGTATCCTGCACATGACAAGAGACCAAGAAGAGTGACCAAATCCAGCGTGGGGGAGTCTAGCCTGATGCCAGACAGACTTGCATGTTCTGTGTCCTATATGTAGCAAGAGACAGGTGGTTTGACAACTCCAGTATGTTGATCATTTTATTGTCACACTAATCTTTAAGCCCGTTATATTAACGGGTGCTAGAATAGATTTGTATGTCTGTCTGTCTTTCTTTCTTTCTGTTTCTCTCTCTCTCTCTCCTTGGCCGCTGTCTGTCTGTCTGTCTTTGTTTTGGTGTCTGTCTCTTTTAATCTGTCTCTGTAGCCTCCTGTCCTTATGTGTGTTTTTTTTAATGTGATTTTAAAAGATTTTCCCTCAACCCGACTCCATCATGAGAATGCACATATGTGGCATAGTAAGTGGGAGGCGGTAGGATGAGTCTGCCCCGGGCATCGTGTTGATGGGAGCGCCAGCCCCCATCCGCCTCCTGCTCCATCCCCGTCCCTTCCCTCATTAACAATCGCAGCGCAAGCAGCAATAGTCTGGCCGGCTCCCTTAGTCACTTTCTGCCCCCCCCTCCTTTCCCTTCCCGCGGTCCCGACAAACCTGCAACTCCAGCAGCATGTGCAGCACTCTACACACGCTGCTTTGGGGCCTTCTACTGCCCTGATTTGCTCGGCCGCGTCTCTGATGATGTCATCAGGGACATGCCAGAGTACATCAGGGCAGTAGAAGGCCCCGAAGTAGCGTGTGTAGAGTGCTGCACACGCTGCTGGAGTCACAGGTTTGGAGTCGGGACCGCGGCATCCCTTCGCGGCTGGAGTGTTTTGGCGCTGGAGTGTTTTGTCACCGCGGCTCCTTTCGATCCCCGCCAGCGTCAGAAGCCTTCTCCGAAGCTGGTGCCGCTTGTGAGAGGAGCCGACACGGAGAGCAGGTAATTCAGCGCTGGCGTCCAGTCCTGCCGGCGAGTGGTAGGTGCTGGGAAGTAAGGCTGGGGACTCGCGCATGCGCACTCCTGCGACCACAGACCTACAGATCATGGAAGCATGCAGATAGGAGTGCGCATGCGCGGCTAGGGTTTTATTTTTTGTCACATACTGCAAGTGGGGGAACTGTGCAGCTTTAGAGGGAGGAGAATACATCTTGACTGGTAAGCTGAATACTGTCAGCAATACACATCATATCATCCCCATCATATTTAGCATGATGGTCACTCCACAACCAACATTTAAACATGGGTGACCTGAGCCTACAGAGAGTGGTGGGCGAGGCTCTGGTTACCTTGTTGGGCAGGCTAAATGGACCATAAGGGTCTTTTTCTGCTGTCATTTATTGTGTTACTAATATACACTCAAGTTGACACAAACAGGTTGAGATGGCAAGGAAGGGTAAGTATCCACACTTATGCCTTGTTTGATGGGAATTAGTGTCTGTGCATAAATGAGTTTCTTAGCTCATGAGAAACCCTTATGCATTTCTTCTAGGGCTGCACTGACTTTGCTGGTTACTGAAGCATGAGGAAAGTAAAAGAACTGTTAAAGGATCTGCAAGCAAAAGTTCAACTTTATAAATCAGGAGAAGGATATAAAATGCTATCCAAAGATTTGAAAATGCCAATCACTACTGTTCAAACTCTGCTGAAGAAGTGGAAAATTATGGGTTCTGTTAATATTAAGTCACGATCAGATAGACCAAGAAAGATTTCAGACACAGCTGCCAGAAAACTTTGTAGGGATGCAAAGAAAAAAACCCACAAATAACTTATTTTGAAATACAAGCTTCTCTGAAACAAAGTGGTATGGCTTTTGCAGCTTTGAAGTTTGATTAAGCGATCCATCAAATCTTAAATAAACTTGGAGATACTTAAACAAAAATGGGTTGCATGGTTGATGTGCCAGAAAACAGTCATCATTGCAGCACTGCCACAAAACAGTCCACTTACAATACGCCAAACAGCACCTAGAGAAGCCTCAATTTCTGGAACAAAATAATTTGGAGTGATGAGACCAAAATTGAACTTTATGATCACAACCGTAAATGCTATATTTGGAGAAGAGTTAACAAGGCCTATGAAGAGAAGAATACCATCCCTACTGTGAAGCATGGAGGTGGATCTCTGATGTTTTTATTTTTATTTTTTGACTGGGGGGGGGGGTGAGTTACTACAGCACAGAAATTTAATCAAAATGGATGGTAGGAAGAATACAACATCATATGAGAAAATATTGGAGGAGAATTTGCATTCATCAGCCAGGAAGCTGCACAAGGGGTGCACTTGGACTTTCCAACATGACAATGAGCTAAAATATATGGCCAAGTCAACCCTTCAAGTGGCTGCAGCAGAAAAGAAAGTGAAGGTTCTGGAGTGACCATTAGTCTCCTGACCTCAACATCATTGAGCCACTTTGAGGATAACTCAAACATACAGTTCATGCTAGATAACCAAAGAATTTGTAAGATTTGGAGGTATTTTGCCAAGAAGAATGGGCGGCTTTACCAGATGAGAAAATAAAGGGCCTCATTCACAACTATCAGAAAAAGACTGCAAGCTTTCATTAATGCAAAAGGGGTGCAATATATGATATTAAGAATTAAGGGTATGCAAACTTGAACAGGATCAAATGCCCACATGTAGCACTGATAAAGACTATAATAAACACTTTAGTAGATTAACTTCTACAGTATCACTTCTGAATATTTCTTCAGACTTCAGCGGTGTAGCACACTTGGCTAAAAACTTTACTGCAGAGACCAAAAGCACCATAATCATCATAGGTCCATAGGCATTTTGCAAGTGCAGTTCTTTATAAGTTCAGCAATCTTCATTAGCGAAAATAGCTCAAATTTTAGCAGTCTTAATATATAGAAAAAATATTGTATACTCATCTGCTTTATTAGAATGGTTAGCCAGGGGACAGTATTCTGACAAGAATCATGTTTCCAAGGAACACCCCTGTAAAAGAAAATATATTTATAAACTTATGCAAAATACAGTAGACTCTCAGTTAACCGGCACTCAGGGGGATTGATGGATGCCTGATAAATGGGGTTTCTGTTTGCTTGAGAGTTACTATTAAAAATAGACCTAACTAATACTATACCCCATACTATTCCATATGATAAACTGTTCCAGACAAACTACTGGACATGTGGTAAACAAAGTGCAGGCATACTCAGGTGTGGCATGCCAAGTTTACACTTAAATTTCTGCCAGAAATTGATTTTATTTTAAAGCATTACAGTATTTCTTTGTTGGGTTTTGTTTTTGTTTTTTTTTTTTTTTTGCTGGTTGCTTGAGTTCTGGTTGACAGATACTGTATATATAGGTGGAGGGGCATAATCAAAACAAATGTTTAAGTCCGTTTTGGGACTAGTGCACTAGTCGCCCAAATTCGGCAGCATCCAAAGTCCATTCTCAAAATACGTTCAAAATTTTTTTTTCTGAAAATCATCTACTTCTACGTCCAGCCTTTTGATCGTCCAGACCGCTAGTAAATCTATCTTTATATTACACTCTCATCCCAAAAAACATCCACGTCCCAAATACTTAGAACAAGACCTTTGGGACATGGAAGGGGCCAGCAAAGTGATTGACTGGCCACCCAGACATGGCAACAGAGTAGTGGGCCACTGCTGTGAACTTTCACAAAAAGGGGTGCCACATAAACATCTCACCAAAACTTCCTTGCAGGTCATGGTGAGTCCCGCCCCAAACCTAGTTGACCCACCTGTCTACAATCCCAATAGCCCTTATGGTTGCAGGTGCCACCTATATGGTTGTACAGTAGGGTTTTTTTATTTTTTTTTTTTTGGTGGACTCACATTTTCCATCATGAATGCAGTAGTTAGAGTTATCTATAGATAAGTAGATAGTCATTCATAGCTCTGAGTTGCTCACTCTCTACCTTTCCATATCTGTCTACAGATATCCGGAGAACTTGAAGCAGATTTAGGATCACTTAATATTGCCTCCTCCATGTAGCTCTTTTTATCAGTATTCACAATAGACTTAGCTATTCGTACATTTTTATTTTGTTCAGAATGGTAATTTGGATTAATGAAAGATTTGTTTTGAATACTTGAGTATTGCAATTCAAGTGGCATTATCTATATCTTTTTATATTTTTAGAAATATGAAACTCTATCAAGACACCAAAATATAGTTTAGAAATAAATAATTTAAATGAACAGTAATAAGAACTGGATCACTCATTTCCTGAGACATTCTTTTCAGACTTGTATCATGGGTTGTGCACAAATCCAACAGAATACTGCTGAACTGAGAATGTCTAAGTTCGAAGGTCAATACTACTTTTATAAATCAATGAACTGTAAAAATATGCATACAAATCAGATTTGTTCTTTTAGTTTTTGTTTTATATTTACTGGGAATGTGCAGGTTGCTAGGGGCTATTTGGCATGTTTAGTCAATCAGAATATGGAATTTTAATCACACCTTCCAATATGTATAATGAATATTAAAAATTGTTTTCGCTATGATTTTGACCTTTTAATTGAACCTCTTGTCTTTCACATGAATATAAATTACATTGATTGCTTGATTTTGTGCAGTCAGTCGTATACTTAACATCACCATCTTTCTAACATCTTTTGCAGTGACTGGTGATGCAAGTATTCTTCTTTGAACACCATGAAAGATGACATTTTCCCAATATTGTTATAGGAGGTGTGTTGGATTTTTTTTTTTTTCATTTTTTTTAGGCACTATCTTGGTAACATATAACTCTCTTCAAAGAACTTGCAATGTGCACAATAAATTATTTACAATCCCTATGAAACAAAGACACACAGTTGCACTTAGATTTGATATGGGTAAGGACAACAAATAAGTCAAACTGGAATTCGAGGCAGTAGGTTTCTACATCACTGTTTTTCCATAGTAAATAAAACAACTCCTTTTGAGTCATTTTTAAAACTGTTATCCTAACTATGGAAATGCATGTCAACTCAACAAACAAAAAGATCTTTTGGAAGCTTAAACAAATCTATAGATTATGCGGTTATATCCATTTGGAGCGATTTAAGATTATTATACAAGTACATATTCTTAGGCAACTGGACTATTGTAATATGCTATATGTAGGGAGTGAAAGGAAGAGTAGATGGCATGGATGGATAGGCAGTAAACAGACAAACTTTGTACCCGTTCTGTGGTTTTACTGCGGGAACGGGTCACTGTGTCATTCTTTACCCTAAGGCCTCTCTCCCTCTCTGTGCATATCAGCCTCTTTCCTCCCAGCACATATAGTTCCTTTGGATTTCTCTCCCCCCCCCACCCCCCAATGCAGCACTATGCATTTCTTCGCATTGAATTTTAGTTGGCAGATGTTAGACCATTCTTCCAACTTTTTACAGATCCTTTTTCATATTTTCTACGCCCTCTGGGGTGTCTACTCTTATCTGCATCATCTGCAAAAGGCTAACCTTACCTTCTAGTCCTTCGACAATGTCACTGACAAACACATCGAACAGAATTGGTCCCAGCACTGATCCTTCAGGCACTCCACTATTCACTTTTCCCTCCAAGCGAATTCCATTCACCACCACTCTATGGCGCCTGTCCATCAACCAGTTTCTAATCCATTTCATCACTTTGGGCCCTAACTTTAGCCTGTGAAGTTTATTTAAGAGCCTCTTATAAGGAATCGTGTAAAAGGTTATGCTGAAATCTAAGTAAATTACATCTAGCGCATGATCTCGAGCCAATTCTCTGCTTGCCTAGTCAAAGAATTCAATTAGATTCATTTGGCAATGTTTACCTTTAGTAAACCCATGTTGCCTCAGATCTTGTAACCCATTAGTTTCTAAGAATATCACTATCCGTTCCTTCAGCAAAATTTATATTATTTTTCAAATAACCAAAGTGAGGCTTACAGGCCTATAGTTTCCTGCTTCATCTCTGCAAACACTTTTGTGAAGAGGGACCACATCTGCTCTTCTCCTCTCCCATCTCTAAGGATTTATTGAACAAATCTTTAAGAGGACCCACCAGAACCTCTCCGAGCTCCAATATTTATTTAATTATTCAATTTTCTATACCAGTCTCCCAAGCGAGCTCAGAATGGTTTACATGAACTTATTCAGATACTCAAGCATTTTTCCCTGTCTGTCCCAGCAGGCTCATAATCTATCTAATGCACCTGGGGCAATGGGGTGACTAAGTGACTTGGTCACAAGGAGCAGCGCGGGTTTGAACCTACAACCTCAGGGTGCTGAGGTTGTAGCTTTAACTGCTGCGCCACACTTCCTTAGCTTTGTTCATCTTCAATTTTTCAAGTTGCCAATCGTGGTCCTTTTCTAGGATTTTCTTCCGTGAACACCAAACAAGTACCGTATTTGCCGGCGTATAAGACGACTGGGCGTATAAGACGACCCCCCAACTTTTAGTTAAAATATAGAGTTTTGTTATATACTCGCCGTATAAGACGACCCCTTCTTCCGCACACCTTCTCTACCGCCCCGGGTGCAGCACAGCCGGCCAGGTCCCCTTACTTTTGTGGCACTTCCCCGACCGACCGACAACAGCCCCGGTCCGACAAACCTCCCTGCCCTTAACCGCGAATCTAAATTACCTTCTTACAGCTGCTGTAAGAAGGTAATTTAGATTCGCGGCTACAGGGCAGGGAGGATTGTCGGACCCGGGCTGTTATCGGTCAGTCGGGGAAGTGCCACAAAAGTAAGGGAACCTGGCCGGCTGTGCTGCAACCAGGGCGGGGCGGCCGCCCCTCTCTCTTGGTAGCCACTCGAACCGCGAGGCTACTCTCTTTCTCCTTATCTGCCCTGCCTGCAGCACAGAGCCGAACGGAAGTCTTCCCGACGTCAGCGCTGACGTCGGAGGGAGGGAGGGCTTTGTTTAAGCTTTGTTTAAGCCCTCCCTCCCCTCCGACGTCAGCGCTGACGTCGGGAAGACTTCCGTTCGGCTCTGTGCTGCAAGCAGAGAAGGTAGGGAGAAGAAGAGCCGCGTACATCCAGAAGACTGAGCATCCAGCCCCGCAGGAGCCCCGCGACCCTCGGAGGCGTCCCCATGGGATCCCCGCGATCCTAGGGGGCCTCCCCATGGGATCCCCGCGACCCTAGGGGCGTCCCCGTGCAGCTCTCTAAACAGTACCCGGCGTATAAGACGACTCCCGACTTTGGGGAGGATTTTAAGGTACTGAAAAGTCGTCTTATACGCCGGCAAATACGGTATTTGTTTAGCATGTTTGCATTTTCCTCATCACTCTCCACATAGGGCTCCTTTTACGAAGCCGCGTTAGTGGTTTAACGCGCATAATAGCGCGCGCTAATTTGCTGGCTGCGTTAGCCGCTACTGCCTCCTCTTGAGCAGGCGGTAGGTTTTTGGCTAGTGCAGGGGTTGGCACGCGCTAAACATGTGCGTGCACGCTAAACCCTAGCGCGGCTTCATAAAATGAGCCCATAGTGTTTCATACCTTCTTTTATCTCATAATTCCATTTTATGTCATCCTCCTTTCACTAATACAGTATACCTGAAAAATTTAGTCTCCATTTTTTTTTTTTTTTTTTTAGCCATTTGCTCTTCCACCTGCACTTTCACCAGATGTATCTCTTTTTAATATTTCTCAAACGCAAACTGTCTTTATTTTTTCCACCATTAGTTTGAAGAACCATATGACTTTCCTTTTCTCTTCTTTTTATTTATTTACCTTACATACAGGTCAATAGTTCTTTTTATTGCTCCTTTCAACTTGAACCACTGTTTTTCCACTTTACTTATGTCCTCCCATCCAATCAACTCTTTCTTCCCCATTCTACTAAAGTCCACATGTTTGAAATCTAGGACTCTGAGTTATGTGCATCTTTTCATCAGGAAGCCTTGGAATCATTGTAATACCATTCCTGAGATTCCTATTTCAGCTAGTCTATTTAGCTGCAGAGTGTGGTTGAACATATCAAATTCTGGTAAGACATCCAAATGTAGTAGTAACATTTGTCTACCTGTGCTTAATACTGATTTAACCCTCGATGTCAGATCAATCATGTATGTTTCTGTACTGTGTTCATTTCTGTACCCATGTTGGGAGGTAATATAATATTTTAGTTGGGTGGCGACTATATTGATACTTTGGTAACACATTTACAAAGGTTTCTAACCCTTTGAAACCCTGTGGTGTCGAACACTACTGTCGATGGCCAATTAGTAATGACAAGATATAGTTGTATTTTTGTGTTAAAATCTATATGATTTTATGTTACCACTGTGATGAGTTCTTCATTTCAATCTTATTAACAATTATTGAAACATATGGTAAATATACAGTTGCTGTTAAAGTACTTTTAGCAAATCAACATTATTAAACACTTTTAGGTAAAATTTCTTCCCATGTCTTCAAGATGATTTCCTTGTTTAGATAGCTCTTTAAGGGTCCTTTTACTAAGGCATGCTAATTGATATAGCGAACACTAAAGATTAGCGTACGCTAAATGCTAAGGGTGTCTTAGCATTTAGCATGCGCTAATCTTTAGAGTGCACTAAATCAATTAGCCCACCTTAGTAAAAGGACCCCTAAGTAATTTTCAATGTTTTTTTTTTTTAATTTTTGGGATTTCCTCTCTCTTGAAACTGGGTATATATTTTGCATAGTGGTAAGAATTGGATATGTACTTATCAATTGTAATTTTTAATTTGTTTTTCAATGCTTTTCTTCATTAGAATTTTATTTTTGAATCAATTGCCACATTGGATATAAAGAGAAAGTTCAGTATTTAGCAGTTTAGAAATAGCAAAATGTCGGGGACTAGTTATCAATGTGGGCTGCTATTAAAATGGGTAATTTTACTCTTAAACCTGCCTACTGGGGTGGTATTTGGAGAGACCTCCCAGGAAAATGACTTGGGAGTTCTGATCGACAAAGTCGATGAAGCCGTCTGTGCAATGCGTGGTGGCAGCGAAAAGGGCAAACAGAATGCTAGGAATGATTAAAAAGGGGATCACGAACAGATCGGAGAGGCACTCTCTAAAGTTGAAAGGGGATAGATTCCGTACAAATATAAGGAAATTCTTCTTCACCCAGAGAGTGGTAGAAAACTGGAACGCTCTTCTGGAATCTGTTATAGGGGAAAACACCCTCCAGGGTTTCACAACAAAGTTGGACAAGTTCCTGCTAAACTGAAATGTACACAGGTGAGGCTGGACTCAGTTAAAGCACTGGTCTTTGACCTGAGGGCCGCCATGTGAGCGGACTGCTGGGCAGGATGGACCACTGGTCTGACCCAGCAGCAGCAATTCTTATGTTCTTAAAGGACTTGTGCTAAAATAACTCAATAGTTAGTTTTCTACATGGGCTGTAATTAAAATGTGTCATGTTATCACTATGCCCCTAAATTACAAAGGCACTATTATTGATCACAGCAACTTAAGTATCATATATACCAGAGGTATGCAAGTTCACGCCTCAAGGGCTTCAAGCAGGCCAGATTTTCAAGATATCCTTAAGGAATATCCTTGAGATAGATTTGCATACAAAAGAGGTACTGTAGTATGTACATGGATCTTTCGCCTGGATATTCATTTAGGATTTCCTTAAAAGGTGACCTGTTTGCAGCTCTCAAGTACTGAATTTCTTCATCCCTATACACACAATACAGTTTACACTATTTTATTGTAGGAATATGATGGAAGCTCACTAGAGCTTGCAAGAGAAATCTCCAGGATTTAGTCAGATATTGTGGTAATACTGGACTGAGAGAAGAACTGTACATGTCACTGGTGAGGCACCACTTGGAGTACTGTGTTCAATTTTGGACACTTTATCTGGTAAAGGATATAAGAAGACTTGAAGTCCAGAGAAAAATGACAAAAATGTTATGGGGTTTGTGCCAAAAAATATACGAGAAGAGACTAGAAGACCTGAATATATATACCCTAGAGCAGTGTTCTTCAACCTTTTTACACCCGTGGACCGGCAGAAAAAAAAGAATTATTTTGTGGACCGGCAAACTACTAGGACTAAAATTTAAAACCCCCATTTCTGCCCCATCTCCACGAGCTCGGTCCCCACAAATCATCTGATCCCATCCATACAAGCCTCAGTTATGATTTTATATTGAATGTATTTTATTAAAGTATAAAAAGAAACAATATTCTGTACAATTGTCATTTTATAAATACAAATAATTCAGAGCAAGGATCAACAAAACCCCTGTCTCCCCTCCCCTTCACATATATCCCCTCTACTATCAAGAAAACTGAACAAGCCAAATTATTACAGAAGGCTACACAGAAATATCATGCTAACAGAATACTGAAGTAACACATGACAGGAATAGTTTTAGGGGAGTGCAACTAGGGCAAGTGCCCCCTGGTCAGAGAGCGCCCTAAGCCAGCTGGAAGCTAAAGAAGCACTTCCTGGGTTTTGCAGTCCCCAGTTATGTCTAACACCAGCTCTAGCAGGATATATATTTCAAATCTGATATATTCTAATCACAAAATAGAAATAAAATTATTTTTTTCTACCTTTTGTCGTCGTCTCTGGTTTCTGCTTTCAATCTTCTCTTCACTCTCTTCCTTCCAGCGTCTGCCCTCTCTGTCTCTTCAATCCAGCATCTGCCCCTTCCATCCACTGTCTGTCCTCTCCCCCTTCCTTATGGTATCTGTCTTTTTTCTATGCCCCTCTTCCCTTTCCATCCAGCTTGTACCCCTCTCTCCTTTTTACGTGATTCATTCCAGCTTCATTGCTCTCTTTATTTTTATCTCTCCTACACCACATCTATCATCGTTGTCCCTCTCTGCTTATTTTTCTGCTGACCCCTTCCTATCATCAATCTCTCTACTTTCTCATGCCTGTGTCTCCCCTTCCCCTCCTCTAATCTCTCTGCCAGCTGTTTCCTTCCTTTATTCATTCTCCCTTCCCTCCTCCTCCTGTCTAGCAGTAACTCTCTTCCCTTCCTCCCCTCCCAGCAGCATCTCTCCTTCTCCTTCCCTCCAGGTCCAGTAGCAGCTGTCCCTTTTTTCCCTTGCCCAGCAGCTTCCCAGATTCCTTTCCCTCCTCCCCTCCAAGAAGAATCACTCCTTCTCCCTCTCCAGTAGCAGCTGTCCCTTTTTTTTCCTTGCCCAGCAGCTTCCCAGATTCATTTCCCTCCTCCCCTCCCAGAAGCATCTCTCCTTCTCCCTCTCCAGTAGCAGCTGTCCCTTTTTTCCTTGCCCAGCAGCTTCCCAGATTCCTTTCCCTCCTCCCTTCCCAGAAGCATCTCTCCTTCTCCCTCTCCAGTAGCAGCCCTTTTTTTTCCTTGCCCAGCAGCTTCCCAGATTCCTTTCCCTCCTCCCCTCCCAGAAGCATCTCTCCTTCTCCCTCTCCAGTAGCAGCTGTCCCTTTTTTTTCCTTGCCCAGCAGCTTCCCAGATTCCTTTCCCTCCTCCCCTCCCAGAAGGATCTCTCCTTCTCCTTCTCCCTCTCCAGTAGAAGCTGTCCCTTTTTTTCCTTGCCCAGCAACTTCCCAGATTCCTTTCCCTCCTCCCTTCCCAGAAGCATCTCTCCTTCTCCCTCTCCAGTAGCAGCCCTTTTTTTCCCTTGCCCAGCAGCTTCTGATAGTGGCTTTCTCCCCTCCCAGCAGCTCTTCTTACTTCCCAGCGCAGCGATTCAGGGAAGGCAGCCTCAGGTCCTTTGTTGATTCATGCCGCCTCTGAGGAAAGAGGAAGTTGCATCATCAGAGGCAGCCGTGACTCAGCAAAAGCCCCGAGGCTGCCTTCATGAATCGCTGCGCTGGGAAGTAAAGGAGAGCTGCAGAGAGGGGAGAAAGCCACTGTCGGAGGCTCCCCAAGATCTCTCCGGCCCAGCGCAGACTAGAGAGTTGCACGGAGACAGAAATCCCACCCGTCCCCGCCAAAGTCCCACCCGTCCCCGTGAGGAATCCCTCCATCCCCGCCCATCCCTATAAACTTCAGAAATAGTTATTTCATTTAATTATGCTACTGAATTAAAGGCTCTGGTAGAAACCCATTTACAAATAAGCAAAAAGACTTTATTAATTGGGAAGAATACATACTTTGTAAATGGGTTTCTACCAGAGCCTCTAATGTTTATAAATTTTTATCAACACAACTAATATACTACTTTATCCTGAAGCAAAAAAAAAAAAAAAAAAAAGAAATAGAATTCTTTACCTACCTTTGTTGCCTGGTTTCTGCTTTCCTCATGTTCTCATTCAATTCCTTCCGTCCACTGTCTCTCTTCCCTCTGCGTCTTCCATTTGCTCTGTTACTGTGCCTCTCCCTTTCTCCCCCCTTCCAAATTGGTCTGGCACCCATCTTCTTCCCTCCACTCCCCCCATAGACTGGCATCTCTGTCTTCTTCCCTGCCAGCATCTTCTCCCCACTCTCTCTTCCGCATTTCCTTTCAGCGTCCTTCTCCCCCCCATCTTCCCCATGTCCTGTCAGCATCCTTCTCCCCCCCTCTGTCTTCCCCATGTGCTTTCAGTGTCCTTCTCCCTCCATCTTCCCCATGGCCTTTCAGCGTCCTTCTCCCCCCCACCCCGCCTTCCCCATGGCCTTTCAGCGTCCTTCTCCACCTTTCCTCCCTTTCTCCCTCCCTACCTTACTTTTGTGGCGCTTCCCCACCCAACCGACAACAGAACAGGCCCGGTCAGACAAAACTCCCTGCACTGTAGCCGCGGATCTAAATTACCTTCTTACAGCTGCTGTAAGAAGGTAATTTAGATTCGTGGCTACAGGGCAGGGAGGTTTGTCGGACCGGGGCTGTTGTCGGTTGGGGAAGCGCCACAAAAGTAAGGGGACCTGGCCGGCTGTGCTGCACCTGGGGCGGACCGCCCCCCTCCCTTGGTATGCCACTCGAGCCGCGAGACTACTCTTCTTCTCCTTTCCTGCCCTGTCTGCAGCACAGAGCCGAATGGAAGTCTTCCCAACATCAGCGCTGATGTCGGAGGGAGGGAGGGAGGGCTTTGTTTAAGCCCTCCCTCCCCTCCGACGTTAGCGCTGACGTGAGAAGACTTCCGTTCGACTCTGTGCTGCAAGCAGAGCAGGTAGGGAGAAGAGCCACGTGACTGACTACATCCAGCCCCGCAGGAACCCCGCGACCCTCGGAGGCGTCCCCATGGGATCCCCGTGACCCTAGGGGGTGTCCCCATGGATTCCTGTCATCCCCGTGCAGCTCTCTAGCATAGACTTCAGATGTTGATCTTGCCGGCTCTGCGCGGACCGGCAGGAAGTTGAAGTAAGTCAATCTTGCCAGCCCTGCACGGACCGGCAAAAATTTCCTGCGGACCAGCGGTTGAAGAACTGTGCTCTAGAGGACAAGAGGGACAGGGAGATTATGATACAGAAAGGTATTAATACAGAACTAAATCGTTTCCAGAGAAGGGAAAATGGTAAAACTAGAGGGCATAAACTGAGGTTATGGGGGTGGTAGACTAAAGAGTAATATTAGGAAATTATTTCTCAATGAGAGAGTGATGGATGCTTGGAATGCCCACCCGAGGGAGGTGGTGGAGAGGAAAATGGGAGACAGAATTCAAAAAAGCATAGGATGAACAAAGCGTATCTCTATACCGCATATATAGCCCAAAAAAGGATAAAAGCGGTTTACAATATACAAATACAAACAATTTTGAAAAGAACTCCATTCACATTAAAAAGAAAGAAAGAATAAGAAAAGAAGCCAGTACTCGGTAGACTTTTACGGTCTGTATCCTGAAAATGGTGAGATGGCTTGGATAGGCTGGTGTTCCAGTAGTTGGAACCTAAGGATAGTCTATGCAATAGAAATATCAAAGGAAAGATAATTTAATTTAATCATGGCTATATAATGCATGTAACTAATGAGCAGACTGGATGGACCATTGAGGTCTTTATCTGCTGTCATTTACTAAGTTATTATGTAAAAAGAGAGTAAGAGATATTCTTTGTTTCTAGTCAGGCAATATATTGTACTAGTCTTATAGCCCGTTACATTAACGGGTGCTAGAATATATGTGTGTGTGTCTGTCTTTATTTCTATCTCTCTCTCTCTCCTTAGCCTGTTTCTGTATTTCTGTCTTTCTTTTTCCTCGGCTGTCCAGCACCACCCCTTCACTGCTCCCCTTATTTACCAAGCCTGAAACATCTGTATCCTGCTACCTGTCAACTTTGTTTTCTATCTATCTATCTATCTATCTATCTATCTATCTATCTATCTATCTATCTATCTATCTATCTATCTATACATACATACATACATACATACATACATACATACATACATACATACATACATACATACATACATATACATGCAGTTCTTGCCCATTTTTCATTTGCAGGCTTGGCTTTTCCCTGTCCATCATTATACCCCCTTCCCTTGCAAAATCTTATTTTGCAGAGCCAATAGACAGTCCTACCTTCCAGGCTCACTTCTTTGCCGGCTTTCTTCAGCGCCTGACCAGTTTGAGAGCCAACTAAGTGGCTGCTGCTGGCGGGCTGGCATGTGCTCGTGGGCTCACCGTGTCGCGCAGAGGGCAAGGGAGCACGTGCTCGTTGGTTCTCACTCTTGCGCAGGTGCACGCTGGCAGGCCGGCGCACAGCCGACCGCTTGTTCGTTCAGACGGAACGCTGTGACTGATTGTGATTGTGTGTGAGGAGGAGCAGGGAGGAGACGGAGAAACTGCATTGCCGCCTGGGACCGGGACTGCCAGTATCTGTTTTTCTGTCTGGGTTGGAGCCGCGCGATCGGGATTTAATCTTATGCCAGGGAGGCGAAAACTCAGGAAACACGTCCGCACAGCCAGCGACCACCGGGGCCTTGGTGCGGCGGGGAAGGGGGGGGGTCTTGCCTGCCATTCCTATTTAAAACGGCCTGCTGAGGTTCGCGGCCGGCTGTAGCGAACCTCGCAGGCCGCTGTTCACCTCAGTAGCATGTTCCCTCTGACGCGATCGCGTCAGAGGGAACGTGCTACCATGTGGAGAGCGGCCTGCGAGGTTCGCTACAGCTGGCCGCGAACCTCAGCAGGCCATTTTAAATAGGAATGGCAGCGGTGACTGGAGGGAGGGGAAGAACAGGAGCGGTAGCAGTTGTTGCGGGAGGGGGGAGTCGGCGACGTGCAGGCCGCTGTGAACAGGAGCGGCAGCAGGACCATGAGTCCTCCTCCCGGCATCCGTTGCCAGAGTCGCTCCTGTCGCCCGATGCAGCTAACTGGCGCATACGCCTCAAGCCGCGGTAAAGGCTGGGGACTCGCGCATGCACACTCCTTCGGCCACAGACCTACAGCGCACGGAACACGCAAATAGAAGTGCGCATGCGCGGCTAGCTCTTTATTATATTAGATTTGAGTATGTGAACTTGAAGGAAGTTTCCTAACTTGCACCATTTTAGTCTTAAGTTTGTGATGGTACATTCCAAGCATGTCCTGTATATTTTTTATTTTTTTATAGAGAACCAATGCTGCTGAAAATAATTTTGCATGTCTAAAAATGTATGGATAGATAGATATTCATAAGCCTGTTAATGTATCTCATGGTTTGGATCCCAGGTTGATTTCAGTGCTTCATTTAGTGGGCTAATCACCCATCTCTATTTGAGCTCTGGAAGACAACTTTCAAATCTCAGAATACCATTTGAAATATTTGGCCAAACCATATGAATATCTATTCTACGTGGCCCCTGTTTTCGCTTCTTGTAGCCTTTTGTCTTATTAAGAAAAACATTTCATGCAGTAGTTAGTAGGATCTCATAAGAATAAATTATACAATATATTGTTATAGTACTTATTTTTATATTTTGTTACTTACAGTAGAGGCTTAAATGAACTAGGTGCTTAATGAATTTTTAATTGGCTATAACAAGGCTCTACGGGGAGTCAATTATTTCTTTCAGTAGAATACAAAATAAACAACGTTACTGGTTTTGATAGCTAACCCATGCAAAATTACGAATCGCAGACATTTTGCTAAAAATCCATTCTTGATTCTGTTATACACAAGGGCTTATATCATTAAAACAAAAAGTAGCACTTTTTTTGATAAAGGTAGACTTTTTAGTATTGGTATTATTTATGTAATGTGTAAATGATAGCCTGTAAGTGATATGTTTATTGTTAATGTGATTAAATATATGTAACACTTAATGTAATTTTGAAAATGAATAAAAAAATTAAAAAAAGTATTGGTATTATTTTGGGAACATAACAAAGAAGCTCCAGGGCTGACAAAAGTAAGCAATGGGCTAATAATATGGCTGATCCCTAAGCCTAATCACATACTTAGGATTAGTGTGGGAAGAGAATGATAGGGGCCTGCTGAAGGGAAATAGTTGGAGGGTACAGGTTCAGGAGTTGTGGTAGTAGAAGCAGCTGGGATAATATAGGTTTGGGATTTAGTATTTGGCTAATTTTCCTTTGGAGTGAGTGAGCCAAGGTTTGTTTTTACTGAGTAGTTCTGTTATTCTGGACTAGACTGCTGTGTGTTCATGGATTTAACCTTTGAGCCAAGAAGTTCTGTGCAGTGAGGTTTGCTGCTGTCACGGGCTAAGGTAATTTTGTTTGGCAGCACACCTATGCACTTCTTTTAGGTTCAGTTGGTATTTGAAGCATTTTGGAGCTCCTAGGTTATCTTCTGGCTGTATACTGTAGCTCTAAATTGGTTCTTCAGTTGGTATTTGAAGCATTTGGGAGCTCCTAGGTTGTCTGCTGGCTGTATACTGTAGCTCTAAATTGGTTCCCCAGATCAGTAAAGTAGTCTGGGTTAGCCTGATTTAAATGGGATTACATTTGCTTATTGCAGATTTCTGGATCTCACTACACATTTTCAGGAAGAACTGACATTTCAGCCATCATGGTGTGGCTTTCTTCAGGGTATGCAGTGAAGTCTACAGTTTGTCTTTTTTTATATATTAGGTCCTCATACCCGATTGGTTGGGGCTTGAGGTGACTGAGGTAGGAAAGCCCATTGGTCACCAATTTGAATTTTGGTGGGAAAGCCAGTTGGTCTCTTTTTCCGCATAGAATGGAAAAGTTACCTGAGTTTAAATATGTTCTCCCCATGAAGCTGGGTTATGTTCTTTCAGGGTTTCCGCAGCTGGCATCATGCTTGTTGCAGGTTTCTGGGTCTCATTGCATCTTGTCAAGTAAAGCCGACGTTTCAGCCATCATGCTGTGGCTTTCTTCAGGACAGGCAGTGAGATCTACAGTTTGCCTTTATGTAGTAGGTCCTCAAACCCGATTGGTTGGGGCATGAGGTGAATGAGACAGGAAAGTTCATTGGTCACCAATTTGAATTTTGGTGGGAAAATCAATTGGTCTTTTTTCCTATAGAATTTGTGACCAAGATTTTCAAGGGTGATGATGTGGAGGAACTGAAAAATCTCGGTGAATCTGGAAGATGTACTAAGCTAAATCGATAGTTAAAAAGTGACAAATTGCCTGGACCAGATGATATACATCCTAGGGTGCTAAAAGAACTCAAACATGAAATTGCTGACCTGCTGTTAGTGATTTGTAACCTGTCGCTAAAGTCGTCTGTAGTACCTGAAGATTGGAGGGTAGCCAAATGTTCATTCACCCCTTCAAAGAAATGCAGTAGATTGGTGAGGCAAGATTTCCCTTGACTGAATCCGTGCTGGCTTTCCCTCATTCATCTATGCTTTTGTAAATGGTCTGTCATATAATAATCTCTACCATTTTGCCTGGCACTGATGTCAGACTCACAGAATCTGCTGATGTAGAGGCTATTCTAAAATACATGAGAACAGGCATTTACATGTATGTGTAAAGTGCAGGTGGCATAAACATCCTTTTTAGGGAAAAATGATGAAAATTTCAATGTGTTAAAAACCAGCACGTTTATACTGGCACACACTTGTTTATAAACATGTACAGTATGTGCTGACATATACACATTAATCTTTGCCATTTTAAAAATATAAATATTTAGAATGGTGAGCGTATCCTGAGTCCTGGTTGCCTCTCCTGATGTTGGAGGGTCTTTTCCAGACATTACATCTTTGGACCGGAGCATAGTGAGAGTATCTTGCATGCAGTCACTGTTCCGGTTGCCTCTCCTGATGTCAGAGGGTTTTTTCCAGACATTATATCTTTGGCTCTGCTCTGCGGGATGCGTGTGCCTGAAGGGGCATGTGGAAAGAGGCACACACCTTTTGGAGCACCTTTGTAGCTATTTGTGAGCATGGAGCTAGGGACCCTGCTCAAGATGGGGAAGAGAAGGAGGAGTGAAGGAAAAGTTGTTTGAAAATAAAAGGTCCCATGGATAAATATCTGATATCGGTAAATACAAATATACCATTTATTTCTCCTAACCCACCTGAGACTTCCCAATCAGTAGGGGGACCTACCCCTCCCCTACAACATATGGAGGAAAGACTTGAACTTTTGAGTATAAAAGATTCAAATAGTCTTTTACTGTCAGATTTTTTAAAAGTTCAACCTATAGTTATATCCCAATCTTCTCAATCCACTGAGGCTAAAGTTGTTCAATTATCTCTCCTGGTGGTTCTTACTCATCACTCTTTAGAGGACTCTTCATTAGAAAATGCTGAGATTTATTTTACAGATATAATGAAAGTTATAGTTAAGATGGATAAATCACTACAACATAATTTGCAAAATTTCAGCACATTTACTGAGCTTGCCTCGGTTAAGTTTGCTGAACAGGATTCTAGAATGAATAAAGTGGAATAAACTATAGGGAAAATTGAAACCCAGCTTAAAGTTTGTCAATCAGCGTAGGCTTTTACTATAAAAGATAATTTGATGATCCATTCAAAAATTGAAATTTTGAAAATATATCTAGAGCAACTAATAAGAGAATATTGAATTTTCTTGTTACCCATTTTTTGTCACCTAAAGAGTTTTTCAAACTTTATTTGAAAGAAGTACTACAAATGGATTTAGATGATGAGGAGATTATAAACACGTGGAGGGCATAATAAAAAAAAAAAGTTTTTAAGTCCTCTTTTGGCCTAGGCCCTAAACGCTGAAAGTAGAAGCAGGGAAAATGTCCATTCTAAAAAAAAACAAAACACGTCAAAATGAGTTGTGTTTTTTTGTTTTTTTAGAATGGCCTACCACTATGTTCGGCAGTTTAAACACCCAGACCACCACTACGTCTACACTTACAACATATTACCAACAAAAAAAACAGCCTAAGTCCCAAACGCCCAAAACCAGACCTTTTAGGTGAAGGAGGGGCCAGTCCTTCCCCTAAAAGCTGGATTCTGTAACCGGTGCCTGTCAAAAAGAACACGGTTACAGAATCCCCCCCCCCCCACAATGATTGCGGCAGGAGAGATGGCTCATCTCCCCTGCCGCAATGGTGATTCCCCCCCCAAACTGCAGCACTTCGGGCTGAGGATTGTGGCAGGAGAGATGAGGCATCTCCCCTGCCACGATCCTCTCCCCCCCCCCACTGAACTGATCTGGGCAGGAGGGAGCCAAACCCCTCCTGCCCTGACAAACCCCCACCCCCTGATGCGATCCGGGCAGGAGGGAGCCCAACCCCTCCTGCACTGACGAATCCCCACCCCCCCCGATGCGATCAGAGCAGGAGGGAGCCCAAGCCCTCCTGCCAAAGATGAACCCCCCATGACCACCCCCACCCCTGATTGGCCCCCTGAACTCTGCGACACCCCCCACCTGGCGATCCACTGACACCCCACCCCCACCCCCCTTTACCTAAAATCCGTTGGCTGGACAGATGGGTCCCAAGCCCATCTGATGAATGGCGGGACTTAGGGCCTGATTGGGCCAAACGCCTAAGGCTCCGACCACAGGATGGGGCCTTAGGCGCCTGGGCCAACTGGCCTAATCAGGCCCTAAGGCCTGCCATTCAGCAGATGGCAGGCATGGGACCTGTCCATCCGGCCAACAGATTTGGGGTGTTGGGGGTGGGGTGTGGTAATGGGGGAATTCATTGTGGGCAAGAGGGTTGGGCTCCCTCCTACTCGTATTGGTTGGGGGGTGGGGGGGTTCATCAGGGCAGGAGGGGTTGCAATTTCCTATATAATAGCCTCAACGAATCTAGTCCACCAACATGAAAATGCTATATTTACTCTCATCATTGTAAACCTGTTACCCCTTTCTGCATTCTGAGCACTGGATACCAGTCACTACTAAGCTTAAGTTCATGATTCTCAATTTGATTTGTAAGAAGCTTTCCTTAGGCAACCCTAATTATATAGCAGATCCTGTAAACCCTTTCTTGCTCCCTTCACTCATTGCAGGCTGCACTCCTTATCCTTCAAGCCCCACCATAGAAACAAAGAAACATGATGACGGATGAAGGCCAATGGCCCGTCCAATCTGCCTGTCCAAAGCATCGAGTATCTCTTCCTCTTCCTAAGAGATCCCATGTGCCTGTCACACACTTTTATGAATTCAGATACAATTTGTCTCTACCACTTCTGCCAGGAGATTATTCCATGCATCTACCACCATTTCTATAAAAAAAGAATTTCCTTCGATTACTCATCCTATGCCCTCTCATTCTGCAGTTTTCCTTCATTTGAAAGACTCACCTCCTGTACATTATCACAATTGATATATATTTAAATGTGTCTATCATATCCTCTCTCTCCCACCATATTAAAGACATCTTCAGACATATTACTTTCTTTTACCTTGGATCTCATCTTTGGAACTCGTCTCATTTGATATTTGCACAGAAGGAAAATTTAGGAAATCTGTTAAGAAAAGGCCTTTTTTTTAAAGGTAGCCTTCATATAATAGACTAGAATAAGTACTTGAGGCCCATATTCTATAAATGGTGCCTTAAGTTGAAAATGTAATTTTAAAAAATTTACCCCCCCCTCCAAAAAAAAAAGAAAAAATTGCCTAATGGCGCCTTTTAAAATGACACCTGCATCATATTTTGTGGGAAAATAAGGATGAAGACCTTCATAAGAATGAAGGTGAAGACCCCCATAAGACTCCAGAAGAAATGTTTAATATAGATATTATGTTGCTGAATTTAACTTACCCAAGCCTTATGAACAATGCAAAAAAGAGTGCATATTTTCCTGTCAGCACAAATAATACTTTTGTAAGAGGACTTCATCTTTGCCCTAGAAGCTAACAAACACCTGCTGACTGTGACCACATTAGATGTTCTGGGACTTTCCAAGAAAGTGCTTGGATCACAAGAAAACCAAACCACATAAATCTAGGTCAAAATGACTTACCAGAAGTCATACTAACTGCAGGTGAAAAGGCACTGACAGATCTAAAATCAAGCCTAGGAGAGAGGAGGGGGGCCCACTCTCAGGAATTATTGATCTTAGTATTAAGAAGGCATTGTCGGGGGGAAATAGAAAAAGTCATATTTGGCACCATGCTTCATTATGACTCAATGACCAATATGTATACCATCCAATCAACAACAATGACAAATGTGACAATCCAATAGAAGTGAGTATGTAATTTGTAACCAGGTAGTACTTGTGATTTTAGGCTATTGTACCAGAGTATAAAAACAGTAGCCCGGCTGGCTTAAGTTTCAGAACAGATCCATATCAGCTGCTGGCAACTCTGTAAGTAATCCGTTGGCTTAATTTGCTGTTACTTTATTACATGTAAGCTGACTTTTGTTTATTACTAATAAATCTATATTCTATACAGCAATTGGGTTGTCGGTATGAGGTCATTATTAATTTAATCTAATTTTCTATTTCTGCGTCACTCATACCTAGGTAGGTTCAAGGCGTCTTAGAGGGGGGTGAGGAAGGAGGAGGGGTGGATAAAGAGAAGAGGAGGGTAGGAGGGGGGAGGGAGAGGGTTGGAGTGGGGAGGAGAGGATGCAGGTGATTAAGGTCAAATAGATGAGTTTTCAGTTTCTTCTGGAATATGGTGTAGTTAGGTTCCATCCTGGTCATTTTAGTAAGGTCATTCCCAAATTTTTATGCCTAGAAAGATGAGCATGGGGTGGAAAACACATTTGTATTGTAGATTTTTTTGTAGAAGGGAGATTTAGAAGTATTTTGTTGAGGGTTATGCGGGAAGTAGACCATGCCTTAGAGAAGAATTGGATGAGAGGAGCCGCGGAGTTTCTGTAAATGATGCATGCAGTTTTGAAGATTATTCATGATGGGATAGGTAGCCAGTGCTGTTACCTGATGAAGTCTGTAATCGAGTCATATTTTCTCAGGTTGAAGATTAGTCTGACAGCGGTGTTTTGGATGAGTTGCATTTTGTGAATCAGAGTGGTGTTGATTCCCATGTAGATGGAGTTGCAGTAGTCCAGTTGTGGTAGTACCATCAGTTGTACAACTAAGACAAAGTGGTGTTGGTGAAAGTATGGTCTGATAGCCTTAGTTGTCTCAAGGTATAGAGGGATTTCTTTCAGAGACTAGAGATTTGTGGTTCCATGGTAGGTTTGGATTCCAGGATGCAACCTAGGATTTTGGAGGATTCTTCTATAGGGAGGGTCTTGCTCGATTGAAGAGTGATGCTTGTTGATACCATCTATTGGGGAGTGTGGAAGTATAGAACTTTGGTTTTAGTTGAGTTTAATTTTAGTTTGTTAGTAGTCGCCCAGATTTGTATTATTTCTTTATTATGTGAGACTTTGTTGGTGATGTCCGAGTGATTGTTGGTTATGGGAATAAGGAGAAAGATGTCATCTGCGTAGGATAATATGCTCTCATCTTCAAACTTGATGTTACTGAGAGAGCTCGTGAAGAGATTGAATAGGATGGGGAGAGTGTGTGGGTGGGGGCCCTGTGGCACACCACAGATTGCTTTACAGGGGTTGAAGATCTCTCTGTTCAGTGTGACGATGTATTCCCTGTTTTGCAGGAAATCTGAGTACCATCTTAGCACTGTGCCTGTTATGCCAATTTCTGACAGTTTTGTTAGTAGTAGGTGGTGATCTAATGAATCAAAGGCTGCTGAGATGTCAAATTGGAGGAGTATTGCTTGACTTCCTGTACTGAGTAGTTGTTTGGTTTTTGTGATCAAAGTGAAGTGGAGAAGTTCTGTGCTGTGTTGCTGACGGAATCCGAATTGGGATGGGTGGAGGCATGAGTGCTGTTCAATGTAGTTTATGAGCTGTTTGCACACATGGGTCTCGATGATTTTTGTCAGGATGGGTATGCCTGCGACGGGTCTATAGTTTGAGGCTGAGGAGAGATCTGCATTTGGTGATTTCGGTATAGGGGTGAGCGCTATTTTATTTTATTTATTAATACTCTAAAGAGGCTTAGCAGCAGCCTACTTCAACCTACAGTGCCTAATGCCACTGTAGGTGCAGATAACGCTGGAAGAGGCATTAGGTATCGTAAATTACCTCAGTAGGCATGATTAACATGAAGGGTAGGCACCAGAAATTTAGGCCTTGAAAACCCTGGCCTACCTTTTCTGAAGCTGCAATTCTTTAAATGGTGCCATCACGTGATTGGCATGCTATTGACGGCTGTTTTTAAGCTGGCTATTGATAACAGTCCATTTATAGAATCCAGGCCTGAATGTTTAACAATCCAAGGAGAACTCAAGCACACTTTACCCACCCCCCAATCAAACACATACAAAACAAAAAATATATGACGGCCTCACTGTAAACCTCACTGTAAACCGCCTAGAAGTCGCAAGATTGTTGGCGGTATATAAGAATAAAGTTATTATTATTATTATTATTATTAGCCACCAGAGCAGAGACTAGACTGCCAATCTGCTGACCACAATGCCCAACTACAAAACATTCAGAAAAAAATCTTAACTATACTTTCAAAGAAATATGTCAAATGATCTAACTAAACTCGATCGACCCTCCCCTGATCTCGATGCATACCATATCTATTAACCTTGTATTCTCCCTGGGAATACCCAGGCCAAGTCTTGCTGTAAACTGCCTAGAACTGAAAGGTATTGGCGGGATAAAAGACACCAATGTAATGTGCTACCGAGAGACCTGGTCCTTCCCATTCTTCCATATCTCATACTTTTTTAAATATATTTTTCCCCTACTATAAAATACAATTAATTCAGCAATCACATATACAGTAGATTCAAACCTTACTCACAAATGGTTAAGGGGTAAATTTAAACTTAGGGCTCCTTTTACAAAGCTGTGCTAGCGGTTTTAGAATGCGCTTAGCGTGCACTAAATTGCTGCTTGCGCTAAATGTTAACGCCAGCATTGAGCTGGCGTTAGTTCTAGCCACTTAGCGTGGGTTTAGCACGTGCTAAAATTCTTCGTGCGCTAAAAACGCTATCACAGCTATGTAAATGGAGCCCTTAAAGTTGTGGTATAGATTATTTCAGTATAGCATAGTAAGCTACGTATAAACAAAGTGACTATAGCCAACATAGAAAAAAAACCTATTAAGACAGAAAAATGTAGGTTTTGTAGCACTAAACTGAAAATGGTCACATATTTCATTGCTGGGTGTGAAATAATGATGTCAGAAAAAAATCTATCCAGAAAGGTGAGATAATGCAGTACATTTCATCCACTGGAAGCTTACATTGTGATGAATGAAGAACTTGGGATTTCTGGGACATTCTTATTCCCTCTGGCAACAAAGCTTAATGCAAGAAAACCAGATATTATGATAAAAAAAAAAGAAAATTTAAAAGTGGAGTAGTGGAGAACCAGGCAAACAGAGTTCAATTTCCATTGCTGTTCTTTGTGACCTTCAGCATAGCTCTTCACCCTCTTTTGCTCCAGGTAAAAAAATAAAAATTAAATTGTGAGCCTATTAGGGACATGTGTAGTATAAAATATGTAAGATACTTTTGTTGCACCTCAGAAAGGTGGTATATCAAAAGCATTATCCTTACCCCTTATGTTATTCTAAAGGAAAGCAACTAATAGAAGTGTCAGTATCTAGTGACTCTTCTGTAACAGGTGTGGAGGAAATGAAGATCATTGTACCAACAAATGTATTCAAAGATCAAGAAAATATGACATTACAGAATCAGGTACCAATGGACTGTTTAAAAAAAAAAAAAAAAATTCCAAACACATCTTGATAAATTGCCATGCAATATTACACCTTATGAACTCCAGAATGATGCATTCTTTGGAACGGGGCAGAGGTTCACTCCTGTCGTGCATGGTAGGTGCAAAATTAACCTACTTAATGACATTACTCCAGGAGACCAATATATTCTCTGAACGTATAAGACTTTAGTGAGACCTCATTTAGAATATTGTGTACAATTCTGGAGGCTGCACCTTCAAAAAGATATAAAAGGAATGGAGTTGGTCCAGAAGAAGGCTACAAAGATGGTATGTGGTCATCATCATAAGGCGTATGGGGTCAGATTTAAAGATCTCAATCTGCATACTTTGGAGGAAAGGCGGGAGAGGGGAGATATGATAGAGATGTTTAAATACCTACCTGATGTAAATGCTCATGAGTCGATTCTCTTTCATTTGAAAGGAAACTCTGCAATGAGAGGGCATAGGATGAAGTTAAGAGGTGATAGGTTCAGGAGTAATCTAAGGAAATACTTTTTTTACAGAAAGGGTGGTAGATGCTTTGAACAGTCTCCTGGAGGAGGTGGTGGAGACAGAGACTTTGTCTGAATTCAAGAAAGCCTGGGATAGTCACGTGGGATCTCTTAGAGAGAGGAAGAGATAATGGTTACTGCGGATGGGCAGATTGGATGGGCCATTGGGCCTTTATCTGCAATCATGTTTCTATGAACGTGAAGAAACAAGACAGCCACTCTATGGCACTAACATTCAAGATTCTTAAGCACGTGAGACACCAAGAGTTGTTTTTTTAGATCTGAGGAGGATTCATATCAGATTTTTCCAGATCTTATTGGAATATTAATAGCGTCTACGTTTCACGCAGCATTTAATTTTTCTGTGATTCTTAAGACTCCTGAGGCAGGCCTGTTGGCTGAAACATGTACATGTCGAGTCATTGAATCATTGATTGGACTATGCCGATATTTGAAGAATAAAGATTTGCATATTCACAGATAAGTTTGTGGACACTATTTTTATGCACATCATTCATCTTTGGACAATTCCATTCTTTTCATTTTTGGCATTTTTACTAACATTCAAGAACCATTTAGCAAAAGACTGACCAAGTAGGATTGATGTCTATTTCCAGCATCCTGTCACCAACAGTAGCCAGACTGGATCATAAGTACCCAAGAGGTCAACATTTTCATTGGTCTTTTTTTTTGTTCCATTTTTTCATACAGTATACTGTCTGCAGCCTGATGGCTATCAAAGCAATGTACATTCAAGTACAGTATGTATTTTTCTGTCCCCAGAGGGATCACAATCTACAGTAAGTTTGTACCTGAAATAATGGAAGATTAAGTGACTTGCCCAAAGTCAAAAGAATCTGCAGTGGGATTTGATATAGACTCCCCTGGTTCTCAATCTGCTGCTCTAACCATTAGGTTACTCATCCATTCTACTACTATTTATTTACATTTATAACCCGCTTTCGACCACAGTGGATCACAATTTACATGCACAGTTTTAATCGTATGCAGTTAAAAAAAACCCAAAATATAAAACAAACAAAGGTGGGGCGAAGTTTAAAGACACTTTACCTATTCACCATAAAAAGGGGCATATAATTCAAATTAATAGCATTAGATGAAAAACGCCTGTGCAAAGAGATAAGTTTTAATAATAATAATAATAATAATTTTATTCTTATATACCTCCCTACCCTTTGAGTTCTAGGCGGTTCACAATAATTACATTAGGATCCGCATTGAGATGCCGATTTACAACAGTTTATTAGATTAACAACAAATTTAGCCGAACTTAGCTGATGAAGAAGGGAGTGGGTAGAAGAGAGGGAAGAAAGCGTTTAGGAGGGGGGGAGAGGGCCGCGAGTGGGGCCCGGTAATACCGGAGAGGGGCGGTTACGGGTCTTGTTTGTTGAATAGGTAAGTTTTGAGAGTTTTTCTGAAGCCGAGGTAATTGGGGGCCTCGAGTATCATTTGGGCGAGCCATGGGTTCATCTTGGCTGCTAGGAAGGCAAAGGTTTTGTCTAGGAAACTATTGAGATGACAAAGCTTTAGTGAGAGGTAGGCGAACAGTTGAATTCTGCGGGATTTTTTGTTGGTGCAGTAAAGGCTAAAGGGGGGGTTGATGTAACTTGGCGAGAGGCCATTTACCGATTTGTAGCAGAAGCATGCAAATTTGAAGGAGTTTAAGGAGTTTTCTGAATTGCAGCAAGTTTTTGCAAAATCTTAAGTTACCAGTAGAGAATGACACGGTGACAAAATTCATTACCGTTCCCGTCCCCGCGGATAACTGCGGGAAATAAACCCATGTAATTTTCTAGTGTCTATTTCATCCTCTGTCCTTCTACACCAGCATGATTCAGTACTTCCTGGAACAGAACCCCTGCGAATATCGGGGGAGTACTATACTTGTTTTTGTGCATTTTTCTCTTGGACTTTTTCTATCTGAAAATAGTCCTAAAACATAGATGCACTAAGCTCTAGTCTAAAATGTCTAGCAAATGATCATTTTTGAACCAAAAGTTGAACATTTTTCTAGTTTGAAAATGGTCATTTTCTCTACAGGATTATGGATGTTTTTCCTCACAATGACCAAAATCAGATTTAGACATCATGTTGAAAATGCCCTGCATACCTCTCTTCCCTCAGTAACTATTATACTGGTATGAAACCATCTGTTTATTTCCTAATGACTTTCAGAGTTAATAATCATCACCTGTATAAGCTGTGTTGATTCACAATGCCTGTGAAGGAATCAAGAATAATTTACAAAATATTTCCATGTGGTTCACAATGCCTGTGAAGGAATCAAGAATAATTTACAAAATATTTCCATGTGGATCACACTGCCTGTGAAGAATTCCAAGAAAATATTTACATACAACTAGATGACTCCTTTGTGTATCAAAGTCACTGTGAATCAGATTAAAGTACCTAAATTCACAGCTTATTTTACACAGTGCCTGTACCATAAACAGATTAAAATAAAATAGAAAAATACAAAGAGCACAAAGGAAAGACAATTGAGAGAATGCAATGGGAATAATTTTTGTATACTGTACTCATACGGAATAAACATTCAGCTGGTAGCAGTCAGCATTTTTATGTCCACTGCTACTGGATATTCAATGCTGGGCCATGCATTGAATATCTGGTTTTATGTAAGCTAATGAAAAACAAAAGTGGGACAGGACAAGCCAGTGTTCAAAGGACCAGATTGCAGTCAAACCAAATGTAATAAAATTGTTTATTCAGATCCAAACCTTGCTGGACACCTTGCAGTTTATATGTAAGCTAAAACATATGTGGTTAAGTGCAATATTTCAACCCTTTTTTAAAAAAAATTCTTTATTGATTTTCCAAACTACAATAATGCAATATATAAATAAATTACATACATTTAGTCAACAAAAGCACATTCAACTTACAAATACTCATAACCAAACTGTTTTCACCCACCCAACAATTATTCAATACAACACAGAAACATAGATTTTTCCAATTACCTTACCCTAATTAATAATACCCTCCCATCTTCTCACCCACCCCAATGTAGATACTCACAGGTCAGAATTAGGACAGAAATACCCCCCCACACACACACCCTTCCCTGGATGTGTACAAAATAAACAAACTAACTCATAATCGAAGACCTACTATAATGAAGTAATATATGATGTCGACGGGCCCTAAACCAATTTAAATAAATTACTGTGCCCCAAACTATCAGCATTCATTTTTTCATATCTATAGCTGGAGCATAAATTTGCCCACCAGAAAGGGAAATTTAGGCAGTCATAGTTTTTCTCAGTCATGACAAGAAAAGGACAGTATTTAGAGCGATCCATAGGGGGTTTAACATGTAATAACGTTCCGCAATATTCAACCCTTAACTGCTATTCATGTAGCCCAATTTAAGTGGCTATCTTATGCGGTTAGGACTGGGCCATTTAAATCACCTATCCATGGCTAATCATGAATATTCAGCAGCACTTAACCAGTTAGTGCTGCTGAATACGTGCAGTGAGCGCCTGAGCCGAAACCAGCTAACATGCGGGTGTTCCGTGGCAGAGCTGGCACTTATGTGCTTAAGGGCTGATATTCACCAGCTCTGCCCTGCATGTTAGCTGGTTTCGGCTCTTGATTAGTCGTGAACAGGCAATTTAAATGGCCCAGAGCTCCTTCTCACCATTTAAATTGCTTTGAGTATCATTTTTCACAGAAGCAAAACTCAGTAAGGCTCATATTTAATGGGCATTTTTCCCCCCCAAAAAGTGACTGGGATACGGGCTCATGTCCCACCCATGCTCCATTCACATGTACATCCTCCACCCTTTGAACTTACAAGTTATTGCACTTACATGTACTCTTACACAATAGGGTGTCCAGTGGCATAGTAAGGAGGAGCGTGGACTGCCCTGGGTGCCATCTTTGGGAGGGCACCAGCGCCAATGTCTCTCTTCCTCTTTAAATGTTCACCAGCGCATGCAGCGTCTTCTACTTGCTGCTTGCGTTGACCTTGGCTCCCTTCTGACATCACTTCCTAGTCGTGGGATCAGGATGTGACATTGGAAGGAAACCAAGACCAGGGTGAGCAGTAGGTGGAAATGTTGCTCATGCCGGTGAACATTTCAAAAGTTACATGGGGGGAGGAGTTGCTCAAGCAGCAGGGAAGAGGGGGGGGGGGGGTGCTCAGAGTGACAATGCCAGGTGCCACAGCCCTGGGCACCAACCTCCCTCGCTACGCCACTGAGGGTGCCTATGTGCTAAAGTGCTTCTTTTCAATATAGGCACACAACTGGGTCGCCTAATTTTGGGAGCATAGCTACAGAATTGCCCTCCCTCATGTTTTTCCTCTTAGAAAACAATTTTTTTTTTTAAGGAATCCCTTGTGTTAAGGCCTGGCTGAAACACATTCTTTTAAAACAGCTACACCCACTTTGGAGAAGGTGCAAAAGCTAATAGGACAAGTCTCCCTCACCAAATATACATCCTGGAGCCATTGATATCTGCTTTTAATTAATGTATAATTAGAGATTTGAAGCAAGTAGAACTTAAGCAGAACAAATGGCCATATCAAAATCATGAGATTATTATCAAACCAGTTGATAAAGGAGGGGCATTGTTGTTATTGATCAGGACAAATACATTCAAGAAGTAGAGAGACAAATTTACAGATTCAAATGTTTACATTCCCCTGGATACCGATCTACTGAAGCTTTAAAGTCGGAAACAGGGGGAGGGAGTAGTACTAGATTTGCACAGAAATCAGACTTCTTGACAACAAAAGAAAAAAAAAAAGATATATATTAATAGTACAAAATTTCATTGTGCCCACAATTTATAATTTACCTAAAATTCACAAATCTACCACTACTCCCTCCCCCTCTTTCAGATTTTGTTGTTTTTATTTTTTTTTTAAGACTATGGGCTCCTTTTATCAAGGTGCGGTAGGCGGTTAACGCATGGAAAACCGCGCGTTCAACTGCCTGCTGTGCTAGTTGCTAATGTCTCTATTGATGAGGCGTTAGGTTTTTGGCTTGCCGCGGGGGTTAGCGCATGATGAAATGTCTGACGCGCTAACCCACATAGCGTATCTTGATAAAAGGATCCCTATATGTTCCACTGATTGAATCCTATGGGGCTTATAATCAAAAAAATTAAAACATTCCCAAAATACCCCACCTAAGTCAGCACTTGAACATCCTAATCGCTGGGACATCCAAGTACCGACAATCAAAATCCTTTTCCTGGATGTCTAACAAGACTTTTCTCTCACTGTACAGTCAGAGTTCCAGGGGGTGTGCTGGGAGGTATGTTATGGATGTGTTTTGGGTGGGCTTAACTTGGACATGTGCTTTGTTTCAGTAATGCATTATTAAACATCTTTTTCTATTATTATCAAATAAGAGTCCTCTTTAGCCCAAAAATAGCCCCAAAATAGAAGTTTGGTATGCAATATAATATAATATTATATATATATATATATATATATATATATATATATATATATATATATATATATATATATATATATATATATATATTATGCAATACAATATAATATAATATATGCAATATAATATATATATATATTATGCAATATAATATAATATATGCAATATATATATATATAATGCAATATAATATATTATGTGCTTTGCTTAAGTAATGGATTATTAAACATATTTTGAGCTTAATATCAACACGGAGTCATCTAAAACCCCAAAATAAAAGTCCCGTTCATCTATAAAATGATGCCTAAGTCATGTCTACCTAACTAGCATCTACCTAGCACCCAGCTCACGCTCAAAAGTAGACCTGGTTAGATAGATGCCTTCAGGCACTGAGTGTCATATGATTCTGTTGATGAATGTCCAAATTGAAGCCACTCCCACACCATGCCAACACCTACTTTGTAGGTGCAGCTTTTTCTGATGGACGTCCACAAAATTGTGGACATCTATTTGTAGAATCGCATCCAGCATTTAGACGTCTAAGTTCCAATTAATGCTTGTTAAAGTCATTAATTGACCTTATTATCCACTTTATTTGAACACCTACTGTATGTCGGTAGACATCCACATTTTGGACGCCTAAAGTTAGATGTCATTTACAGAATCTAGGCCAGATTCTCTATATAAAAATATCCCCCAAATTTAAACCTTGTCTGTCATAGGAAAAATATTACACAATAGACAGGTTTACCACCATATACTCCGTACTACCAAAACTTTCATAAAAGCCTAAAATCCTATCTATTTGGAAAATATCTTAATTCTCCCCCACCCACCGACTCACATACACAAACAGGCAATGATCAGTGTGTGTTGGATTTGTTGGAAGTGGTGGGTGTTAGCGGGGAAAGAAGGTTGGGAGAGGCAGCAGAGAGTTCTGGGGTGGGTGGAGAGAAATCTATGGGTAGGCATCTCCGGGATATAAATTTCTTACATCAATTACAGCATGTGATGAAGCGGCTGGATAGAGTGAAGAGTCATCGGGCACCGGCAGGTGACCCTATGAGAGTCTGGGAGTGTTTAAGACTCATGGGACTCCTCTCATACCCCTTCTTCCTCTTCTGTGACTATCAGTGCTCAGCCCACTGCCCCTTATGGGTTTGTGACATTGGTGGGAAGTTCAAGGGGGGAAGAAAATGTCTCTAGCCAAAAAAAACAGGCTTAAATCAATAATAACTTTAAGAGGGGGCACCCAGCACAGAAATCTAAATGAGGTTATACTATTCTACCTGGAAGCTTTACTATCGTGAAATTCAAAAATATGAAAAACAGCAGAGAAAGTAAGAGAAAGGTTTCTCCTGATGCAGCTTGGTGAAACAAGGGCTTGCAAGGACTCTTGTTCAGTTTGTTGGATGTAACCTAGTGAACTATACTTTAAAAAATGAACTGCTATGTGGTGGATTAAAATCATTGTTTGATCAGCAAAAGACTGATTGTGGAAGAACTGCATCTGTCTGTTTGGAAACTAAGTACAGTAGAACAATTATTTTTTTGGCTATGTCTGCTGTTTTTTATTTTTTTGAATTTCATGATAGAAAAGCTCCCAACTAGAATTGTATAATCTCATTTAGATTTTTGTGCTGGGTGCCCCCTCTTAAAGTTATTATTGATTTAAGCCTGTTTTTTTTGGCTAGAGACATTTTCTTCCTCAGTAGGGAGGAGGGAGTTTTTTCTCTCTCTGGCATCTTTCCAGAGTGGACCTGTGATTAAAATTATCAACTCTTGAGTGGAGCTGTAAGCTCCCTGAGTTATTTCTCCTATGGGATTTGAGGTCCATTTGGTTAATGTGTGATTTAATTGAGGGGCCACTTGACACACAAAAAAAGAGAGGGAGATATTCTGTTTATTGTCTTTACTGTTAATAATTGAATCCCCCTCCCCATATTTGAATTGATTAATTACATACATTACAGCTCCATTTAAATTCTACACTTATCCATAAGGTTGTGAAGGAATCTATAGGACACTGCTACTCAATGTCAGAACCACTTTAACATATGTAGCTCCTCCCTAGGGGGAAGTTACATGGGAGAGGAGGAGTCAGGAAACTGCCAGGAAGTATAAGAGGTAGGGTCAGAGCTGGGTTAAGGAGGTCCCGGGGAGATTTTAATGTAAATCGCTTAGTATTTTATGTATAAGCGATTCATCAAATTTCAAATAAACTTGAAACTTGAAGTGATCCCAGTATATGCCTTGACTACAACAACCAGATATCCTGCTTGGCTGAGGTAAACCAACTACTTTTTGCTGAGTACTTATGAGCCTTGCTCTGGGATCTGGGTGGGCCAGACCTGTTTACCTGACAGAGAGAGACTGTGCAACCTGTATTTGGGGCATTGCAGTTACTTGCCACATACAGTATCTTGGACCCTGTAAGTCATCAGCCCATCTTAAGATTTTTTGCCTTTGAATTAAAAGACTATTTTCCTTACCCTTACCCTGTGAAGTACAAAGATTCAGATTTTTTAGTTAATAAAGAGTTTTGTTGCACCTTTTATGTGAAGCCACCACTAGAGCCTCTAAGCAGGTTTCACAGTGCCCCTAGTGGCTACAGCTAAAATCGATCTGGGGTTCTAACTCAGAATGGAGTCAACCCTGTAGGGATTGCAATACTTTATACAAACCCCTCACACACACACAAAAAAAATTCCAGGTGAAACAATTTTCAAAGTAAATTTAATGTCAGAATGTGCCCAGGAAAAGAAAACAAAATGCAATTCCAAAAGAAAAACTTCAGTGGAAAAGCCTGGGTAGCTCTCAGGATTTCTTCACACAGTACATTTAACTCCAACTGTATTTTATCACCCAGTTTCTTTTCCACAAAGTTCTTTCCCCTGGCCTGTACACTGCAGGTCTCAGGTAACTCCAGCTCCTTAGCTATAATAGTCCCAACGTTCAAACAGCCCAAATAAGAAAGCCTCCAGCTTTCACAGCACTGTTGGGGGTCAGGAGAAGTGCCTCAAGTTTGCATTCAAAAAAAGCACCAAAACAGCTTTCAAAATCCCTCCCAGATCATGGAAAACTTCTCCCACTAAAGGCACTCCCAGCTTCCTACAAGCATGGGCTGAGAACAAAAACATGGGTTGGTTTGGGATAATTTATAGGGTGCTTGGTTGGGACTTTAGGGGACTGATCAAAATATGTGCTTTTAGGCTGTCACATAGTTTTGAGGGTGGGGGGTTGGAAGGGGTGCTATGGGGGGTTTATAGGATGTGTATTATTAATAAATTATATTTATGGGCTAGATATATTAGATCATATGATTGGATATCATCAATAAGAAAAAGGAGATGAATCTGAAATTATTTTCATTAAATGTTAATGTTCTAAATCATCCAATAAAGAGAAAGAAAACCCTTAACTTCCTAAAACAACAAAATGCAGATATATATTATATTCAAGATACCCATTTAAATGCAAATGAATCAAGGAAGCTGGAATCTGGATGGGTTAAACATTGCTGTTTTTCTTCTGTGGTAGGTAAAAAGGCAGGTGTGGCTATTTTAATTAATAAAAAATGTTTGGCTACATTTAAAATGATTTCTGCAGATCCTGCAGGTAGATGGGTTCAAGTAAACATGAGTATGGGGAATCATAACCTGAAGCTAATTAATGTATATGCTCCTAATTCAAACCAATTAGAATTTTTTAAGTCTCTGCAACAGCTGATATTACCACTGGCTACTTCTGATTTAGTAGTAGCTGGGGATTTCAATGCTGTAATGGATCCATTGTTGGATAAAAAAAACCTGCTAGGTCTTTAAAATCATTAGGATTGAATAATTTGGTTCACTCTTGTGGAATGAAAGATATTTGAAGGATTCTTCATTATAATGCTCAGGAATTTTCTTTTTATTCCCATGTTCATAAGTCATTTTCACGTATTGATTATATATTTGTAACAGATACATTCATACAACGGATTAGAAAAGCCATTATTGATCCAATAATTTTATCAGATCATGGTGGAGTATGGGCTGAATTTAATATTGAAGATCAAAAATATAGTAGACCTGTTTGGAGGTTTGATAATGCATTGCTTCCAAATGTAAAATTTTTGGAGGAATTTTCAAGTAAAAATAAAGGATTATTTTCAACTCAATACTTCAGAGGAAATCTCATTAGAAATAATATGGAATGCTTTTAAAGCTACCATAAGAGGACAAATTATTTCATATTCGGCTTATACGAGGAAAAATCTTAAAATGGAATTCTTTAAACTAAAGCAAGATATTAAAAGTCTAGCGGCACAGTTGGCTTTGAATTGGGAACATAATACTCTACAAACTTTATTAAAAGCTAAATATATATATAATGAGATTTCCTCTAAAATGGCAAGAAAAGAGTTGTTCATGCAGCAAGCTTTACATTATGGAAACTCGAACAAAGTGGGAAGAATGTTAGCTAATTATCTTAAGGCAAAAAAAAAGAAAAGTTAAAATTGTGGAAATATTTTTAAACAATTTTTGACATATTATAAGGCTTTATATTCTTCTGAGCTTTATTCAGGCACTTGATGGTTTGAAATTTTTAAATTTAATTAAGGGACCTAAAATTCCTGATCATATTAAAGAATTTCTTGAATTGCCTATATCACTGAAGGAAATACAGACAGCTTTGAAATCCCTTAGAGTTGGATCCGCTCCAGGTGGTGAAGGCTTCACTGTACAGTTTTATAAATCATTTCAAAGTACCTTATTACCTAAATTATTAAAAATTATATCAGACTTTATATTTTAGGTACTATGGCAGAATCACTAACTATTGTTTTACCAAAGCCAAATAAAGATCCTACTTTGGTTTCAAATTATAGGCCTATTTCTCTAATTAATGTAGATGGAAAACTTTTGGTCAAGCTATTGGCTTTACGCTTGGCTAAGGCTCTCCCTTATATTATTGGCATGCATCAAACGGGGTTCGTTGCTCAAAGACATTCTTCAAATAATACTAGAATGGTTTTTCATATCCTAAATTTAACAAAAAACATAAAAGATCCAGCCTTTTCTGTTTCTTTGGATGCAGAGAAGGCTTTTGATCGTGTTGAGTGGACATTTATGTATCAAGAGATGGATTGGTTTGGTATTGGTTCTGGATTTGTACAAATGATTCAAACCTTGTATAGATCCCCTTTTGCTAGATCATATATTAATAATATTCTTACAGACCAATTTCGACTAGAGAGGGGAGTTCGACAGGGCTGTACGTTATCTCATTTGTTGGTTTGATATTGTTTTGGAACCCTTGTTATTGGCTATCCAGCAGGTAAAGGAGATTCAGGGTATTCCTTATACAGGTCGGGAATATAAAGTCTCTGCGTATGCAGATGATATTTTGCTTCATTTGAGGAATCCGGAAACTACCATTCTATATTTGCTAGATCTAATTGAAAAATTTGGAAAATTTTCTGGATATAAAATTAATTGGAGTAAATCAGAGATTCTTCCTTTAAATGTTCATTGTCAAAAAGGTTTGATTCTTTTTCCTTTCTTTGGAAAGATGAGGGTATTAAATATTTAGGGATTTGAATTCATAATACGTTGGAAGAGTCGATTAAAATTAATGAAAAAAAGTTATTGTCAAAAGTTATGGAAATGTGTGAGCAATGGAACCCTTTGCATCTTTCTTGGTGGGGGAGAGTCCAAACTGTTAAGATGATGATTTTACCTATAGTTTGTTACCAAATGGGTATGTTGCCAGTATTTTTTCAGGGATCTTTTTATAAGAAATTAAATAGTATTCTGACAAAATTTATTCGGCTGGGGGAAAAAAACAAGGATTGCTTTAGTATCTTTACAAAAACCTAGTGTGGAGGGTGGGGTAAATTTTCCAAATTTTTATAGGTATCATGAAGCCTATATTTTGCATCAGGGTATGTATTGGATCCTCCCAGAGTTCATGGAAAAACCTCCAGATTGGTTGTGGCTGGAATGGCAACTTCTATCACCACTGAGATTAAGTCATGTGCTGAGAATTAAGATGCCTAGATTATACAAGGACAATAGAATTTTATTAGAAACTTGGAAAACTTTAAAGTTTATAGATAATTTAACACCTATTTCAATTCATAAATCAATCTGTCAGACTATTTGGTTGAACTCCAAGATTAAATTGGCGGATTTAAGGTAATCTGGAAGTATTGGATAATGGCAGGTATATACACTTTAGATGATGTTATTGTTAATGGTAAGTTGCTTGATTTTTCACAATTGCAATGTAAATTTGGTCTTAATAAATCTCAAAATTATAGATGGTTGCAATTGAAGCAAGCCATTCAGATGGGGTTTCCTGAATGGAAAAATTTTAATAATCAGTATAGTTTTCCATTCTTATGTTTTCAGGTAGATTTCCTGGGACACCAGGCCGCTCAGTGGTATAAATTGATATCTGAAGTTTTAAATAAAAAACCAAAAATTGGTTTATGTGACATTTGGAGCATTGAAATAAAACATCAAATTAATGCTTGTAAATATTGTCTTAATGGCCATGAATTTGGTCTTGGAGGATGAGATGTACGTTATCAGCATCTATGAGACAAACATGGTTTTTATTGCATACAGTTTTTGGACCCCAGTTCGTCTAAATAAAGTAGATAGTTTTAAAGTAGATGCTGGCATTGTCATCTTGAAGCTGGAACATTGGATCATTTAATATTCTATTGTCCTTTGATAATGGAATTTTGGAGATCTATTTGGGATTAAGTTAATAATTTATTAGAAAATCCAGTGGCTTTATCATATGACACTTGTAAAGTTTGTTAGTGGCCCCCCTTTGATAATGGAATTTTGGAGATCTATTTGGGATTAAGTTAATAATTTATTAGAAAATCCAGTGGCTTTATCATATGACACTTGTAAAGTTTGTTAGTGGGGTCACTTGAGAGGCGCCCTTACAAACGCCAGGTCCCAGGTTCAGTTCCCTCACTGAACATTCACCAGGAAGTAGAATCAAAAAGGCACAGCCAGAGGTGATTGCATAAAGAATATATTATAGAAATAGGCTTACAGAAAAGCAATATTTATAAGCATTACAATTAAGCATTACAATTAATGAGAGAGCAACGCAGTTTCCCTGCCTTACAGAGTTCAGAGGAAAAGAGAGACATAGAAGCCTGAAGTTCCAGGGAAAGGCAGAGAAAGAGAAAAGGGGGATGGGGTGATGGTCCAAGCTTCGTGTTCCATAGATAAAGAGAAGGATAGACAGAGAAAGAGAGAGCTCAAGAGAAACAAGAGAGGACCAGAGTGCCAAGAGCCAAGAGAAACAAGAGAGGGGGGTGATGCTGCGAGGGGGCTTTTATAGCTTGGAATCCTATTCTGAATATAGAAAACTATTGAGCTTCAATAGAAGTTAAATCTCCCCCTCCTTAGTAAACTTGTAATTTCCAGTATGCCTCTGACAATAGTTTCTGATTAACTTTAGTTATTTGTGCACCTGGACCCATTGTCCTAAGCACCCTCTTAATCAGACATTAACACATTAACACCTTTTAGCTAATCATGATTCAATCAGGGCTACTTAAAACCATCTTTTGGGGTTATATGAAACAGTCTACCTACACTCAGGGTCTATCTGCATTCACATGCCAAAGTCAGATTGATATAATTTCCCATAGGCCTTTGCTGACATAAGTTATGCCAACTGAAAATGCTGATTGCTAGCGATAGCTATGCTGACAACACTATTTTATTTGGAACATTTATGAGAGCAAAAAGTCTAATTTCAACAAAAAAATAACAAACTTTTGCTTATAATGACAGGAGTTGCCATGCAGTTTATCCTAAAGAATTGGAAAAATTGGGATAGATTAAATTATTCATTTTGGTGGGAATCCCTGTTATGTTTTTAAAATGGAAAGGTTCATCGCTATTCAAAAAAGATATTATAAAACGTTTCTGGATGTTTGGGAACCATTAACTAAATATTGTAGAGGTGTTTTTTTATTTTATTTTAATGAGGACTATATACACATCCTTGGGTGGGGGGGAGGGGTATGTTATTAGAAGGTATATTTAGATTGTTTTTAGGTATTTTTGTTCAATTGAATGGGGGAAAAATAAGTATTACTATTATTTTGAAAGTAATGTGCTATAATATTAATCTATATATATATAAAATCGGAGGTATGTATGTATGTGTGTGTGTGTGTATGTGCCGCGATCACGCAAAAACGGCTTGACTGATTTCAACGAAACTTGGTATGCAGATCCCTCACTACTTGGGGTGATATGTTCTGGGGGTCTCACGGCCCACCTGCACACGTGGGCGGAGCTACAAACAGAAAATCAGATTTCACCCATTCATGTCAATGGAAAAAATGTAAAAAGCTGCCATTCTCACAGTAATTCAAAAACGGCTTGACCGATTTGAACGAAACTTGGTATGCAGATCCCTCACTACCTGGGGTGATATGTTCTGGGGGTCTCGCGGCCCACCTGCACACGTGGGCGGAGCTACAAACAGAAAATCAGATTTCACCCATTCATGTCAATGGAAAAAATGTAAAAAGCTGCCTTTCTCACAGTAATTCCAACTACCTGGGGTGATATGTTCTGGGGTTCTCGCGTACCACCAGCACACGTGGGCGGAGCTACAAACATAACATCATATTTCACCCATTCATGTCAATGGAAAAAATGTAAAAAGCTGCCATTCTCACAGTAATTCAAAAACGGCTTGACCGATTTGAACGATACTTGGTATGCAGATCCCTCACTACCTGGGGTGATATGTTCTGGGGGTCTCGCTGCCCACCTGCAAACGTGGGCGGAGCTACAAACAGAAAATCAGATTTCACCCATTCATGTCAATGGAAAGGATGTAAAAAGCTACCATTCTCACCGTAATTCCAACTATAAAACACTTTCTATGACACTATAACCACTAGGGACATTGTTTCTATTCTACCACGGACACCATACATATAGAGTTTGTATGTTCTAACTGTGTTTGTAACTGTTTCTTTCATGCACCCCAGTTCTTAATGTTATTACATTACATGAGTACTCACATATGCTGAACTAGGAACACAGGTTCCATTCTGAACCGGGAAACAACTGCATGGAGTTTCTTTTCAACCTGAGTTTCCACATATTGAGTTGTTTTAATCAATACTGGAACTTTTGGATGCCACTTATTCCAACAGATCTTCCTTTTCAGTTTAAGAGATTGCAAATTTCAGTGAGACTTGCATTCTCTATCACAATCAACAAATCACAGGGACAGACTATTACATACTGTGGAGTGCATTTAAGATCCCCCTGTTTTTCCCATGGACAACTCTATGTTGCTTGCTCAAGGGTGGGTTCACCCAAGAATTTATATGTTCTTGCTCCTGGAGGTGAAACTAAAAATGTTGTTTATAATCAAGTTTTGTGTTAGTTGTATTGTATTCATTTTGTCAAATATTTCACATTATAATTTGAATATTGTACTTTTTATAAAGCTGTAAAAAAATAATTTCATTCACCACTATAAAGTATCTTTATTTGAATCCATTTACAGTGTTATTGCTATAATTAAATACCCGTGCAACGCCGGGGCATCAGCTAGTCTTTTATATAATTGTATCATTTTTGTGCACAAATGTAGATTTAAAATGAATAAAGTTATAAAAAAAAAACCCCAGCAAACAAAAATCCACAGTAAAAATAGGAAAAAGAAAAGACTCACAGTTCTCCAGTCAATCATAGTTCTCCAGTCAGTCCTTGCAAATGGTAGCCAAACCTACCTCCATCTGTTCAGGTGTTGCAAACAATTCTTCAGAAGCCAGCTCTCCCTGACGCTCCATCAGCTCCTCTTGGTCTGGTGTGGCAAACTCTGGAGTGGCCCCAGATTCCTCCACTTCCGTCAGGTCTAAGGCATTACCCTCACTTGAGCCTGCAACCTCTTCCTGAGGAAGAGACCTGTGCTTCCTCTCTAATCTTCCCCACAGCCTAGTTAAAGCCACAGGCTTTCCATGTGGGGAGCCACGGCCTACCCTGGCTGAGCCTATTCTCACCTGGGGCAATCTCTGGCTCCTCCAGTGGACACTAGGGTAATAGCCTTGCTCCCTATTCCCAGGAATAGGTTTAAAATCTATGGGGCTCATAATCGAAAGAGAAAAACGTCCAAAAACCGGCCTAAGTCGGCAACTGGATGAACATTTCCCAAATATGTCCAAGTGCCAATAACAAAAAACGGATTTTGGACGTATTTCTAAACGACCTAGGCCTTCATAGTGCCGCTGAACGACCAAAGCTAAACGGGGTGTTTCAGGAGGAGTGTTGAGGGCAGGAGTTGGGCGGGACGTGGGCCGGCTTAGACGTGGTCGTACAGCATGTATAACCGAAAGTTATACAGCCCAGGATTGACCGAACTTGGACATTGTGACTTAGACCATTTAAAACATGGTCTAAGTCACAAAAACCCACCTAAAGTCACCAGATAAGCACCGAAAACAAACACATAAAACAGACCCCCACACACAACCCCAGTGATCACCAACCCCCCCACCCATATAAAAATATTAATCACACCTTTAAAATTCAGCCTCCAGACCATCATCACCTGGCAACTTGGCATAGGAAAACCTAGTCGTCCAGTGCAGAGGCGGCTTAAGCCATCTTGAGGGTGGGTTAGAGACTCATGGAGAGAAGGACCTATGCCTATAAACCCCTGTAATCACTGCATTGATACTTAAACATGTGCACTGCCCTATATACCCCAAAACCCTTTTGTACTGGCATATAAGTGGCTCCTGCAGCCATAAGGGCTATTAGGGTGTTAGATAAGTGGGTCTAGGGGATTCTTGAGGTGGTTTGGGGGGTGCACCATGATCTATAAGGGAGCTGTAGTGAAATGATGACATGGCACCCTTTTTGTGAAGTTCACAGCAGTGCCTATAAGGTACCCCACTATTTAGGTGGCATGTCTGGGTGTGCAGGCCATCTCTTTGCAGACCCCTCTCACATACAACAGGGCTTGTTATAGACGTTTTTCACTTGGACAAAAAGTTGGACGGAAATGTGGTATAAAGATGGACGATTTAGCGGCTTGGACGATCAGATAGGCAAGACGTATAATTAGACGATTTTCGAAACAAAAAAATTTTGGACGTATTTTTCGAAAATGTGTCCTAGGCTGTTTTTTACTTGGACGACCTGCGACTTAGAAGCAAACGGACTTAGACGTCCCTTTCAATTATGCCCCTTCACATCTCTATCTCTGCTGTGTGTAGGGTAGGGACTGTGTAAGGTTTCCCCGCCCCCCATTCTGGGTCTGGGGCATCCTCAAGCTGGTCAGACAGGTGCTGAGAACTGGCCCTGGAAATCCCCTTTTTGGGCTTCTTGCCACTCTTTCTCCCAGCTTTACCAGGGACCTTGGCAGGCATGGAGTCTGACTGGCCACATATGACACAGGCTATGTGCGTACAGGCCCAAAACCCAAACCCTGCTCATGCTGTTACAAAGGTTCAGTGTGAATCACATAAAGATAACCAAAGTTAGATGCTGGGAACACACATATTCAGAACTATACAAAACTACTTACAATTAAAAGTTTAATCATTTAAATACTGCTCAAATAGAATAGTTTTTAAGAGCTTGTAAAATATTTCAGTTTGTTTCCACACTAAGGGGTCCTTTTACACAGGGATGCTAACAGATTTAGCGCGCTAACGATTACCATGTGCTAAATGCTAATGTGTCCATAGAAAATAATGGGCGTGTTAGCATTTAGCGCGCGCTAACTCTGCTAGCATGCCTTAATAAAAGAGGGGGTAATTTCTGTTGGCAAAATATTCAAAATCTTTAGAGAATGGACACATTTGTATCTAATACTATCAATTGTGTTTATTGATTGATATCAGAAAATATCATATCCGCTAGAACAGGGGTGCCCAACCTTGGCCCTTGCCAGGTCTGGTTTTCAGGATTTTCCAAATGAATATGCATAAGAATTGCCACTGCTGGGTCAGACCAGTGGTCCATCGTGCCCAGCAGTCCGCTCACACGGCAGCCCCTAGGTCAAAGACTATTGCTCTAAATGAGTCCAGCCTCACCTGCTCGTGCTACATAATTAAAAACTAATCCTTATTTCATGATGAATAATTTTTTGACTATAATGTATCATTAGAGAGATTTTTCCTCAAAAAAGCATTTCATTATAGTGTTTCAGGTATTTGTGTAAGTAGTACTTTTGATGCATTGTGCATGTGCAGTTTTAGAATGCTCTTTAAGAGTAGGCTAATTCACGGAAAAAAAGGTTCTTAGGCCCTTTTTGAATGTCTTCTAATATGTTGCCAAACAGAGAGAAAGAAGAAGAGTGTTCCATGATGATGGAGCTAAGAAATAGAGAGCAGAACGTCTAGTAGGGTCAAGGCATGCACAGGAAAAGGATGGAATTTCTGACAGATGTAGGTACTCATTTTAAAGAACAGACTAGCAAAGTTACATATGCTACCACGGGGGTGTCAAATGTTGGTCCTTGAGTGCTGCAATCCAGTCAGGTTTTCAGGATTTCCCCAATGAATATGCATAATATCTATTAGCATACAATAATAACATAAGAATTGCTGCTGCTGGGTCAGACCAGTGGTCTATCGTGCCCAGCAGTCTGCTCATGCGGCAGCCCTTAGGTCAAAGACCAGTGCCCTGATTGAGTCTAGCCTTACTTGCATATGTTCTGGTTCAGCAGGAGCTTGTCTAACCTTGTCTTGAATTCCTGGAGGGTGCTTTCCTCTACAACAGCCTCCGGAAGAGCGGTCCAGATATCTACTACTCTCTGGGTGAAGAAGAACTTCCTTACGTTTGTACGGAATCTATCCCCTTTTAACTTTAGAGAGTGCCCTCTCGTTCTCTCTACTTTGGAGAGGGTGAACAACCTGTCTTTATCTACTAAGTCTATTCCCTTTATTATCTTGAATGTTTCGATCATGTCCCCTCTCAGGCTCCTCTTTTAAGGGAGAAGAGGCCCAGTTTCTCTAATCTCTTACTGTATGGCAACTCCTCCAGCTCCTTAACCATTTTAGTTGCTCTTCTCTGGACCCTTTCTAGTAGTACAATGTCCTTCTTCATGTATGGTGACCAGATCTCATGCATATTCATTGAGGAAATCCTGAAAACCCAACTGGATTGCGGCCCTCGAGGACCAACATTTGAGACCCCTGTGCTTTGAAAATGAGCCTCTTAGCATTTCAGGAAAGAAGAAACCCTGAAAACATGTTTGGAAGCAAATCAGACAAACACTATGGTTGAGTCCATATGAACATCATTGTGAACTATGGTAAGGATTTTAATCTTTACTATAAATGGAACAGGTAGTCAATGTTTTGCAGACAGTAAAGGTGCCGTATTTTTATTTTTTAATATTATTTCTTTATTAATTTTCATAGTATTCACAAGCATAAATCTTGTTCCATATAATAGAGAGAAGGAAACTATTAAAAACACAAATTTTTTCCACATTAAACGGTATAAATTTTTCCTCCTCCTTAGACCACAATATAAGGTGCCGTATTTTTGTGTACAATTATTATACAAAAAAATGGACTGGAGAGCTAACAACTTGTAGATATAAAACACAATACTCTCCAGCAGTACTAAAGACACCTGGCATGCCAAAACATTATTAGTTTTATGAAGGAAAAAAAGCCTCAGACAGGCTCAAGGGAAACCTCCAAGAACACACTATGAAGTAAGCTGAAACGCTTTAGCTCTACTTCAAGCCACCAATCATCGGCATAAAAATACCTTCACTCAAAACTTTACTATTCTAACCTATAAACAAAATGTGTTCCAAGAACACACACACTGTTTATATGACTTTAAAGCACAGTAACTTACCGTAACAGGTGTTATCCAGGGAGAGCAGGCAGATATTCTCATACATGGGTGATATCACCAATGGAGCTCCGGTACGGACACTTGAAAAGTGAGTCACAAGTTTATGTTTTAGAAAGTTCGCGATCAGCCCACACCACGCATGTGCGAGTGCCTTCCTGCCCGACGTAGGTATGCGGTCCCTCAGTTAAGATAAGCCAGCTAAGAAGCCAACCAGAGGAGGTGGGTGGGTTTTGAAACTATCTGCCTGCTGTCTCTGGATAACATCTGTTACAGTAAGTAACTGTGCTTTTTTCCCAGGACAAGCAGGCAGCATATTTTCACAAATGGGGGACCTCCAAGCTAACTAGAATGGGATGGTGGGAGAGTTGGCCTTTAAGAAAATAAATTTTGTAATACTGACTGGTCGAAGTGCCCATCCCGTCTGGAGAAAGACTCCAGATAATAATGTGAGGTGAAAATATGAATTGAGGACCAGGTGGCAGCTTTACAGATTTCCTTAATAGGAGTAGATCTAAGGAAAGCTATAAAAGCTGCCATAGCTCAGACTTTGTGAGATATGACACACTCTCCAGGAGCAGTCCAGTCTGAGCATAGCAGAACGATATACAAGCAGTTACCTAGTTGGAAACAGGATGCCCCAAATTATTAGGATTAATTGAGATGAAAAGTTGGGGAGATGTTCTATGTGGCTTTGTCCTGTCGATATAATAGGCCAAAGCATGTTTACAGTCCTTTTTCCTGCATGACAATGAGGCTTAGGGAAAAAACTGGGAGAACAATCGACTGATTGAGATGAAACTCCGTTACAACTTCTCGTAGAAACTTTGGATGTGTGCGCAGAACCACTTTATCATGGTGAAAAACTGTGAAGGGTGTATCTGCCACCAACTCTTGTAACTCACTGACCCTCCTGGCAGAAGTGAGCAAGATAAGAAAGACAATTTTCCAGGTAAGAAATTTGAGATGAGTCATGGCCATTGGTTCAAATGGTGGCCTCATTAAACTGGAAAAAACTACATTAAGGTCCCAGCCTACAGAAGGAGGTTGAAGAGGTGGTTTCACATTGAAAAGTCCTTTCATGAATTTGGAGACCAAAGGATGAGCAGTAAGAGGTTTTCCCCCAACTGGCATGTGAAAAGCTGTAATAGCACTGAGATGGACTCTGATAGATGTACATTTGAGTCCAGAGTCAGACAGATGAAGTAGATAATCCAACACCAATTCCACTGACAAGGAAGTTGGATCATGATGATGGAGACACCAGGAAGTCCACTTTTGTTGATAACATTGTTGAGTGCCTGGCTTCCTGAAGGCGTCAATAATATTGCGAACAGGCTGAGAGAGATGTAATTCATATGGATTCAGCCTGAGAGAAACTAAGTTGTCAAGTATAACGAATGCAGATTGGGATGTAGAAGTGATCCTTGCTTCTGAGTAAGCAGAGTAGGAAAGATTGGTAGAGGAATTGGTTCCCTGGTGCTGAGCTGAAGTAGAAGGGAGAACCAATGCTGCCTAGACCACCGAGGAGCAATGAGAATCTTGGTGGTTGACTCGTTTGAGTTTGAACAGAGTCTTTAACAGGAGAGGAGTTGGAGGAAATTCATATAGAAACAGGCACATCCAATCCAGGAGAAACGCATTGGCTTCCAGACTGTGATGAGAGTACTGTCTGGAGCAAAACTGGGGCAAATTATGATTGTGATGGGTCACAAAAGAGTCCAACTGAGGAGTGCCCCATTGAGCGAAGATGGGATGGAGAGTAACAAAGTTGAGAGTCCATTCGTGAGGCTGAAGAATTCTGCTGAGGTTGTCTGCCAGGGAATTCTTCTCCCCTTGAATATAGACAGCCTTTAAGAAAATGCTGCAAGCCGTCACCCAAAGCCAGATTTTCTGAGATTCATGCCATAACAGGAGAGAGCCTGTGCTTCCTTGCTTGTTTATGTATTTAGTACATTTCTACTTGATTGTGCAGAGGAGGAGGACTTGAGGACTCAAGAGGTGTTGTAAAGTTTTGAGAGCATAATATATCGCTCAGAGCTCGAGGAAATTGATGTGAAATTTTCACTCCCTGGCAGACCAATGATCTTGGGTTTGAAGGCTGTCCAGATGTGCCCCCCCCCCAAGATGGAATATACTTTTGAAAAGATGCAAGCTGTTTGACCAAATATTTTAGGTAAAATGAGAAATGGAAATTATAATTACCAGCTCTGTTGTCCAACATTGGTTTCTGGTAAAGATGCTTACCAAACTTGTCCATTGCTCTACCTTTACTGTCAGGAGGTACAGAGGCATAGACACTAGCAGTGGATTCAACCATTAAAGATTCATGAAGGAGCTGTGGTTTAGCAAAACCTGGAATAGGAACTACCCTATACAAAGAGTTCACTTTCTTGGGAGCCAGTGGAATGGAGAGAGAGGAGTCTTGAGATTCTTATAGAAAATGTCATGGAGTGTGAGCTTCAGCAGGTCATTAGGAGGCTGGTCATAATCCAAAGCCTCCAAAAACTCCTTGCTATGCTTGGATTCCGCTTCTAGCAGGATGGAAAGATCCTTAGACATCTGACAGAGAAATTTAAAAAAGAGGACCGTTCAGAAAAAGCAGATCTTCGAAGGGAATCTGAACCAGAAGAGTCTTCATCTATAGTAGAGAGTGGTTCCTATTCCGAGTCTCCAAATAAATCTGAAGCTTGTATGGAATGAGGATGGTGTCGAAGACTCGGTGTCAAAGCTTCGAGATGTTTGGTCTTATGAGAGTGCTTCCGGTACCACACTGGAGTAACCTCTCTCGATGTTTGAGTTGAGGACAACTGGTGCCATGTAGATGGATCGATCGACTCCTGTGTCGATGGTCTCCGCACCGGTGGAGCATCAGATTGAGGTGCGGTCAGAGTTGTCCTTTGCTCAGATTGAACCACCTGGAAAGTCGGTTTCGACATGGCCTGGATAGTTGGTGTTGACATGGCCTGGATAGCCAGTGTCGACGTAGCCATAATTTAAGTTGGCATTAACATTTGAAAATGCTCACCCAATTCCTCCCGCAGCAAATTATCAATCTTTTGCTTGAGGGAGAGAACCGGTACCACTGGTGCAGTGTTCCAATCCGGTGATGAGGAGGCCAATGTCGAGGTACTCACCGAAATTGGAACCGGGCACTTACGGGACTTTTTCAAGGTCGGCATGACTCGATTCAATACCACTTTGAACTGACTCCCATCTGGGGTAGGGGAAAGCTTCTTAGCCAGATTACCTACTGGATGTTGCAACAGCGGAGATGTTTCTGCCAGTGTCTGAGTGTGGCGTCGCCTTTGTCAGTGCCGTTGGTGTCGGTAGTAATGTTGGCTCCCCCTCCATAGCGACACTGAACAAGCATTGTTGTTGAAGAATGCAGTTTTTCAAAGTCTTTTTTTGACATGATGAATAACAAATGCAGGTTTCCAGACGGTGCTTGAGCCGTAGACACTGGAGACATCAGTGATATGGATCAGTCACAAAGATGGACCAAGCACAGTGACCGCACATCTTGAATCCCATCTGTGAGCGGGACATTGATGGGAAGACTGCCTTAACGAAATTGAAGAAAATAACACGAAAATGACCAAAAAGTCACTGAGGGACCATGCACCTACGTTGGGTGGGAAGGCATTCATGCATGTGTGGTGTGTGCTGATCGCGAACATTCTAAAACTTAAAGTTGCAATTCACTTTTCAAGTGTCCGTACCGAAGCTCCGTCAGTGACGTCACCCATGTGTGAGAATATGCTGCCTGTTTGTCCTGGGATAAATGTTAGTATTGCATAAAATCGATTATTCAGATAGGGAATGTTGGATTTTCCGACTAAATACTGTACTCTCACATGGTTTAAATCTTGGTATTGATTGGTATTATTTCTATTGAGATATGTTATTCTGAATGTTGCATCTCTTTTGGACCTGGGAGACTCTTTTGAAAAGTATAATTATGATTGGAGGATATTGGCCTGCTTCTGCATGCTAATTGGCTGGTTTTTTGTTTGGTCTCCAGTTTATTAACTTTGATTCTGAACTACAGCCTTAAACGTTGTGGTGCCATGTGACTTTACATTGTTGAGTGAGAGCATGGTTTGCACCTGGTATACATTGCACTGTTTGTTTTTCCTTTTGGAGTTGGTATAAACTCACAGTACTTTCAATTTTATAGTAGATCTTGTACTCTGAAGCAGTGGTATAACAGCCGTGAAACGATGGCCACCATCAGAGGATCCTGATGCTTTTTCTTATAAGCAATTTTATACAATACTGACATATAAACAGTGTATTTGATCTTAGAACACATTTTGTTTAAAGGTTAGAATAGTAAAGGTTTGAGTGAAGGGATTTTTATGCTGATGATTGGTGCCTTGAAGTAGAGCTAAAGCATTTCAGCTCACTTCAAAGTGCGCTCTTGGGGATTTCCCTTGAGCCTATCTGAAGCTTTTTTTCCTTCACTAACTGATAATATTTTGGTATGCCAGGTATCTTTAATACTGCCGGAGTGTATTATTGTGTTTTGTATTTTTGTGTGCTGTATAGAAGTTTAATAGAGGCATCTTGAATGTTATAGAGCCTCTCCATATCAGAGCTATGAATTAGAGAATGACACGGTGACTAAATTCATCACCGTCCCGGTCCCCGCGGATAACCGCGGGAAACCATCTTCATGTCATTCTTTAAGGAAAGAGGGAAGAATCAGAGTATGAATGGCCACAACCACTGTCCCGCAAGCTTTGCTTTGAATAATTCTGGTGTAGAAGAACAGAGGATAAAATAGACACTAGAAAATGACATGGGTTTATTTCCCGCAGTTATCCGCGGGGACGGGAACAGTGATGAATTTTGTCACAGTGTCATTCTCTATTATGAATGACATTGCAGATCACATTACAATAGTCTATGTGAAATCACCAAACCATTAAAAAGAGGGATCTCTGCATTTGTGTTATCTGGATTTCATCTTGCTTATTTCCCTCTACGGATAGCATTCCCTGTGAGTACTTTTCAACAACTGTTCTACAGAAAGTTTCATGGCATTTATAGCAAGCTATAAAACCTTAATGCTTTACAACAAATTACATTCACGTACTGTCTTCTCTTTTATATCTCCTTGGGCTCAAGTGAATGATATTGCTTATTGATCAGGAATGTTTATGGTTAAACCAATTTTGTAGCAAACTGGAAATAAAATGGGAAGCACAGGGAACTTGAATTAATATCAATTGTGACTACTGTACTAGACAGCATCAGTTATAAAAAGAGCAGGCAACATATCGAAACCAGAAAGAATAGTAATTTTAGACACTAAGGGGTCCTTTTACTAAGGTGCGCTAGCTGTTTTAGCGTGCGCTAAATGCTAAAGCGTCCATTATAGTCTATGGACGCGTTAGATTTAGCGTGCATTAAAACAGCTAGCGCATCTAAGTGAAAGGACCCCTAAATCCAATACATTCAGAATAGCTATGGATCATCTTTAGATCTGATGAAAATGCATATATTTGGAGCATAAAGGTTCCCCTTAATGGGTCTTACAATATTTACATTCACAATTAAAATCCAACATATTTCCATACACTATCACAGGAAGCATGTTGGGAGGCATGTTAAGGGCGGGTTTTGGGTGTGCTTAGTCTTGGACATCTTGCACCTATAATCGAACATTTCCCAAGACATCCTGGGCAGAACTTAGACATTCTGTGATAAAAAAAAAAAGTACCGAAACTGATCAGATGACCACTGGAGGGATTAAATTATGACACCCCACACTCCCCCAGTGGTCACTAACTCCCTCCCCCCCATTAAAAAATATGAATGAAGCAGCACATACCTGTTTCTAGAACAGTAGCATCTGGTTTGGGAAAGGTTAGTAGAGCATCATACAGGTGTCTTAAATAGCCTGGTGGAAGGGCTAATGAGCCATAGAGAGGAGGATCCTGGTGACCAAGACATACAAGTAGACAATTTTCAAAAAATAAAAATAAAAATTTGGGGATGTCCAGTGGTTTCAAAAAAATGGATATTTTTCCACCTCCAAATTTGGACGTCTTGCAGGAAACATCCCAGTCAGACATAGATGTCCTTTTCGAAAATGGCCCTCCACAGCTTCTAAAAAAGACCCCCAAAGGAGAAAACAAAATACCCCACAAAGATTGACAATTACCAAATTGACTGTCCTGTTCAATAGAAACAGCTGGAAGATCCTACTGTAAATGACTTTTACAGAGGGATCTTTATACTGAGTGGCTCTCAGACCTGGATGGGTTCTTATTGAAGTCCTTCCTTCACTATTCAAATTATTTTTTGATACATCATTTAATGATTGTCTATTTCATCTGTTTTTATTTGAACAGGACAGTCTTTATTTTGGTAATTCTAAAAACACTGGCACATACGCTCCATTATTTAAATGTCATACTGAAATAAAAGTCAGTCAATCAAAAGGAAATCAATTTTTTTAAGGAAAACCTGCCATTCTATTAATACTCACACCATCAAGCATCAATGCATGCTAAAAAAAAATGTATTTCTGCCCCATTCTACTCAAATGCTTTACTATGCCACCATCCCAAGTGAACTGTACTTGTTCTATAAGAAAATATTTTAAAATCTTGCAATGTATTTTATTTTGTCAACCAATGAGGAAGGAATAGCGTCAGTTCCTCAAGGCAGGAGATTGCCACACAATCAAAATGGAAGCAGAAATCTGTCAGGACTGCTTATTGTATTTATATTTTAGGGCCTCTTTTACAAAGCCATGGCAGCAAGTTCCAGCGTGACAAATGCAGTGCAGCCCATTCAATTCCTATGGGCTGTGTCACATTTGCCATGCTGGGACTCACTACTTCAGCTTTGTAAAAGGAGTCTTAAATTTCTTTACTATGACAGCGTACTTGGATTACCGTATATACTTGAATATAAGTCAATCTGAATATAAGTCAAGACCCCCTTTCCCCCCCCCCCCAAAAGGAGGAAAAATGGTTGACTCTAATATAAGTTGGGAGGCTTAATATTCAAATGCTCTGCATCCAGCCCCCTTCCCTCCATCCCTCCCCTGTCAGGCACTGAACCTAGCACCATTCCATCCCTCCCCTGTCAGGCACTGCACTCATCTTCCTTCCTGCCAGGCACTGCACCCAGCACCATTCCCTCCCTTCTTCACCCAGCACCCTTCCTTCCCTCCCTCCCTCCCCTGTCAGGCTCTGCATCCAGCACCCTTCCTTCCTTCCTTTCATCCCTCCCTCCCTCCCCTGTCAGGCTCTGTACCCAGTACCCTTCCTTGCTTCCCTCCATCCCCTGCCAGGCTCTGTACCCAGCACCATTCCTTCCTTCCTTCCCTCCCTCCCCTATCAAGCTCTGCACCCTCCCTTCCAGGCTCTACCCTCTGTCCCTCCTCCCTGCCCTATCGTCATATCTCTGTGGATCCCTGGTGGAGGTGCTGCGGGCAGGAGCAAGCTTTCCAAACTCCTGCCCAGCTGCTAACTGGCTGCGCAGATCCAGTTTCTTCAGTGTCTTAGGGCAATCCTGGATTTCTGATTACCTCCTCCTGGTGCATTATGGGACTTACAGCACCAATTTAAGTGGGGAATATCAGGCACTACAAATTTCAAACTGCTTTGGGATGTAAATTCAAAACTAGGACTGGCTAAAAAGACTCCAGCCTGGAACTAGGTAACTTGGCATCTGTTAACTGGCAAGGGTATGTGCAACATACTATATATAAGTTGCACATTTAATTGACAGCTTTACTCCTGTCTTTCCTATGCTTTACCCATGTGAATGCCTCCTCTTGAATTTATATGCTGTTACATACATAACCCTTCTAGAATAGTGCCCAGTCACTTTCCTGTCACTTAAGTATATTTACACAAACAAATGGTGCATAACTAAGCACCCTGTTATACAATTGCTCTAACACCTGTTATAAAATTACCTCATGCATGAAAATACATGTATTGTGTAGACATGTTCTAGAGTGAAGTATTGGTAGAATATAGATAGATACATGTTAGTGTATATATTGTATGTGTACACATTTATACCCACACTTCTGAACAGGTATAGTAAAGGTATCCATGGGGTTCCTCAGACCATTATTCTTGCTCCTCTGCCTTTACTTATTTGCAATTTTGGTCTAAGCAGATACATCTTTCAAACCTGACCTCACAGCTCTAAATAGAGCACTTGACTCCACTGCCTTCATATTTATCACTCAAGATATGAAAGTTAGTCCCAAAAAATTATTGGGCAATGTGGATTTCATGATGTTCTTCTCTTCCAGATGTTCAACCACGGGTCAACAATATTGACATTCCTTTTTCTAACTGTAAAAACTATGAAGTTACACTTTTGACTTCTTGAATTGTGACTCTCAGATCTCTTCCTACCCAAATGTCTAGCAATTAAATTCTGTAAAGCTCTTCTCCTTGGATCATTTAAAAATACTTATTTTCTTCTTTATTCTGAACTACATTGAATATTGTAATTCCTTATACTGATGCTTCTCAACCCAATCTTCACGGAACCCCCTGCCAGTTGTGTTTTCAGGATATCTACAATGAACATAATGAGATACATTATACATATTAAAGAAGTAATGCTTGCAAATCTATCGCATGCATATTCATTGCAGATATCCTGAAAGCCTAACTGGATGGTGTGCCCCGAGGACTGGGTTAAAAAATAAGTGCCTCATATTATGGTTTAAATCACACCACTATTCAAAAATTATAACTTGCACAAAATAAAGTGGTCCATTTATTTGACAGGGATCATATCACCCCTGCCTTAAGTAAACTACACTGGCTTCTGGTTTCATTTAAGATCTGTTACAAGATCCAATTCTTTATACTTAAACTCTGGAGGGCGTGGATAATATGAAGTGGGATCTGGCGAAGCTTGAAGAATGGTCAGACAATTGGCAACTAAGATTTAATACTAAAAGATGCAAGGTCATGCACTTGGGCTGCACAAATCTAGGAGAATGGTATAACATATATAATTTACTTATTAACTGTGTAACCATAAGTTCAACGCGTTTTTACAAAAGATTATTAACAGTAAACATGATCCATGGAATAAAATTAGTCAAGTATTTAGAAAAAAAGATGTCTTCAACTATATTCTGAAGTGTTTATAAGAATAGTATAGGAAGCAAAGAATTTCTGTACATGGAAGAAGAGCGGGACATGGGGATGATTGTGTTTGATGATCTCAGGGTAGCAAAACAGGTAGAACAGGCAACGGTGATAGCCAGGAAGATGATTGGGTACATAAGGAGATGAATGGCCAGCAGGAAAAGGGAAGTGATAATGTCATTGTATAAGTCTCTGATGATGCCCCATTTGGAATACTGTATACAATTTTGGAGACCCCCAACTTCAAAAACATATATATAGGATGGAGACTGTCTAGAGCACTGCTACAAAAACTGGTTAGTGGCCTTTGTCATAAACCATATGGGAACAGACATAGAGAACTTAATATGTATACTCTAGAAGAAACACGGGAAAGAAGGGATTTGATAGAGACATTTAAATAACTTCTTGGAATTAATGTACAGGGGGTGGATCTTTTTCAAATGAAGGAAAACTCTGGAAGGAGAGAGCATAGGATGAAGTTAAGAAGTGATAGGCTCAGGAGTGATAGGCTAGAGTCGAGAGTGGTACCGGAGGACTGGAGAAGGGCGGATATGGTCTCTCTCCACAAAAGTGGAAGAAGTAGGGAATTTCAGGCCAGTAAGTCTGACTTCTGCAGTAAGCACATTAATGAAAATACTTTTAAAATAGAGAATGGTGAAGTTTCTGGAATCCTGTGGATTACAGTACTGGAGGCAACATCAATGCCCTCGGGATGGGTACCAAAGTGATGGGCTGGGTCAAGAACTGGTTGAGTGGAAGGTGACAGAGAGTAGTGATCAATGGAGATCGCTCTGAGGAAAGGGATGTTACCAGTGGTGTGCCTCAAGGTTCTGTTCTTGGGCCTGTTCTTTTTAACATTTTTATAAATGATATTGCTGCAGGGCTGTCAGGTAAGATTTGTCTCTTTCCGGATGATACCAAAGTCTGCAATAGAGTAGACACCCAGGATGGTGTGAATAACATGAAGAAAGACCTGGTGAAGCTTAAAGAATGGTCTGAAATTTGGCAGCTAAAATTTAATGCTAAGAAATGCAAGGTCATGCATTTTGGTTGCAAAAACACAAGGGAATGGTACAGTTTAGAGGTGAAGAACTTATATGCATGACAGAAGAGCGGGACTTGGGTGTGATTGTATGTGATGATCTTGAGGTGGCCAAACAGGTTGAAAAGGTTATGGCGAAAGCTAGAAGGATACTAGGATGCATGGGGAGGGATATGGCAAGTAGGAAAAATGAGCTATTGATGCCCCGTAGAAGATTCTGGTGAGACCTCATTTAGAATATTGTGTACAATTATGAAGGCTGCACCTTCAAAAAATATATAAAAAGATGGAGTCAGTCCAGAGGAAGGCTACTAAAATGGTGTGTGGTCTTTGTCATAAGGCGTATGGGGACAGACTTAAAGATCTCAATCTGTATACTTTGGAGGAAAGGCGGGAGAGGGGAGATATGATAGAGACGTTTAAATACTTATATGAGTCGAGTCTCTTTCATTTGAAAGGAAGCTCTGGAATGAGAGGACATAGAATGCAGTTAAGAGGTGCTAGGCTCAGGAGTAATCTAAGGAAATACTTTTTTACAGAAAGGGTGGTAGATGTGTATAGCAGTCTCCTGGTAGAGGTGGTGGAGACAGAGACTGTGTCTAATTTCAAGAAAGCCTGGGATAGGCACGTGGAATTTCTTTGAGAGAGGAAGAGATAATGGTTACTGTGGATGGACAGACTGGATGAGCCATTTGGCCTTTATCTGCCATCATGTTTCTATGTTTACAGAAAGGGTGCTAGATGCATGGAATAGTGTCCCGGTGGAAGTGATGGAGGTGCAGACTGTATTGGAATTTAAGATAGCATGGGACTTGAATGTGGGGACAAGAGGAGATAATGAATGGTGTGGAAGGGCAGACAGCATGAGCCATTTGGACTTTATTTACTGTCATAGTTCTTTGTTTCTAAAATCTGTATATGACGCCTAAGGTTGTACATGCACATCAGCACACATAGCCAATGTATGCGTACATCTTGATTATTTATTTATTTATAAACATTTCTTACCCGCTTATACCTAAGCAGCTTACAAGATATAGTCATAATATTAGGACATACAATAGCATACAAAAATATGAATCTCCATAAAATTATATTCATTCACTTAAACACCTCCACATACAATGATGCCAATGTCTACCTCCACAAACAAAGTGGCTTTCAATACTTTCTTAAACTTTTGTAAATCTGGAAATGATCTCAATGATCCTGTCAATTTGTTCCATAATGACACCCCTGCAAGCAACTGAGATTGCAGATACCCTTGTGTTTTCATAATGTACTTGTGAAAACTCTTTTAATGACAGTCATGTCGCCCCTTCTGATCTTAAAGATCTAGAAGGCAGATAGAGTATCATTATTTATGTTAGATACCAAGGAATGCTATAATGAATAACCTTAAATACTCATACCAACAGAAGAATTTTAAAGAGGATTCAAAATTTGACAGACAACCAATGAAGTTTTTTCAACTATGGAGTAACATGTTCAAATTTGTTTCCACCACATATCATACGTACTGCAGTATTTTGTATCATCTGCAAGGCCTTACATTGTGACGATACAATCCCTAAGTAAAGTGCATTGCAATAATCCAACTTTGCAATGATTATGGTCTGCACCACCATCATTGGCTTAATCAGTGTCAATAATTGTCAATTAAAACCTGTTACTTGGTGCTAATTGGCATCAGTTAGAAGTTACACACTAATCTTGTGCTTATTAGTTAGCATGCAGTAATGCAGATGTACTGATTAGCACAGAAATGCTGACTCTGACCCTCCAGGCACACCCCCTATGCATAAAAATAATAAAAAATATTTTTGCATGAAATTTGCATGCAAAGATTCCAAAATTAACATGGGTTGCCTCAGTATGTCCGGCAGTAAATCCTTTTAAGCTGCAGTAAACATGCGTTAGTGCATAAAAGGGGTTCTAAGAACATAAACATAAATGACATGTTCCATACTCTTCAATTCTGCAAAGAAATTTCCATTATCCTTGCCTCAGGCTACTAAATCATTCCATGCTCACTATAAATTGAAAATGCATTTTTGTCTCAGATTATTTTCTATTATTCACTGAGAATTCTCCAATCATTTATCAAAGAAACCCAGTTGTAGGATCTAAGTAATTTAGTATTTCCTGCCCAAATTTAATTATGCATTTTAGTCCTAGAAAATAAGGTTACAATTTATTAACGTTCTCCGTAAGTTCTGATAGAATCCTCTTCTTCTTCATCTGCCAGTGGAATTGGAATATGGGATTGGAATATTTTTTTTTCCTGTCAGAATATTTGATATACTGACAGCCTGTAAGACATTTTCTCACAGTTCAATCAACTAGTGTCATTACACCTTCATAAATAACATTTTATTTTATAAATTTAATCAACTCATCCCCATGTATTCCATGTGGTTTTCATTTTTGTACATTTTTCTGTCAGGATCCTTAAAACCAGGGTCTTTAAGAAACTTTTAATTTATCTCTGCAAAATAGCTTCAGAAGTCTAGTTTTTTAATTTTAATTTTTTCATTTTTGTTACCTTAAAAGTTTTCAGCAAGTATTTTCATTCAATATCTTTAATATCACAATTGAATTACATTCAGTAAAGGAAAGACAATGGCCCTCTTTTACTAAACTGCAGTAGAGGTTTCTACCGTGGCCCGGTGTGCTAAAAAGATCCAATGCTCATTGGAATTCTATCAGCATCAGAGCATTTAGCACTCCAGGCTATGGTAGAAACCTCTACCATGGCTTAGTAAAAGGGGGGAATATTCTTTTTTCATGTGTGTACTCATGACACCAGCCTACATTGGAGTCTTGTGAGCTGTGCTGCTTGTCTGCAGTTTTTATATTTGTGGCTTTTATGTTTTTATATTTAAGATAGCCAAGGACCTTATAAGACCCCCGAGGAAGGCACTTTCATTTTACCATAACATGGACAACTTTGGGTCGTTTACATTTTATACATTGTTTGATATCAATCCTGTGGGTCACTTGTGACTGTATACACCCTTTGTGAAATGTTTTTAAGATTATTGTTTTTAAGTTATTTGGATACTTAGGATGGTTTTTGGATTTTTTTAAAATTAATTATGAGCCCCTATGTCAGTACTTGGACAGGTCATCCAAGTACCGAAAATCGAAATTGGTTTTAGACGTATCTAAAACCAGCTTAGGCCTTTTCACTGTCTCTGTGCGCCCAGAGCGAAAAGGGGCAATTTGGGAGAAGTGGATAGGATAAGAGGTGGGCTGACCTAGAACTTAGTCATCTGGCAGCCATAATCAAAAAGTATGACAGATTGCAAGATGGAACTTATATGTTTTGACTTAGACAAAGTCAAAACAGATATAAGTTCTGGATCAGGCCGCTGAGCTGATTGAGGTTGCTGTGATCAGCTCAGCGGCCCAGGCAACCTGTCCTCCCGCACCCATAATGATCACGGCAGGAGAGATGTCCAATCTCTCCTGTTGCCACCCACCATGACACCCCATCATGGCAGGAGAGATGCCTAAACTCTCCTGCTGAACACTCCCCCAAATCCAAGCGATCTTCACCAGCAGGAGAGATACCCAGTCCCTCCTGCTGGACACCCCCTACCCCCCTGCCAGATCACCCAGCCCACCCCTGGATACCCCCACCAGGACCCCCCTAACCCCGTACAAACCTCCCGGACCCCTCCCAACCCCCTGGATACCCTTCCAATCTTTTTTTGAAGGTCTGCCAGATGGATTGTTCCTCCGGCCGGCAGGCCCGCCTTCCTCCTCCCCAGGAATTAGCTTGGCTAAGCTCAGCTGAAAAGACCCCATCCCATATACCAGGAGCTTCCTATTCAGAAGCTATTTCCCCCATTAACACTGGTAATGGGAGAGAGAATGCATGAGCATCATCTGACACCTGCTGCTCGTGCTGGCCTTGGCTCTCTTTTGACGTCATGTCCTGGTCCTGTGACCAGTAAGTAATATCAGAAGGGAGCTAAGGCCAGTGTAAACAGCACGTAGAAGATTCTGCTTGTGCCATTGATCATTTAAAGAGGTACGCAGGACTGGAGAGGAGGAGAGGCTCTAACACTTGCCCCCCCCCCTTGAAGACGACACCTGGAGTGGTCTGTCTTTCCTTATTGCACTACTGTGTCAAAACATTTTAAGGAAGTGCTCTTAATTATAGAGGAAATAATAGTTTCTAAACATTACTATATTTCCTATAAATCTCTCTCAGGGAAAAGGGATGAAGGAGTCTTTGACTCCTTAGAGGGTAGTGGCTTTACTTTGACTAAATTGTAGGAAACTTCAGAAGATGAAATTACTATGAGAGCTACTCTCTTTCTCTGTAATTTTTCTTTCTCAGTCTTGAATGTGACTATTATTAAATTGCAAGTGTTAAAAGGTTCCTTTAAGAAGAAAGAATTGCAGGGAACATGGTCCTGATGAGCATGAGTTAGGACATGTGCTTGATGAGCTCCAGTGGGACCTACTTTCACTGAGCTCTGTTTAGTTCATATTTTGGCAATTTTTAAAAAAAGTTTATTAATAGCACAATTCTTATGACTGCAATGCATTGATACAGCTTTCACTCACTCTGCTTAACATTCCAAAATGGATCTGGTGTCTCTACAGAAATCATCTCACAAGAAGAACGCCAAGGGCACAACTCAATCACCTATCACGATGGATGAACTATCTGAAATAAAAATGTTTCTGCAATCAAAGACCTTCAAACCAGTGTAGACACTCAGACTGAGCAAAAACAACAACTTTGTCAAAAATTTACTCCATTAGAATCTTGCAGAGCCTCTCTGGATTGGATTTATCACACTGTAGCATGATGATATGGTTGATTTTTTTTTTTTTAATGGATTTAATTATTATAAAATATGAAATATTTCCATCTGTCTGTAAACCTGAAACAAAAAATTTAAATACCTATTCATTGGGTAACAAAGGGATAGCTGGGTGTTGTCAAAGTATCTATTCAGACCTTTATTCTGCAAGATACTGCCTCAGTCTACGTGAACAACACCTAGTAATCAGAAGGTTGGGACCTGAAACTCCAAGACATTGGCTCTTTTTAACCTTATCAATACATAGCAAAGACTAAGCCATTCAAAACTGAAAGGATAACCATTCATCTGAAACTTTTCCAGCAAAGACCCTGCCCAGCTAGAATCCAATCAGGCCCTGCTTAGTTAGAAAGCAAACCAGATGACCTCATCCAGTCAGAAACAGAAAATATTTGAATTGAACTCCTGCACTGTGATTGGCCACTATACCTGAATTATGACTGACCAATATTTTTGAGCTCCTGCCTTGGTGACTGGACCGGACTTCAAGCCTCTAGAGTTCATAAAAAGGGGGAATTCACCTAAATTCTTTCTTTTTGGATCATCACAGGATATTCTACAATACACCTTGCTGTAATATCTTTTCTGCATCCACTCTGCCATGTGCTCCTAAATAAATTTTCAACCAGCAAGGCCCTGCAGTTACTTTTAATCCATCTTAAATTAATCATTCTGTTTCTATAACAATATTTTATCTTATGGCTCATTTCCCTTATTTAAAGATCCCTAAATTGTAACTGAATTTACCGCATGGCCTGCATAATCTTGTAATTAAACATGTCTATAAGAAATAAAAATTCTAATCCTTCCTTAAATGTTCTAAGTTTCAGTTCTTAAATATTACACATAGCAAATATTACATATAACTAAGTTTTAAACAGATAGATAGATGTTAATTTGGGGAAAGCACTATCTATCTATTTCCTCTCAACTCCCCTTTTACAAAACCATGCAAGAGTTTTTTTAAACTCTGGCTGGCATGCTGAATACTCTGCGCTGCTCCAATGATCATAGAGTTCCTATGAGCATCAGAGCAGCCCAGAGCATTCAGCGTGCCAGCCAGTGCTAAAATCTTCTTCCACAGTTTTGGTAAAAAGGGGGTGGGGAAAGTATTTATACAGTATATATTTATTGGTGGAGAATTCTTGTAATAACACTTGATATACCACTAAGACAAATGTGGTTTGCATTAGTACAATTTAAATAAAATTACAATGTAACAATATTACAGACAATTGCACAGATAAAACTTCTTCATATATCCCAAACAGGTAGCTTGGTCTGACCACACAAGATAATTTTTTTGTGGGTTCAGTCCAATCTACAAGCATCCAGAGAAGAAAGAGATATGTACAATAAGACCACAATTCGAAGTAAAAGATCTAGAAAGGGAATGGTTGTCTTGGGTGAAAATGGCACAGTAGACATGATGGTATCTAACTGGAATGAGAGTTTAACTAATGCATTGAATGTTGTTGCACCAGAAAAGACAATTGTGTTGAAAGGACAGTATAAATCTTCCCCATGGAGATCTGAAGTGATATCACAGGTAAGGAGTGAGGTTAGGAAGGCAGAACGATTATGGCGTAGGATGAATGATATTGATGACTATGATCGTTTTAAATTGTGTCTCATGGAATATCTTATTCTGTGTGAGAACGAACAAAATCGATATTATAGGGAACGGGTTGTTCAAGCTTTGAATAGGCCAAAATGATTATTCAACACAGTTAGCTATTTGATAAATGGATATGATGGTACTGTTGAAAATTGTGATCTAGGTGTGGAAAAATATGCGCAGTTCTTGGTAGACAAAATTAAAGGAGAAGAAAGATCCTCTTTGGACTTTGATTTAAATATTTGGGAAAATAAGGAGGAGCTACAATGGTCTCATTTTGAGGAAGTGAATGAAAAGAATGTTTGTAAAGTTATCCGTGAGTGTACACCAACCCGTGCAATACAAGACCCATGCTCTTCAGTTGTTATTAGACAGATGGCTGAGAGAGTGGCACCAGTAATTACTAAAATAGCTAATAAATCATTACAAGATGGCATTTTTCCAGTGGCTTGCAAAAAATCTACTGTTAGACCGGATTTGAAACAAAAACGCTTAGATATGAGTGTCATGAAAACTTAGACAAAATAGACCAATCTCCATTGTACCGTTTATAGGTAAGGTCTTAGAAAAAATTGTTCTCTCTCAATTAGATAGTTTTGTACAGAACAGTGATTGTTTGGATTATAATAAATTCGGCTTTCGTAAAGCACATAGAGGGGCATAATCGAAAGGAACGTCTAAGTCTGTTTTCGTCTAAGCTGCAAGTCGTCCAAAGTAAAAAACAGTCTAGGACACATTTTCGAAAAATACATCCAAAATTTTGTTTCTTTAGAAAATCGTCTAATTATACATCCTGCAGATCTGATCGTTCAAGTCGCTAAATGGTCCATCTTTATACCACATTTTCGTCCAGATCAAAAACGCCTAGAACAAGCCCTGTTGGACATGGGAGGGGTCTGCAAAGTGATGGCCTGAACACTCAGACATGGCACCTAAATAATGGAGTACCTTACAGGGCACTGTTGTGAACTTCACAAAAAGGGTGCCATGTCTTCACCTCACTACAGCTCCCTTATAGGTCATGGTGAGCCCCCCAAACCACCTCCAGAATCCCCTAAAAGAGCCAGGTTTAGTGCCCGGGAACAGTTGCTACAGTATAAAATTAAGAGTAATAATAATGACTCTATAGCATGTGTGCTATGTTTTTTGGGTATATCTCAACGATTGGGGAGAAAAATCAAAAACCTGTGGCCTATGTTACAAACCAAGCAAAATTGTCAAACCTTAGACTCTAAAATAGCATTTCGCGCAACAGAAACCTGAAAGATATGTTATGTCCATCTTATGTATGGTCTAGGAAGGAAATAGGGAGGGTGGGCTTGTTTTGCTTTAACCATTGTACAGCTTGTCTCTTGATATGTGAAGGAGATCAAATCTGCATACCTGGAAGAAAAATAATGACAATGACATTTGCAGCCACTTGTGAAACGATTGGTGTGGTATATGCAATACTTTGCCCATGTGATTTGTACTACATAGGTCATACTGCACGGTGCTTAAAAACTAGATTATTTGAACATCATTCTAATATTGCCCATAAAAGGCAGGTAGATATACTTACATGACATTGTGCAGAGAAAAATCATTCTTTTAAAGACTTCTGATGTTTTGTGTTAGATCATATCCCTGTGACAGTAAGTCGTGGTTACGTGAAAACTATGTTACATCAAAGTGAACAGAGATCTGTATTCTTTTTAGATACTATCTGGCCAAGAGGCTGAATCAGAAATTGGAGTGGTGTGCTTTTCATTAGTTTTGAATTTTTGACCTGATATTTTTGTTTTTGTGAGATTAGTTTGAATCCCAGCGGAAATGACGTCATGAAACTAGAAGTGTAAATCCGAGCGACATTCTGAGCTAAAGAGTGAACGAAGCAGGAGAGAATGGGAACCTCTCTGATGTAGCCACTGGTTGGTGAAACAAGAGCCTTGTTGGACTTGAACAGCTAGTTCCTTATCTTCATTCCAACGTTAAGTTCGCTGTAGCAGGAAGATCGATTTGCTGAATTGAGCATGAAATGCTAATTGTTGACAACGATGAAGATATGTGGATTGTGTCTCTTGTTCTTTTTCCTTTGCTCCCTGTGCACAGTGGTGAGATCTTTCCCATTTTGAAAAATTATATTTTGAAAGTTTGTGGGGGTTTTTTATGATACAGAATTAGAATGGCTAAAAAACTCATTGGGTTGCCATCTGCATATCATTAGTAGTTGAGGCTTTTTCTCCACTGAATTAAAATGATTTTTTAGCGGGTACCCCACCACTTGGCTAATAACATTCTTATACAATTTTTGAATTTATATTTTGTTATTATTACTAATATTCTTGTGAGGGATGTTTAAATACCTACGTGGCATAAATGGGCATTGGATCGTTAAGGAAAAAGAGGGGTTAGTAGATAGCATGACTAGGAAGATTAGATAGGTCATATAGTCTTTATCTTCCTTTATTTGGTATGTTACATCCACTTGGAATAGGGTATTGTGACCCAATATTTTTAAAAAATAATCACCTTTTTTAAGAAATGTGGAAGTTTTTCTCCCTTTGATGAAGGCTATGAAACCTATTTTTGCATTATGTTTCTCTTAGTGATGTAATTACTAAATATATTGTAGGTTGCATTTCTTTATTTGTATTATGTAATGTAATTCATTGAAAATTTTTAATTGAAAAAAGACAGTTTTCAGAAATTATTATATATCTTTTTAATGTCATATGCCTCTGAGTACATCTCAAGTGGGAGAGGAAGACATTATTGAAATTAGCAAGTTAAGTACTGTTAGCAATACTTTTGGTTTAAATACATATATTGTTCCAAGACTGCATCATATTTAATTGCCTATATGTGTTAGCATGGTGTCAAATTACTAACTAGTATTGATCATGAATGACTTTGATCTGCACAGAGTGGCAAGTGCCACTCTGGCTTCTTTGCTGGGCAGTCTGGGTGGACTAGGCAATTCTTTATCTGCCATCATTTTACTTTGTTACTGTGACTTTGTAGAGTTCCTTCTATTGCCCCTCAGTTCTCTAAAAGGTTCCCTGTTAAGGGGGTAATTTCATAAGTAACTTATCCCCCCTTTAATGAAGCTGTGTTAGATTTTTTTTTTTATCACTGGCTGCGGCGGTAAAAGCTCTGACACTCATAGAATTCCTATGAGCATTGGAGCTAATACCACCGCGGCTGATTATAAAAAAGCCTAATGTGACGTCATAAAAGGGAGGGCTAAGCATGTAGAAAATGTATTATGGAAATGTCTATAAATTGGCACCAAGCTATAGGTGCCTTCAAGCTCAAAATCTTCATCATTTTCCATGTTCATGATCTTTGTCTTGCTTATGTTTAGTTCTAATCCCATGTTATGAGAGGCCTAGTGGTTAGAGTTGCAACCTCAGCAGATTGAGGTTGTAGGTTCAAACACAGTACTCCTCCTCCTTTGGACCCTGTGAAAGTCACTTTACATTTCATTGCCCCAGGTATATTAGTCATGATGTGAGCCCACCAGGACAGATAGGGAGAAATACTTGAGTACCCAAATGCAAACCTTTTAGGCTATAAGTGGTGTATAAATACTAAAATGAATAAAATTCTCTCTATGCCCATTCTCAACCCATAACTTGCCCAGTTCTAACCCCTTAACACAACATGCAAATAAGGTGTGAATTAGTGCATGTTACCATGCTACCATGATAAATTAACTGTGTTTGTGTGGTACATTAATTCATTTGTTAAGTGCTTAATGCACTTTAGTGACAGCGCCTTCCCCCCCACCCCACCCCCACCCCCGTGTCTGACAGATTAACCACAGAGAGACTCTTTGCATTTGCAGCCCTGATTTCAAAGCTATTTATGATCCAAGCATGAGGTAACCGAATGTTCAATGCAGTTTAGTCTCCACTTCAGAAAGACTTTTTAAGATCATTGATTATGAATGCATATAAAAGATGCAGCAGATATAGTTGAAGCCTTGACAACTGGTTTTTCTATTTACTATAAACACTTCAAACTTATGCTAATTCTATTTCTTTTTGTGGCAAGTCAAAGGAAAAATGCTTCATTTTCAGTAAGGAATAACGTAGGGAAATGTATGAAAAATTGATGAGGGATTGAAACAAAGAGAAAGCACAGACTTCCAAAAACCTCAGACTGGACTAAAGTAATCCCAAAATAGAGATAGAAACATCTGATAGACAGAAAAAAATGAAGAAAATATGTTGGAAATTGAAAATATGGAGACACAATTTATTTTCAAGCATATTAGTCTGTATAAGCCTCTTCTATGATTGAACTTCAGTGTTAAAAACCCCCCAAACAGCTTTTGCCACAGGTAATAGTTGTTGAGGGTGTATCCATCTGTTCTCATTGATTTGTATACTTATGTTTCTTTATGCCTAAGCAGGCAAACATTAGTGTATGGAATGCAGGTACAACAAAGAGCAAGATGGTAAATATACCCTCAACAAGATGTTATTGCACTGAAACTGTGATCAAGCACATACAAATTTGTGAGAAAAACTTCAATTAGTCAAGTTTCTCCAACTTTAGGTTTTTCCGGACAACCCTACTCTAGGGGTTTATTAGATTTATTAGATAAAACTTAAAATCCAGAATCCCTAACTATAATTAATCCCCAAATGAGCAATCATCACTTCACTTATTGTTTATAGTAATTCATTACCAGATCATTCTCTGACAAACAAGCCACCTGTTTCGATAGCTATGCGATAGCATTAAGTAGTTCTTTAGAGGTGGCACAAGTCTACTTAAGTTGCTAATTATTATAAGTAAGTTTTAAATATATTTTTGCTTAATTGATTTTTCCCCACTGCATCTTCTTGTAACTCTGGGCAAGTCACTTAACTCTTCATTATCCCAAGTACAAAATAAATACCTAAGAACATAAGAATATCCTTACTGGGTCAGACCAATGGTCCATCAAGCTCAGTAGCCAATCCAGGTCACTACTACCTGGCCAAAATCCTAGATGTAGCGGTATGCCATGGTACCGTTACAGGGCAAGCAGTGGCTTCCCCCATGTCTTTCTCAATAACAGACTATGGACTTTTTCTCAAGGAACTTGTCTAAACCTTTCTTAAAATCAGCTACGCTATCTGCTCATACCACATCCTCTGGCAACGCATTCCAGAGCTTAACTATTCTCTGAGTGAAAAAAAAATTTCCTACAATTGGTTTTAAAAGTATTTCCCTGTAACTGTATCAAGTATCTCCTAGTCTTTGTAATTTTTGACGGAGTGAAAAATCGATCCACTTGTACCCGTTCTACTCCACTCAGGATTTTGTAGACTTCAATCATATCTCCACTCGGCTGTCTCTTTTCCACGCTGAAGAGCCCTAACCGTTTTAGTCTTTTCTCATACAAGAGGAGTTCCATCCCCTTTACCATCTTGGTCACTGTTCTTTGAACCTTTTCTAGCGTCACTATATCTTTCTTGAGACAAGAAGACCAGAATTGAACACACAGAAAGGCAATATATCAAGTCCCATCCGCTTTCCCTTTCAGCTCCCTGAGTCTCTGATGGAGAGAGGTAAAATGTTGACCAATGTTAGACTTGGTGGGGCAGTTTCTTTTTAAAGGATAAGTACCTCTGGAACAAATTTCAGGACTTTTAAACTTTTTCTTTTGTACTAGAATAAAGATTGAAAGTATTTATGCCTGTAATTGACTAGTATATCAACTATGTTCAACATAAAATGTACTGCTATATATGTATTGTTGTGGCCACCATTCAGACATACACAGCTGAGACAAGTAAATTATAAAGGACAAAGTGGAGAAAAACAGATCTCAATAACTTGGCTCTTGGACTCACAAGGCATCCTTTGGATCTCATATCATCATGGGTCTGTAAAAAAACCTCCACATAACATAGAAATCAACACTCAGGGCTCCTTTTACTAAGCTGTTTCAGGGCTTTAACGCACAGAATAGCGCATGCTACATTGCCGCGCGCTAGACCTTAACGCCAGCATTGGGCTGGCATTAGTTTTTCCACATAGCATGTGGTGTAGCGTGCGGTAATTTCCTGCATGCGCTAGCGCACCTTAGTAAAAGGAGCCCTCAGTCTTAATTTTCTTGTTCTTCAGTGTGTGTTTTTTTTCAATGAGTTCACAACATTAAACTTGTTAATTATGATGGCTACTCGGTGGAAAAATTAAAACTACCTCAATGGCAATGTTACCAGTGAATTCTCCTGAGAAATGTTCCAGATATACGTTAGCAACATTCACTTATCACAATTTTGTACTTCCAATACTCATCTTGCAAACTGGAACACTTCTCCCACTGTTTCTCCCGACAGGGGTCCTCCTGTTTCGCTAATAGATCGAGCTACCTCAGGGGAAGACTTAGCGATTCTTCATTAATTCACAATGCCACAAAAACAACAAAATTGTTTTCAAAGATGGCCTCCAGACCCATGATGATACGGATTCCAAAGGACACCTTGTGACTGTGAGTCCAAGAGGCAAGTTATTGAGGTCTGGTTTTCTCTACTTTGTCCTTTATACTTTGTTTGTCTCAGTTGTGTATGTCTGAACGGAGGCCCCAACAATACTTATATAGCAATATGATTATGTTGAACATAATTGATATATTTATTACATCTGCCTCCACAGAATTTGGTGTGATTCAATAGTGCCAAAACAGGGTCTTTTCCTTGGGTGTTGTCAAACTTTTTTTTCTGTTGCCTCTAGTCAATTGTGTCCACCCTCTTACTCAACTGGTAAGATTGACTTCCTATCATTGCCCATATTAAGTTTAAGATATCATCTTTTACTCATGCATTGATTACTCATGTACCATTGTGCATTTATTGCATTGCTCCCTCTATCTAGAACTCACATCCAGTTGTTTGTAACCTTTCTACTCCAAATTAAGGTCCTCTTAGAAGACTCTTTTTCATGCAAATTTTTTGGTGTTTCAGTGGATGACAGCAATGTCTTGAGGGTTCACTGAGGCTCATAATCACTTTTCCTTCTTGATTGTTGTCTACAATGTTATGTGTCTTCTTTTGGTTCATTTACTAATCTGTTTGACTGTAGCATTCTATTAGCCTCTAAACTCTCTCTGACTGATAATCAAAGCAATTTAAATGGGCAGGAGAGGATGCTGCCAGCTTAAACAGCCTTTTGTCACCTAACCCTAGAGCAGGGGTGTCAAAGACCCTCCTCGGGGGCCGCAATCCAGTCGGGTTTTTGGGATTTCCCCAATGAATATGCATGAGATCTATTTGCATGAACTGCTTTCATTGTATGCTAATAGATCTCATGCATATTCATTAGGGAAATCCTGAAAACCCGACTGGATTGCGGCCCTCCAGGAGGGACTTTGACACCCCTGCCCTAGAGGAAAGGAGAGACAGGGGAGATATAATTCAGACGTTCAAATACTTGAAGGGTATTAACGTAGAACAAAATCTTTTTCAGAGAAAGGAAAATGGTAAAACCAGAGAACATAATTTGAGGTTGAGGGGTGGTAGATTCAAAGGCAATGTTAAGAAATTCTACTTTACGGAGAGGGTGGTGGATGCTTGGAATGCGCTCCCGAGAGAGGTGGTGGAGAGTAAAACTGTGACTGAGTTCAAAGAAGCGTGGGATGAACACAAAGGATCTAGAATCAGAAAATAAGATTAAATATTGAACTAAGGCCAGTACTGGACAGACTTGCACGGTCTGTGTCTGTATATGGCCGTTTGGTGGAGGATGGGCTGGGAAGGGCTTCAGTGGCTGGGAGGGTGTAGATGGGCTGGAGTAAGTCTTAACAGAGATTTCGGCAGTTGGAACCCAAGCACAGTACTGGGTAAAGCTAAGAAGAAAAAATTAAAAAATTTAAATTGAATCAGGTTGGGCAGACTGGATAGACCATTCGGGTCTTTATCTGCCGTCATCTACTATGGTACTATGTAACCCCCGAAATTCAACAGCACTAAAGTGCAGGGACATTGAATATCATCTCAGATCACCACACACAAAAAAAAAAAATTGGGCAGATACACAAGTTTTTTTTTAAATTTTTGCTTTAAACTCCCATGATTCCCTCCTGCCTCCCCCCCAATAATGTCCCCAACTTCCCATCTCTTCCCCATTTTATGGCAGCCATTTTTTCAGGAAAGTCACAAGGAACAGGAGGGAGTGGCTATTGCTCCTGCCTCGAACAACTCCTGTGAACCACCAGAGACATTGGGTAGGTTCAGGGGGCCTACTTAGATGGTGGAGTATTAAGTAAGGGAGTGTGTGGTGCAGAGCTACAGCCTCAGCACCCTGAGGTTGTGGGTTCATATCCTATGCTGCTCCTTGTGACCCTGGGCAAGTCACTTAATCCCCATTGCCCCAGGTACATTAGGTAGAGTGTGAGCCCACTGGGACAGATAGGGAAAAATGCTTGAGTACTTGAATATAAACCACTTAGGCTATAAGTGGTGTATAAATACTAAAAATAAATAAAATAAATTCTGGGGATGTGTGTGTGTGTGTGAGTAAATGAGGGGGATTTGTCAGGGGGGCTGGGAGGATTTTAATGCAAAAAAAAATAATGCGGGCCCTGACTGAATAGTAGCTGGGATATGTATAAGTTCTACTGCTCAGCCTGCAAAATGTAGTGCAGGATATTTAGTGCCAATGCCCACACATGACCTGGTATTGAATATCCAGGGCTAATTTAGCCGGCAACAATCAGCATTTAAGCTAATGCTAAACTGCTACAGCTGAATATCACCAGTTTGTTTCTTGCTTTCCTACGTTACAATGGTGTTTCTTTCTATTTTCTCAGTATATTTTAATTTGTATTTTGCTGTATTATTGTTATAAGGAAATCTAGTATATTAAACCTAGTAAAGTATAAACTACAGATATTTTGTATGTGTGCATTATGTGGAAAAAGAAAGCACTATTTCACAATAATGGAACTACTACTATTTATCATTTCTAGCATTGTACATTTACATACAATAGACTGTCCATGCTCAGAAGAGCTAACAATCTAATTTGACAGACAGGACATCTCAGGGTTGGGGAAATTATGGTAGAGGAAATGATACAGTGGGTATAGGTATCTGACAGTGAGCGGGAGTTAAGAGTTGAAAGCAGTTTCAAAACGTGGGTTTTTAGCTTGGATTTGAATAATGCTAGGGATGGAACATGACGTATTGTTTCAGGCAGCCTCTTCCAGGCATATGGTGCGGCAAGAAAGAAGGGACGGAGTCCGGAGTTGGCAATGGAAGGGAAGGGTACAGATAAGAGGGGCTTGCCCGATGAACAGAGTTCATGGGGAGGAGCATAGGGGGTAATAAGCGAAGAGAGATATTGGGGGATTCAGAGTGAATGTAGTTGTAAGTCAGTAAGAGGAGTATGAACTGTATTTGGAAATGGATGGGGAGCCAATGAAGTGACTTGAGGAGAGGGGTAATGTAAGAATAGTGGCTCTCACAGAATATGAATCGTGCAGCAGCATTTTGAACAGATTGAAGAGGTGAGCAATGGGTGTGTGGGAGGCCTGAGAGAAGTATGTTGAAGTAGTCTAAATGTGAGGTGATGAGAGCATGGATAAGGCTTTTGGTAGTGTGTTCAGAGAGGAGAGGATGGATTTTGGTAATATTATAGAGCAGGAAGTGATAGGTATTGGCAGTTTATTGGATCTGAGCAGAGAAGGAGAGAGAGGAGTCAAAGATCAATCCAAGGTTGCAAGCTGACGAGACAGGGAGGAGGATAGTGTATCCACAGAAATAGAGAATGGTGAGAGGGGGGAGGCGAGTTTAGGAAAGATAAGGAGTTCAGTTTTAGCCATATTCAGTTTGAGATGGCGGTGAGACAACCAAGCAGCAACGTCGGACAGGCAGGCTGAGATTCAGGCCTGAATTCCTGAAGAGATATCTGGTGTGGAGAGGTAGATTTGTGAATCATCAGCATAGAGGTGATATCTCTTTCTCAACCAATCAACACATGAGAAGCTTAAACTTGAATTTTGTTTCCCCACCGGTCAGAGGATGTAATTTTAAAAGACATCTTTAACATCTCTTCTCATATCAGGCAGCAAATACTTATGGGGAATTTAGGAAACACCTAAAAACATATCTGTTCCTAAAGTACTTAGGCAGCTGCACTGCACAATCTCTCCTCACAATATCTGACCGCTAAACTTTAACTCTGTTAATAATACTCAATCTGTAACATTTCTTAATTATTGTAAACTGCATAGAACTTCACGGTCCTGGGGTATATAAACTGTTATTATTATTGTTATAAATGATATGGGAAATGACATACAATAAACATTTTCTTGGGTGCTCATCCCTAGATTTTTATGTGGAGGGATATTTTCAATGTGATGTTTAAATCCAATTTTGGATACTTTGGAAACATATCCAAAAATCCAGTAAAGAAAATGGCCATTTTCAAACCAGAAAATGTCCAACCTTTTGTTTCAAAAATGGCCATTTCCTAGATGTGTTTGTACTTGGTGCATCTATCTTTTTGAAATATTCCCCTCCCCCCCCCAAAAAAAAGTGCAAATGAATAGCACACAAAACCAGCCATTGGAACATAGGAGGAGATAGCATTTTTAGTAGACTGACAACACAGGTAACACAACAAAGCATTGGGGAACCCTAAGGAGCACTTCAGTGAAATTCACAAAAGATCCCAAAATGTGTTTTAAAAATGGCAATTTGGATGTTTTAGCAAACAAAACATCCGAATGCTATTTTTTAAACTTTTCTTTTGAAAATTAGCCCCATAGACACATTTTCGATAGGACATCTAAGTCCAACTTTGGACGTTTCCATAAGAACGTTCATAAGTTAGGTCAAGAAAATGACCTTTCTAGATGTTTTCACCTTTAGTGGATCTATCTTTTTTGGCCATTTTTGAAAATCAAAATATATAAATACAAAATGTATAAAATTGGCTTCCCGATTTGGCGACTGACCCTCCCCCACCCCACCTAAAGCAGGATCGGCAGCGCTGCCTTGTGCTGGCCGGCCGCTGCCACTACTACTTTAGGGGGCGAAGGGGGAGGGTCAGTCGGGAAGTGCTGTAGTCAGTATCCTCCAGCTTCCCCCCTGGCCCCCTGCTCTTATATTTACCTAATTAGAACAGCGGAGCAGGTTGCAGAGAGGATCGCCGGTGCTAGCGATCCATGCAGGCTGCCATTGGCCTCCGGAGCTGTCGTTTCCTCCGCCACGATCCTGTCCCTGACGTACAAGCAATGATTTTGTCACAGCTGAACTACTGCAATGTCCTGTACCTGGGAATGACTAAAACCAGGTGCAGGGCATTGCAGGTGATCCAGAATACCGTGGCCAGATTGATAACTGGAACGTCAAGATATGAGCATATTACCCCATATGTCCGCCAACTGCATTGGCTACCAGTTGTATTTAGAATCCAATATAAAGCAATTATGCTATGTCATCAATTTCTATATGGCACGATTCCCAATTTTTTTAACAGTTTGATATCTGGTTACCAACCATCAAGATCATTGCATTTTGAAAATTCAGCACAGTTGAAAACAAAGGCCAATCCCAAGTATGCGGACACAAATGCTATGACCTTTTCATGTGCAGGAGTAAAACTGTGGAATGGCCTTGTTGGCCAAATTCAGAAATGTGGTGATATGAGTTCGTTCAAGAAACTGCTGAAAATGCAATTTTTTGTTGATGCATTTCTTTGAGCATTTGACCTATTGTAAGGATTGAATCTTTCTGCTTTTGCTTTTATCTGTTCTGACCTGTTTCAATATTTTATGTATGTAAGTTTATTGTAAACTGTGTTGGAATAAAACCGAATAGAAAATGTAAAAATAAATAAATAAAATAAAAGTAAGACCAGGAGGCCAGGAGGGAACAGGTAGGACTTTGGGGGTGGGGTGGGGGGGTCAAAGAGATGTGCATATGCCGGACTAGAGGGGGAAGAAATAAACAGAGGAGGGTCTAAAAACAGAGGAGAGGGAGAGAGATAGAAACATAGAAACATAGAAAGATGACGGCAGAAAAGGGCTTCAGCCCATCAAGTCTGCCCACTCTACTGACCCACCTCATTAAGTCTGAGTGCTAATGACCTAGTTCCTTAACTCGACCCTCGTAGGGATCCCACGTGGATGTCCCATTTATTCTTAAAGAGGAGTACGCTAGTGGCCTTGATCACCTGCACCGGAAGTTTGTTCCAGTGATCCACCACCCTTTCTGTGAAGAAATACTTCCTGGTGTCACCACTAAATTTCCCTCCTCTGAGTTTGAGCGGGTGCCCCCTTGTGACCGAGGGTCCCTTGGGAAAGAATATATCGTTTTCCACCTCGACACGACCCGTGACGTACTTAAATGTCTCAATCATGTCACCCCTTTCCCTGCGCTCCTCTAGAGTATAGAGCTGCAATTTGCCCAGTCTTCGTATGAGAGACCCTTGAGTCCGGAGACCATCCTAGTGGCCATCCGCTGGACCGACTCAGCTTGAAGCACATCTTTACGGTAATGTGGCCTCCAGAATTGCACACAGTATTCCAGATGAGGTCTCACCATGGCTCTGTAAAGTGGCATGGTTGACAATGGGATTTAGAGAGGGAAGGAACAGAAAGGGAGAGAAGTTGGACACAAGGGATGGTATGGAGGGGGTGGGGGATAGATATACTGGATAAGAGAGTAGTTGGGAAGAGAAAGGGAGAACTCGTAGACCCTAGGATGGTGGGGAAGGAGGGATTAATGCTGGATGAAAGGGTAGTTGAGAAAAGGAGAGATGGTGGATCTAGGGATGGTGGGGTCCATCACTGCAGCTGCGGGGATAGACATGAAAAAAGTAAAGATACCAGATCTCCGGGGGAGGGAAGGGAAATGAAAGGGGAGGGCAGAGATGGAAGATGGATGGTTAGCACAGAGAAAGAAGAAAGAAGGAGACCCTGGCAAGTGAGTTATCAGAAGACAACCAGAGCTGGGACCAACATGATTTGAATAATGTCTAGACAACAAAAGGTAGAAAAAATAATTTTATTTTCTGTTTTGTGATTACAATATGTCAGATTTGAAATGTGTATCCTGCGACCGTGAACGTGAGCTAGGATAGGATTTAACAGAGAGAGGAAAAGTCATTTTTGCTTTTTTATTTTGTTTACACCACAGTGCCAGTGTGAGTAGGAGAGGGCAAAGGGGGTGAAGAGGCTATCAAATAAACCCACCAGGATGTTTGAAAAAACACCCAATTGGGCAGGAAAATCGAATTGAAAAATTGATTCAAGAGGCTGAATCGAATCGAAACTTTTTTTCCTGAATCAGGCAGCACTATTAGTGACCACTGGGTGAGTGTAGGGAAGGTCAAACCTTTATGCATCCAGTGATCATCTAGTCAGTTTGGGTACCTTTTTGGCCCTTATGCACTTTTAAAACAGGTCTAACTCTGAACTAGAGAATGACACATGGACGCATAACAGCGTTTAACCATGGGGCAGGGATGAGTCCAGAGCTCATGGAGTGGAGACAGGGGACAGAGCCTGCAGGGACAGGGACAAACTTTATCCCTGTGTCATTCTCTAAACTTGAGACTAGTATCAATATGTAAAAACTTAACACATCTTAGACCAGTGTCTCACAAACTTTTTTTAGCTCCAGCATGCTAACAGAGCAAATGTTTTGCGTGTCACACAAAAGAGTGTATATATGGCCCCGCTCCATTCCATCCAAAACCCCACCCTGTTCCAACACAGTCCTGCCCTGCTCTATCCCTAATCCTGCCCCCACACAAACCTCTTCTCATCTTCTCTGAGCTTGTAGTCACATCTAGATGGCTTCCGAACATGCACAGACATCAATGTAATGTTGCATGCATGTGTATAAGCCCATGATGTTATCACGGCGACGTCTGTGCATGCTCGGAGGCCCTCCAGACAGTTTTTAACCTGTCAGTATCTATTCCAATAAACTTTTACATCAATAACTTCATTTCCACAGTAATATTTTTGCTCTTTGGTAAAATCATAGGCAACTGAATCTTTGGGAAAGGTTGTATCAAAACCAGATCTGCGGGGTCAGGTAGGGAAGAGGACAGAGCCAGCAGAAACAGAGACAAACATTTGTCCCTATATCATTCTCTACTTCAAGTGTCTAAATGATGCTCTAAGAACATAAGAATAACCTTATTGAGTCCATCAAGTCCAGTAACCCATTCTCACGGTGGCCAATCCAAATCACTAGTACCTGGCTAAAAACCAGGAGTAGCAATATTCCATGCTACCGATAGAGGGCAAGCAGTGGCTTCCTCATCTTTCTCAATAACAGACGATGGACTTTTCCTCCAGGAAATTGTCCAAACCTTTCTGGACATACCAAAGTTACAGATGAAATGAATAAACAAAGTCAGACTTAGTGATTGGTGGTTCTTGCGGTCGTTTGTTAAGGACTAAGATTGAATAGGTTGGTTTCCTAAGTATTTCAGGAATAGATGTGTTTTCAGGCGTTTCCTTAATTCTCCATAAGCAATTGTTCAAGGTCTTTACCCCATAATGCTGCTTGATGTGCGAGAAGATGTTGATGATGACTTTTAAATTTACAACCTCTAACCAGTGGAGAAACGAAGTTCAGGTGTGAGCTTCGCTTGTGTCTGTTGGTTGTGAAAGAGAAAAGTTCTGTTATGTATTTAGGGGCTAAGCCATTGAGTACCTTGAAGCAAAAACAACCAAACTTGAATTTCACACGTGCCTCTATCGGTAGCCAGTGTAAAAGTCGATAGGAAGGTGTCACATGATCAAACTTCTTCAGTCCACAAAGTAGTCTAACCACTGTATTTTGAACTAGTTGCAATCGCCGCATGTACTTCTGGGGGAGTGCCACGTAGGCGATGTTACAATAATCGAGTTGACTCAGAATAAGGGATTCGAAATGATGAGGCATCGAAGTAAGCTCTGATGGACCGAAGTTTCCAGAGGGTGTGAAAGATTTTTCTGATCAAGGAGTCTACCTGGTCTTTCATGGTCAGGTTCTGGTCCAGTGTTACACCCAATATCTTCATAGTGGGTTGAATGGGATGACTAAGGTTATTGATGCACATTGGTGCTTTAGTGTTGAGTGGGTATGGCGCTACTATGAAAAATTTTGTTTTCTCTGAGTTTAGTTTTAGTCTGAATTCAGTCATCCATTGCTCCATCCGATTTAATACTTCTGTTGCTTTGGGGGTGACTTCTGAGAAGAGTTGGTGAATGGGATAATTATCGTGAAGTCGTCAGCATAGCTAAATAGTTGTATCCCCAGCTGGGATAGTTGTGCATCCAATGAGGACATGCAAACATTGAAGAGCAAAGGGGATAGCGGTGATCCTTGTGGCACGCCAGATGGATTGCTCCATGTATCTGAGAGATCGTGATTAAAATGGACTTGGTATGTGCGTGATATAAGGAAACCTCGAAACCAGTTCAGTACTTCTCTGATTCCGATTGCGTCAGCAGCAAGATGCCCTCCCGGCATTGATGTCAATGCGCCCCCCCCACACACACTGATGTCAACATGTCCGACTCTGCTCCTGAACAAGGGGGTGGGGCTGGCAGATGTGGGGAGTTGCTGCAAGGTCCCACGATGACAGCGTCTGCCGGCTCTGCTCGAAGTAAGTGGCGTCAGAGGGGGATGGACCGGCAGATGCAGTCATCGTGGGACCTTGCAACAACTCCCAATGTCTGCTGGCCCCACCCACTCACCTCTCCCAGAGTCCGAACTGCTTCGCTCATTTGAGGTTCTGTGGCATTGAGGGGGGAGGTGCCCTGACAGAGTCTCAGCTCTTTTCACTCTCTCTCTCCTGCCTCCAATCTCAGAGACAGGGGCCCCAGGCTCGGAGGGCCTGCAGCATGGGAAGGAGGAGAGCAGAGACCCTTTCTCTCTGGCTTTGTGGTGAGGAGGGCGGCAAGGCCATGCTATGGAGGTGTTGGACTCCTCACTGAAGGAGAGGGGCTTCCGATTGCCAGGGGAGAGGAGGGGGCTCTCCAAGCATTGGTATTCAGTGCTGGTTGCTCTTGCTGCAGGAGGAATCCTAATCAGCTCCTCAGTATACAGGTCTCAGCACAGCTCCTTACACCATCAATGGGTGGAGGGGAGGGAGGAGTGGGCAGGCTGGAGCAAACAGCATTTAGGCAAGTCCCGTAGAGAGAGGGCAGTGGACAAAGAAAGGTGAGGGGTGAACGGAGAGAGAAGAAAGAGTACAGGGGTTAAGGCTAGATAGAGACGGGGGAGGGGAGAAATTGGTATGGAGAGAGAAAAAAAGAAAGAGTATGCGGGTTGGAGCTAGATGGAAAAGGGGGGAGGGAGAGGTTAGGGCCGGAGATGAACAGGGGGTGAGACTGGAGAACAATTCCAAAATACAGGGAGAGCTAAGAAAATGCAAGAGCGAAGAGAGGTGACATGATAGAGAACAGAAAGAGGGGGAAGGGTCATCCATTGATAGAAGAAAGGAGGGTAAGATATGTAGCTTATATCCTGCTCCCATTCCCATGTGGAGCTCCCAAAAGGAAGAAGCAAGAGTAAGTTCCCAAGGGAAGATAGCAGAGACCATAACTCCTTTCTTCAGGTCAGGACAGGGATACTGTAACAGCAGTATAGTTTACTGACTTGAAGAAAGAGGTTTTAACCTCTGAAAGATAAGTGAGAAATGTATTAGTCCAATAAAATAATGGGCACTAACTTTCTTCCTGCCATGCCTCTTACCTCCTACCCAAATGCAAAATATAAATTGGTGGGCTTCCCAAAGCCCTGTCTGCTGAAGATCTCTTCCTCTAGGAAAGAAGGGTGGATTTGTTCAGAGATGTTTGGAGATTGCATAGAAGAAAAACTGTACATTGGCACTGGTATGGTAATGTTTGTTGTTTGTTTTGAATTTTAAAATAAAAGAAATAAAGTGGGAATAAAGTAAATAAGAAAATGGGTAAAAATATGGGGCAGGGCAGGGGTGGGTGGGTGGGTGTCGGTGGGGTAGGGGGCCCAGTGGGCTTGTGTGCCTAGGGGCCCTCGACGAATTAATCCTGCCTTGGTCCCAGAAATATCTATTTGTCTTTATAAAATAGTGCCTAAATAGCTGCCTACTTGTTTTCTTAACTTCCTCTTTTACAAAACTGCGAAAGCAGTTTTTTGCATAGGTCGGTGTGCTAAATGCTATGCACCCGACACTCAGAGTACCTATGAGCATTCAGCGTGCCAGCCTGCACTAAAAACTGCTTTCCAGTTTTATAAAGGGGGTAAATTAGGTGCCCCCTTTTAAAAAATTTCCTCCATGAATGTAATTTTCTAAGATGTCATGTACCTTGGGGTCCTATTACTAAGCTGCAATAAGTACTAGTGCACACTTACTGCAGCTTAAAAGGGCTTACGGTAGGACTCGCTGAGGTGTCGTGTGGTAAAATTTCAATGTATACACACAAACCTCATGCTTAAAGTCCTGAATTCATTTGAAAGGAAACTCTGCAATGAGAGTGCATAGGATGAAGTTAAGAGGTAATAGGCTCTGGAGTAATCTAAGAAAATACTTTTTTACAGAAAGGGTGGTAGGTGCGTGGAACAATCTCCCAGAAGAGGTGGAGGAGACAGAGACTGTGTCTGAATTCAAAAGGGCCTGTGATCACTCGGAGAGAGAAAGAGATAATGGTTACTGCAGATGGGCAGACTAGATGGGCCATTTGACCTTCATCTGCCATCATGTTTCTGTTTCTCATAGGAAGTGTGTTTGGGGTTGGAGAGTGGGCATAATAGCGCATATCAGTTAGGGCAGTCATATTAACGCACATTAACCCCCGATTTTACAAAGCCGTGCGGTAACAGCCCCAAAGCCCATAGAGATTTAAAGGGCTTCGGGGGCTGTTACCGCACAGCAGTCGCTAGTGCGGCTTTGTAAAAGAGGGGGTAAATGAGTAGTATGGGAATATAACATAAGAGGTGCCATACTGGGACAGACCATAAGAACATAAGAATTGCCGATGTTGGGTCAGACCAGAGGTCCATCGGGCCCAGCAGTCCGCTCACGCGGCAGCCCCCAGGTCAAAGACCAGTGCTCTAAATGAGTCTAGCCCTACCTGCGTACATTCCAGTTTAGCATGAACTTGTTCAACTTTGTCTTAAATCCCTGGAGGGTATTTTCCCCTATAACAGATTCCGGAAGAGCGTTTCAGTTTTCTAGCTCTCTGGGTGAAGAAGAACTTCCTTACGTTTGTACGAAATCTATCCCCTTTCAACTTTAGAGAGTGTCTTCTCGTTCTCCCTACCTTGGAGAGGGTGAACAATCTGTCTTTATCTGCTAAGTCTATTCCCTTCAGTATTTTGAATGTTTCGATCATGTCCCCTCTCAGTCTCCTCTTTTTAATGGAGAAGAGGCCCAGTTTCTCCAATATCTCACTGTACGGAAACTCCTCCAGCCCCTTAACTATTTTAGTCACTCTTCCCTGGACCCTTTCGAGAAGTACCGTATCCATCTTCAGGTATGGCGACCAGTGCTGGACACAGTACTCCAGGTGAGGGCACACCATGGCCCAGTACAGCGGCATGATAATCTTCTGTGATCTGATCGTGATCCCCTTCGTTATCATTCCTACCATTCTGTTCGCCCTTTCCACCGCTGCCGCCGCGCATTGCGTGGACGGCTTCATCGACTTGTCGATCAGAACTCTCAAGTCTCTTTCCTGGGAGGTCTCTCCAAGTACCGCCCTGGACATCCTGTATTTGTGCATGAGATTTTTGTTACCGACATACATCACTTTACACTTATCCACGTTGAACCTCATTTGCCATGTCAATGCCCATTTCTCGAGCTTGATTATGTCACATTGCAGATCTTCGCAATCCCCCTGTATCTTCACTTCTCTGAAAAACTTTGTATCGTCTGCAAATTTAATCACCTCACTCGTCGTACCAATGTCCAGATCGTTTATAAAGATGTTGAAGAGCACGGGCCCAAGCACCGAGCCCTGTGGCACTCTACTGGTGACACTCTTCCAGTCTGAGTATTGTCCATTTACCCTATTCTCCAGCCAGTTTTTAATCCAAAGATCCGTCAAGCCCAGGATCCTGTTTCCAACAGTGGTCAATCTTTTCAAGATCCCAAAGATTAGAATAGATTTTATGCTGCTTATTCTAGGATAGGATCATGGCAAACCACCTCAAACTCTTAATCACAATTCAAGCCACTCAGTGACAGCCCATATTCTTCAAAGTATATCACCTAACCCTTACTAGCACCAGCATTAGGGAATGTTTCACCTCCTACCCCCCTTATCTCTCACCAAAGAGGCAATCAGTATATTGGTCGAGAAAAAGCAATTCCCTTTACCTTCCAGCTTCATTGACTAAAGCAAATGTAACAGTAGCCCCTGGACAGGTATTAGAGTCTTAGAAGCAGTTAGCTTAGAAACATCGATTAATGCACAAATACGTCTGTTCTGTGTTCAAGGAAGAAAATCCTGAAGAAGGACCATGATTGGCAGAGAAAACTGCACATGAGAATGGAGTGGATACCGCACTGTTCATGGAAGAAAGTGCTTATGAACAACTTGAAAAACTGTACAAAGCCATGGGACCGTATGGGATCCATCCCAGGATATTGAGGGATCTTAGAGTGGTTCTGGCAGCTCTACTTATAGATTTGTTCAATATATACCCGGAGACGGGAGTGGTTCCATGGGATTTGGTTCCTGTTCACAAAAGTGGTCGCAGAGATGAAGCGGGAAATTACAGGCCAGTAAGCTTCACTTCAGTTACTGGAAAAATAATGGAAGGGATGCCGAAGGAGAGGATAGTAAAATTCCTAAAATCTAATGGGTTACAAAATCCAAGACAACAAGGCATTATTAAAGGTAAATTTTGCCAAACAAATCTGATTGAATTCTTTGACTCGGTGAACAGGGCAGACTAGATGGACCATTCAGGTCTTTATTTGTAGTCATTTACTTTGTTACTTTGTTAAGAAATCTTTGGAGGAAAAAAGGGCACCATAACCCTTCCCCAAAAGTGGTATGTTCTTGCCCAATAAGGTTAAAATAAAGGTTTTCCCTTGAACAACAGGCAAATGAAGCTCACCCAGGCCTTTTCTGTAAGAACCTCCTATGGGAAATTAGAGAGTGATGCAGGGACAACGATTCATCCCCGTCCCCTTATCGCCCCCACAGTGAAGCACATTTTTCATCTCTGTTCCTACATCATCTTCGTATTTTTCATCCCCATCACTTCACCGTTCCCACAGTTTTAATTTTCTTCCCCACAACTCCCTGCTCAAAGCAGAAAAAATGATTTTATGCAATTTTATGGGGCTAAGGCATTGCACATAAACATTTAAAACTTATAGGGCTCCTTTTACAAAGGTGCGCTAGCGTTTTTAGTGCACGCTAAAATGCTGCGCGCTAGCCGCTACCATATCCTTTTAAGCAGGCGGTAATTTTTCAGCTAGCATGCGCTATAGCGCGCACCAATCTTGTGCGTGCGCTAAAAACACTAGCACACCTTAGTAAAAGGAGCCCATAGTGTGTATGCGTGTTTGTGGAGGGGTCTAACTTTTATTTTGATTGAAAGAACATCTATGACAAATGAGGCATGCTGGGTTCTGCTTTATACACAGAAAACCAAACATCAGCTCAATACTAGTGATATTTTAGTCTAGCTCTTCCCAAAAATTTAGTTCTTATTCAATTCAAAAAAATTGCAAATAAAACAAGAAGTGATTTTTATTTTATTGTAAGCAAAACAGACACAATTGCAAACATATCAAGAACAGCTCTCAGAATATCATACACACATCTTACCCCCTTTTTACAAAGCCGTGGAAGTGGTTTTTAGTGCAGGTCGGCAGGTTGAATGCTCTGCGCTGCTCCCAACATTCATAGAGTTCCTATGAGTGTTGGGAACAGTGCAGATCATTCAGCGCACCGGACTGTGCTAAAAACCGCTTCTGCGGTTTTCTAAAAGAGGGGGTTAGTGCTTTTCTTAGTGCGACGTGAGAACAAACAGCATAAACAGGCAATGTCCATTTCCAAGCAACAAAACCAAACCAGCAAATAAAGAAAAGAAAACTTCAATTAAGCACAGACCTCTGAATATCACACAGAAATAACTTAGAGACTCTTTTACAAAACCATAGTAGCCGCCCCAAAGTCCATAGGAAGTGAAGGGCTTTGGTGTGTTTACAGCGACAGCATTATTATCGCAGCTTTGTAAAAGAGTGTTTTTCTCTTAGTCATTTCCAGGGACCCTGAATCCTATACAGGAAATCCTTAACATTAACCTATAGCACATGTCCCCGAATACTGTGCAAAATATAAAGATTGCAGATGTACATTTAAAAAAATTGACAAATAACAATCACCACTTTACAAATTAACTAATAGAAATACAGTAAAACAAAAAATGGAAAATAAGATAATGCTATTTTATTGTACTAATACATTTTAAAATAAGCTTTCAGAGGCCAAAACCTTTCTCAGTCAGCACAGTATAATGATGTTACAGTATCCTGTCCTGACCTGAGGAAGGAGATTTTGGTCTCCAAAAGTTAGTAAAAAAATGTATTAAAATCAGTCCAATAAAAAGATTGCATTATTTCCATTTTCTATTTATAAATGTTTATCAATACAGCTACAATACTACTATATTCTAAATCCTTTTGTCATCTCTGGTTTCTGCTTTCCTCATCTTCTATTCACTCTCTCCCTTCCATCCACTGTCTACCCTCTCTCTCTCTCTGCCCTATCCATCCACTGTCCGACCTTTCTCTCCAGAATTCATCACGGGACGTCATCCCATTCCACCTGGGCTCCGGCTCCTCTTGCCCTTGTGTTTGTTAAACCCCCAAATTAACTTTTTGTACTCAAATAACATTCGTTGGCAAAATTATTTTGGTTTGGTTCAGCAAAGAAGAGTTCAGAATTTGCAGTACACTGGGCATTTGCTTTTGATGTATATATATATATATATTATATCTTTATTCATTTTAAAACCAGCATAAAGTGCAACATATTATTAATCAATTAACTCAATAGACAACACTCAATTCCTTCTAATGATACAATAAATACATAACCCCCTCCCCATCCCCACCCATCCTTACTAAAAGTGTAAAAACATTTACGTAATATAATTCAAATGAACAAGATAAACAACCTTGCAATCCAATAATAAATTAATTACATACCCCCCTCCCACCCACCCATCCCGGAAGCATATAATCAAAGGGCTAAATCCAATAATCAATCTTTGCAAAATTTTGTCAAAGGGTCCCAAACATCCTTAAACTTTTTATAATGTCCCAATTGTATTGCTCTCATATGTTCAAATTTATAAGTTTGGCACAAGGATTTCCACCAAAAACTATAGTTTAATCTATCCCAATTTTTCTAGTTTTTCAGAATAAGCTGTATAGCGACTCCCGTCATGATGAAATTTGTTGTTATGGGAAGTTATTGGACTCTTGGTCCTCATTAACGTGCCAAACAGCACTGTATCATATGTCAATGTCACTGGATTTTCCAGTATTCTATTGATTTGACTCCAAATGGATTGCCAAAATTTAAGTATCAAGGGTCAAAAGAAAAGCAGATAATCCAGTGTCCCTATATCAAGATGACAGTGCCAGCATCTATTTGACTTATAACTATCTAATTTTTGTAATCTAACAGGGGTCCAAAAACTTCTATGCAACAACAAAAAAAACCATGTTTGTCTCATAGATGCTGACACTGTATATTACATCCTCCAAGTCCAAATTCGTGGCCATTGAGACGCAGAAATCTGCTGCTTAATCTCAATGCTCCAAATATCTTTTAAGCCCATTTTTGGTTTCTTATTCAAATATTAATTTGTACTACTTGGCGGCCTGATGTCCTAGGAAATCTGTCTAGAAGCAAAGGCCCGGCAAGCTATACTGAATTTTTAAGTTTCGCAAATCAGGGAACCTCTTCTGAATGGCCTGCTTCAACTGAAACCACTTATATTTTTGAGACTTTGCAATGCCAAATGATAGCTGCAATTGTGAAAATTCAAGTAGTCTCCCATCCAGTGTACGTATACCTGCCTGCATCTAATGCTTTCAGATGAACTTAAACCTGCCAATTTGAATCTTGGAGTTCAACCATAAGGACTTACACATGGATTGATTAATTGAAATAGGTGTTAGGTTATTAATAAATTTTAATGTTTGCCATGTGGAAACTAAAATTCTATTGTCCTTATAAAGCCTAGGTAACTTGATACTTAAAACATGATACAAACACAATTAAAGTCAGTCCGGAAGATGCTCCATGAGCTCAGGAAGGTTCCAGTACATACCCTGATGCAGTATATAGGCCTGATGGTACCTACAAAAGTTTGGGAAATTTACCCCACCCGCCGCATTTGGTTTTTGTAATGAGTCGTGGCTCGTGGCCAGTGCTGGTTATGGGACGGAAATGGGAATGGATGTTAGGGCATGATAGTGCAGTATTTTTGTGGACGTTTTTCTACAAAAGGCCAGTTTTTCGTATGATTCTGGGTAATTCTAGTTAGACAAACATCTGTGTTAGTTAAGGACCACGCCCAAATAGAAGCGTATGGAAAAACAGGTGAAAAATTTGAATATAATGTAGCTAAGGCCAGAGAAAAACACAATAAAGATTAATATAAGGGAAAGAATGGTGTTTTCTTGTGTACTTTGCTGTTGAGCCAAATCATGGTGGAAATCAGGATTACATGGAATCCATTTTGTGTTTTTTGTGTTTACCAGTGACTAGTTTCTGCCTTCTTTGTCCTCTCTGAGTTTTTCCCGCTCCCAGCCTCGTAACACCAGATGTGCTTGCTTTAGACTGGTAAAGAAGGATAACGTGCCCCAAACTGAATTGGATGTAGTTTTGAATGAAAATTATGATTTATTGAATGAATGAAAGCTTAGCCAAGCAAAGAGTGAATGAAACAAATATGATTGGATTGAAGTGTAGGACTGTGTTGCTTTGAAAAAACATATTTTATATATTTTAAACCTGAAGAAACACTAAGGAAAATCCTAAGGCAGCATCTGGAAGTAATTAGAGTCAGCCTCAAGAATAGGAAGACGGGGGGCGTTGGAAGCCCACGCTTCAGGGAGAGGAGAGGGGGATTTGCCCCCCGCTTCCTCCAGAGTAAGGTTTCTGTGTAAGGCTGTGCAATTTGAACCTGTCAGCTTAGGAAGAGTTTTTTCCTTTAGGGCTGAGAATTTCTCAGCACCATGTTAATAATTATAGATTCTCTTGAATGTTATAATGTTAATTCAGAAATCAAAAGTAATTTTCTGAAAACTTTGTATAACTTTTAAACATGGAGGAATGTTTCTTTGTCCAACTTTAAGACCACCCATAGGATTGTTATTGGTTGATTATGATGATGATGTCACGAAAAGCCAACAGCATATAATAGGAATTTTGGAGCTAGTAAGACGAGACCATTGTGAGAAGGCCAGCCTTTGGCCACGATGATGATCTCCCATGAGCGCAACGTAAGCAATTATGCTGTTCTTTTGATCTAATAATGGAAAAATAGAAACAATAATTCAATAAATCTTGGTTATAATTTTAAAACCTTGCGCTGGTGTCATTTTGCATGTATAATTATTTTCAAACCTGAAGCTTTCACAAATGGTGTCAATGACCCTTGCTCAATTGGTGCCGAAACCCGGGAGCTAATTTGACGCCTTGAAAAAGCTTATAGGTTATTCATAGAAACTCTAGGAACTCTAGAGATTTCGCAAGGTTGTGCAACAAAAGGTAGTCCGTTATCAATCGATGACAGAGGACTGGCTGCGCAGGAAATATGGCGACAATTAGAGATAAAACGGGACCGGAAAACTGGAAAATTCAGCAGGAGGATTTTTAGAATGAAAACTTTACGAGCATACACAGGGAAATGCATGCTGTTTGGAGTTCCGATCAGCCGGTATGTTAATGAAAAGAATATGTTGTGAAATTTCTCATTGTTTAGTAAGGCACTTGAAGTTAATTGAAAGTTGTTTTGATGTTCAAGAAACAAAGAAAGTTTGCGTATGTTGATTTAAGTTCAAAAGAGTTTTTGCAATGTAGATCAGTAGTTTCAGAGCTGTTTGTAGCCTAGGGCTATGTAAACGAATGCATTCTAGAGAAAAAAACAGATGTTCTGAATTTTTCCCTTGTTTCTTTATATTTTAAAAAGGTTATCAGAATGTTGAAAGAAAGGTAATGCAGGGTCAGAAGGAATCAGGATGTGATATTAAATGAGGTGGATTTTGCCATAAGTGAATGGATAAAAGAAGTTTGAACAGGTAGATGGGTTTTAACACTGAATTGTTATATTGGAATTGGAATGTGGGAGAAAGGTTTGTGAAATATGTTAAGGAAAGAGTTATGGAATGTATTTGGCAGTGAAAGAATATTTTTTCTGAAAAGAAAAAGATTGATTCCAAAGGGTAGATACCATGCTTAAAAGAAATATTAGGCGAAGTGTGCAAAAAAAAAAAGTTTCCCTGCCTTTGTATTTTATCTCAGTGTTTCAAATTAGTTTTGAATATGAATTTTTGTGCCCCTGCATGGTTTATAAAGTATTTTAAAAGTGTGTATTGCCCGGGAAGTATGATTAGGAAGTAATTAAATTTAAATGCATTTTAAAATTAAAATTTGGGAAGTTTAAAAATAAAAAGATTAACAAAAATAGAGGTTAAGTACCTATATTTTTTTGACAATTAAAATAAATGTGAAACAAAGGGCTTGTTAACCTTGTTACCGGATATGAACAATTATAATAAACTTTTATGTAAGTGGATGAATTCGGAATTGAAATTTTGCTTACTTTTTACAAGTAAGCTCTTCAGGATAGGAACCTAATAAAGAATATGGATTGAGAATAATTCCCTGATGTTAGAAAAAAGAAAGTCTAATTTTACCATGTAGAGAATGGATCTGCATGTTTAAATTTTCCTGTGGCCATATTTGGTACCACAGGACCCTGAAAAAAGTCTATTTAATCTGTGTGTTTTGTGTTTCAGAAAAAAAAAACCCTTCTTTGAATCTTTTCAACAATTCAACACAGAGACTGTGACTCTGCGATACAAGAACTAGCACTGTTTGCAGAGGGGAAAACGTGCCATGTATTTCTTTTCTTTGTTCTTTTGTTAATGAACATGTGCTTCCCTTCCAGGATTTACACTGATCAGCAGTACCACATTCCACCACTAGAGCTGTGGAGAACACAGAGAAAAATTCCGAAGCTGAATTTTCGGCGGGAATTTCAGTGTTCCTTTGTCTGTGTTCAAGAACACAAACAGTTCCATAGTTACAGAAAAGCCAAGCTGGAATTCTGAAAACGTTGCAGCATGAACTTTTTAAAGCCATGATTTAAATTTCACTGAAATTAATTTAGAGACTCCGACCTTACAAGTTACTAAAACTATTTACAAAAGACATTTCTGGACTCATAAAAAAATTTTTGAAAGAAAAAAAGACTATCTTAAACCACGTTACTTTAAATCACTTTATTTGAATTAGGCTTCTGAACTTTAATTATGCTTTTGCATAATTCAATAGGCTTATTATGATATTGTGTTAATAACTGTATTTTCTTTATTCTGTATTTTAAATTTTATTTCATATTACTGTATTTCCATATACAGTGGCATCTTCTAAGCTGTTACACAGTGCCACAATATTGCTTAATTGGGTTTAACAGCTGATATCATCAGTCCTTTTAATGCTTTTAATTTAAATTTGAGAAATGAGTTCCTGCAACACACACAGAAAAAGAAAACTTATATCTGATGTGCATGCATTATCTGCACATGAGTTACATTTCCATATTAAGCATATATTTGGTTTTCTTAACACTGTATATTATTTTACACTTTATTGATTTAATTCCAAGGTTTTATAACATAACACTTTTGAGCATAGGGACTAATTAAGTTAGATAATACTGAGGTTCTCTTTATCTTAGGGAAATCTAGGGTTCTATTTTTCTTTAGCTATACTTTCTCTAAATTTCTGACTTTTTTAACTTCAAAAGTACTGGAGTTTCATGAATACCTCTATGAATAAAACAACAGACACTAGGTTAGTCTCTGCTCTAGGACTGTACTTGCACCTAGAACAGACTGTCTAACTACCACTGGAATGGTAAATTTCCTATATGATATGGTTTAGACAGCAACTTACATAAATGTACACGTGAATGGGTTTTATCTAGGATAGTGGATGGGATTTGCTTGCATTCTCACTAGAGAATTAAAGTAAGCTTTGGGTAAGATCTTCTAGGCACCTGCCTTTGCAGGCCTAGGTAGTACATTTTTCTGGCTTTTGCTATCTAATTGGCATTTAAAAGAATATACTTGCACAGACACACACTGATCCATAAGAAGAACCGTACCCAGAGTAAACCCCAGCGCCACAGATAAGACCACGAGCTCAATTCTGAATATTACTTCATAAATTCATAAATATTCAAGAGGGGATTGAGTCGTGGCTCGTGGCCAGCGCTGGTTATGGGACGGAAATGGGAATGGATGTTAGGGCATGATAGTGCAGTATTTTTGTGGACGTTTTTCTACAAAAGGCCAGTTTTTCGTATGATTCTGGGTAATTCTAGTTAGACAAACATCTGTGTTAGTTAAGGACCACGCCCAAATAGAAGCGTACGGAAAAACAGGTGAATAAAAATTTGAATATAATGTAGCTAAGGCCAGAGAAAAACACAATAAAGATTAATATAAGGGAAAGAATGGTGTTTTCTTGTGTACTTTGCTGTTGAGCCAAATCATGGTGGAAATCAGGATTACATGGAATCCATTTTGGGTTTTTTGTGTTTACCAGTGACTAGTTTCTGCCTTCTTTGTCCTCTCTGAGTTTTTCCCGCTCCCAACCTCGTAACACCAGATGTGCTTGCTTTAGACTGGTAAAGAAGGATAACGTGCCCCAAACTGAATTGGATGTAGTTTTGAATGAAAATTATGATTTATTGAATGAATGAAAGCTTGGCCAAGCAAAGAGTGAATGAAACAAATATGATTGGATTGAAGTGTAGGACTGTGTTGCTTTGAAAAACATATTTTATATATTTTAAACCTGAAGAAACACTAAGGAAAATCCTAAGGCAGCATCTGGAAGTAATTAGTCAGCCTCAAGAATAGGAAGAAGGGGGGCATTGGAAGCCCACGCTTCAGGGAGAGGAGAGGGGGATTTGCCCCCCCCTCTTCCTCCAGAGTAAGGTTTCTGTGTAAGGCTGTGCAATTTGAACCTGTCAGCTTAGGAAGAGTTTTTTCCTTTAGGGCTGAGAATTTCTCAGCACCATGTTAATAATTATAGATTCTCTTGAATGTTATAATGTTAATTCAGAAATCAAAAGTAATTTTCTGAAAACTTTGTATAACTTTTAAACATGGAGGAATGTTTCTTTGTCCAACTTTAAGACCACCCATAGGATTGTTATTGGTTGATTATGATGATGATGTCACGAAAAGCCAACAGCATATAATAGGAATTTTGGAGCTAGTAAGACGAGACCATTGTGAGAAGGCCAGCCTTTGGCCACGATGATGATCTCCCATGAGCGCAACGTAAGCAATTATGCTGTTCTTTTGATCTAATAATGGAAAAATAGAAACAATAATTCAATAAATCTTGGTTATAATTTTAAAACCTTGCGCTGGTGTCATTTTGCATGTATAATTATTTTCAAACCTGAAGCTTTCACAAATGGCGTCAATGACCCTTGCTCAGTAAAGATACTAAAGCAACTTGAACAGTTTTACCCAGCCAAATAAATTTAGTGAGATACTACTCAATTTCTTATAAAAGGACCCCTGAAAATAAACTGGCAATATACTAAGAGGCAAAGTCATCATTTTAACCGTTTGAACTCTCCCCCACCAAGACAGATGTAAGGGGTTCCATTGCTCACACATTTCTGAGACCTTTAACAATAAAGATTTTTCATTTATTTTCATCGTGTTTTCCAATGTTTTTTTAATCCAAATGCTTAAATATTTTATACCATCTTCTTTCCAAAGAAAAGGGAATGAGTCAAATAATCCTTTTGGATAGTGTACATTTAGCAGAAGTACATCCAATTTACTCCAATTTATTTTATATCAGAAAATTTGCGAAATCGTTCAATCAAATCCAGTAAATGCAGAATGGTAGATCTAGGATTCCTTAAATAAAGCAAAATGTCATCTGCATAAGCAGAGACCTTATATTCTGGACCTGTATAAGGAATACCCTGAATCTTCTTTGCCTGTTGAATAGCCAATAAAAAGGGTTCCAAAACAATATCAAAAAAGCAAAGAAGATAATGGATATCCTTGTCTAACTCCCCTCTCCATTCAATATAATCTGGCAGAAGGGGAACTATACAAGGTTTGAATCATTTGTATAAATCCTGAACCAATACCAAACAAATCCATTGCTTGATACATAAAGGTCCATTCCACACGATCAAAGGCCTTCTTTGCATCCAAAGATACAGAGAAGGCTGGATCTTCCATAGCTTTTGTTAAATTTAACATATGAAAAGCCAGTCTGGTGTTGTTTGATGAATGGCTTTGAGCAACGAAACCCGTTTGGTGCATACCAATAATATAAGGGAAAGCCTTGGAAAAGCGTAAAGCCAATAACTTAGCCAGAAGTTTTCCATCTACATTAATCAAAGAAATAGGCCTGTAATTTGAAACCAACAAGGGATCTTTTTTGGCTTTGGTAAAACAATAGTTAAAGATTCTGCCATAGTACCCGAAATACAACCTGTAGTTAGTCGAGCCTGATATAAATTTAAAAAGATGAGGTAATAATATAATTTGGAATGATTTGTAAAACTCTACAGTGAACTGAGCATGGGACATCGACGCCTCTTGAAAGCTTAGGTTTGAAAAATAGTAAAACAAACAAAATGATACCAGCGCAAAGTTTTAAAAATTATAATTAAGATTTATTGAGTTATTGTTTCTATTTTTCAATTATGAGATCAAAAGAATCAAGCATAATTGCTTAACAGTTGCGCTAATGGGAGATCGTTATAGTTGCCAAATGCTGGCCTTCTAATAACGAGCTCATCTTAATATCTCAGGTCATTCTATTATATACTTTTGGCTCGGTGACATCATCAGGTTTGACAACCAATAACAAGTAACAAAAGAGGTGGTCTTTAAAGTTAAACAAAGCAAAAAGTTTTAGAAAAGTACATTTGTTTGCTTATAGTCGTTTCTGAATATAAATCATAATTTTCACAAAAGTATATTAAGAGAAATTATTTGTTAAAAAGATGCTAAAAAGTTCTCAGCCTTAGAGGAAAAAAGCTCTCCCTAAATTGACAGGTTCAAATTATATAGCTGTAGCCCACAGGAGGAGGAGGAGAGGCTGTCTGAGCTGACAGTCTCACACACAAGCCTTCCTATGTTAGGGCAGGAATCTCTGACTTAATTACTTCCAGATGTTGCTTTAGGATTTCTTTAGGTTGCAAATATATATTATGTTTTTCAAAACCCATTCCTTTGTTCCATACACAGTCATACACTTCACTCCAGCACTTGCTTGGCCAAGCTTCCATACATTCATTCAAAACTATATTTAATTCCTGTTATATCTTAGTTTTGGACACGTTACTAACTAGCCTAAAGCAAGCACATGTGATATTAATTAACACCAAGATGCTGAGAACAAAGACCTGGAAACACAAAATGAATTCCAAAAGACAGAAAATATAGCAAAGACAGAGAATCAAAATGGATTCCATGTAACCCTTATGATTTCCTCCATGATCTAGCCTAGCATCAAAGTACATAAAAAGAACACCATTCTTTCCCTTATATTAATCTGTAGTGTGTTTTTCTGGCTTTAACTACATTGATATTCAGATTTTTTATTTACCCGTCTTTCGTACGCTTCTATTGGGCGTGGCCTTAACTAACACATATGCTTGTATCTAACTAGAATTACCCAGAATCATACGAAAAATAGGCACTTTTGTAGAAAAACTCCACAAAAATACTGCACTGTCATGTCCATTCCATTACCGTCCCATAAACATCACCCCCCTACTGGCCATGAGCCACTACTCCTCAGAACCCATCACCACCTGGAGCAGATCCAACTCTAAGGGACTTCAATGCTGTCTGAAGTTCTTTCAATGATATGGGCGCCTCAAGATCTCCCTTTATATGCTCGGGGATTTTTGGTCCCTTTATTAACTTTAAAAACTCATAACCCTCAAGTTCCTTATTTGAATAAAGCTCAGAAGAATAAAGCTTTATATTTCAAAAATTGTTTTAAAATATTTCCAATTTGAAAATGAGTTTCACCCTTCTCATCTTTTATAGCAGCAATCTTTACTTTTCTTTGGCTTTGAGATAATTAGCCAATACTCTTCCCGCTTTATTTGAGTTACCATAATACAGAGCCTGCTGAGAAAACAAATCTTTCCTAGCCTGTTGAAAGGAAATCTCACTATATTTATATTTAGCTTTTAAGAGGGCCTGTAAAGTAATTTGTTCCCATTTTGAGGCCAATTGTGACTCCAAATCCTTAATATTTTGTTCCAAGGAAGAAAATTCCTTTTTGAACTGTTTCCTAATGTGTGCCAAATACGAAATGATTTGCCCTTTCATAATAGCTTTGAAAGCATCCCACAATGTTTCTAAAGAGATTTCCTCTGAGGTATATTAATAAAGTCTAAAAGGACCTCCCACTGCTTCTTTTGGTCTTTCTCACCTCCCAAATTAGTGCAACTGTCTTTTACTTGTGAAAATAAAACCTCTGTTAGGATCTACATTGGCAGAAATTCCCGGCAATGATTTTTAAGGGGGTGTAATACTGCACTGCTCACAAAACAGCTCTTTGACTTGGTAATTTTCACTGAGAACCCAGATCTAAGGGAAAATAAATAACATACTCGATTTTGACAGAAGTGGGTTTGCTTATGCAAAATCAACACAGAGGAATGGGAAAGCTGCGGCAACTGTATGGGTATATTTTTGGGGTGGAGGAGGGAGAGCATTGTCCTCTACCCCCCACCCCCACCCCCAAATGCTGAATCAGACCCAGACTTGGAATGGGATGTTTACCCTCTTCCCCTTCAATCCAGCCTGTGCCCCTTCTCTCCTTTATACATGACTTATTTCAGCTTCAACCCCTCACCATTTTTTCTCTCCTTTCTCTACCCCTTCCTCCATGATCTGGCATCTCTCTTCTCTTCTTTCCTTCATTCCCACCTGCATCAGCCCATTGTGCAATTTTTTCTTATCATTATTACCATAAATACTCAGCTATAAATCAATCTGAATATAAACTGAGGTAACCTTTCTCCCCAAAATAGGAAGAAAAAAGGTTGACTTGAATATAAACCTAGGTTAGAAATTTGGGTGTATGAGTGTCATTTGTCATCCCCACCAGAACACCTGACCTCAGCCACACATGCAGAAAAAAGAAAAAAACCTTTTCAAATACAAACTTACAAAGTAAAAGTACAATTGTATACAAACAGAACTCTAATATGCCAGTTTATGCACACTGTATACCACAAGAGAAATCTAAAGAAACACATTCTTCCTGAACAGTCCAAAATATAAAAACAACAGATGTAAATTTTTAAAGCTGACATATTTCAATTACTAAATTGAAAATAAAAACCGTTTTCCTACCTTTGTTATCTGGAAATTTTATTTTTTGTGGTCATCTTGTTCCATTTGTGCTCTTAACTCTGTTTCCAAGGCTTCCTTATACATTTGCTGTTTCTTTCCTCTCCTTCACTTTTGGTACTATATCCTTCTTTGGCACTGCCTCCATCTCAAATCTATCTTTCCAACTCTTCCCCTTCTCTCTGTTCATATGCACCATCTCTTCCCTCTTTCTCCAGTTCCCACCATCCATGTGTTCCATCTCTTCCCCTTCCCTCCATCCATGCCTCATCTCTTCCCCTTCCCTTCATCCGTGCACCATCTCTTCACCTTCCCGCCATCCATATGCCACCATCTCCTTCCTCTTGCTGCCCACGACCTCCCCTGCACTGTTCCTTTGCTGCAATCCACCCAAGTGGAAACAGGAAGTTGCTTCAGATGGGGGTGGTCTGCGGCAAAAGAAAAGTATAAGAGGAGGCCACGATCTTAGGTACTCCTATCTTCCACTACCCACTCTTTCCTGCCCCAGACCGACATCGCACATACAACCCAATGCTCTGGAAGGCGATGATGATGCTCTGTGCTGTGCTGGTGAAGGGCCTTGAGCATTTGTGCATGCTCAAGGCTTGCTGGACTCCCTTTAAGAATCCCAGAGAGGGTAGGAGCCAACAGGCCTTGAGCATGCACAGACACTCAAGGCCCTTCAGCCCAGCCCAGAGTGTCAGCATTGGCTTCCAGAGCATCGTGACTGTAAGTATAATGTCAGTCTGAGGCAAAAGGGAGCGGGTAGTGGAGGATACGAGTGCCGGTGAATAAGGAGGAGGGGGGAATAGGAGTGCTGGTCTTCGGGGGGGGGGGCAATAGGAGTGCCGGTCTTCGGGGGAGGGGGGAGGAGATAGACATGATCATCAGTGGGGATAGCAGTGCTGGTCATCAGAGTGGGGAGAGATAGATGTGCCGGTCATGGGAAGGGGGAGGAGGATAGCAGTGCTGGTCATCTGGAGGGGTGGAAAACAGCATTGTTGGTCATCAGGTGGGGAGGGGAAGAAAAAAAGCACCACCATCCAAAGGAGGAGAGAATATAAACTCCATTTTGGTGCTATTTTTTTGGCCCACAAATCTTGGTTTATATTAGAGTATATACAGTATTATTATTATTATTTAGATTTAATTCATGCCTTTTCAGTAGTAGCTGAAGACTAGTTATATTAACAGTAACAGTAGGCATTGGTAGATACTTATCCTAAATGACAAATGACAGCTATTGTTGCAAAAGGGGATTCCACTATATTGAGTTAGTGTGAGAAAACTTATGCAATTTGGTTTTAATGGTTTCTTATATTTATTTTCTTAGTATCTCTAGTATTGGTCTTTCATGTTGAAAAAATACAATGCGCAATTCTGTAACTGGGTGCATGCGACTACATGCACCTTATGTACATTAGTACACAGAAAACTGCCACTTACATCTGTGTAATTGTCATAGCACATAACTGCAAAGGGACATAAATTTGGGTGGCACATGGAAGAGGCATGAGAGGGTCTCCAAAAAATCCCCCCAGATTCTATTTTATAGAACATAGAAACATGAAGACAAATAAAGACCAAATGGCCCATCCAGTCAGCCCATCCGCAGCATCCGCTATCTCCTCCTTTCCCTAAGAGATCCCACATGCCTGACCCAGGCTTTCTTGAATTCATACACAGTCTCTGCCGCTTTCCTATTGTTTTAATGTCTGTCAAGTATTGTCTAGTCAGCACTTATATGTTCAATGTTTCCCCTGTTTTATCAAAATTTTAATAAACTAGAAACTGTCTGGGAGACTTGAAACCTCTTCTGGGAGACTATTCCATGCATCTACCACCCTTTCCATAAAAAAGTATTTCCTCAGATTACTCCGAAGCCTATCACCTCTTAACTTCATCCTATGCCATCTCATTGCAAAGTTTCCTTTCAAATGAAAGAGACTCGACTCATGCACATTTATATTACGTAGGTATTTAAACGTCTCTATCATATCTCCCCTCTACCGCCTTTCCTCCAAAGTATACAGATTGAGATCTTTAAGTCTGTCCCCATATGCCTTATGATGAAGACCACATACCATTTTAGTAGCCTTCCTCTGGACCGACTCCATCCTTTTAATATCTTTTTGACAATGTGGCCTCCAGAATTGTACACAATTTCTAAATGAGGCCTCACCAAAGTCTTATATAGGGGCATCAATACCTCCTTTTTCCTACTGGCCATACCTCTCCCTATGCGTCCTAGCATCCTTTTAGCTTTTCACCTTTGCCTTTGCAATATGTTTGGCCACCTTAAGATCATCACATACAATCCCACTCAAGTCCCGCTCTTCTGTTGTGCACAAAAATTCTTCACCCCCTAAACTGTACTGTTCCCTCAGGTTTCTGCAGCCTAAATGCATAACCTTGCATTTCTTAGCATTGAATCTTTGTTGCCAAATTTCTGATCATTTATCAAGATTTACTAGGTCCTTCCTCATTTTTATCCACACCATTTGGGGTGTCTACTCTATTGCAAATTTTGGTATCATCTGCAAAGAGGCAAATCTTACCTGATAGCCCTTCAGCAATATCACTTAAAAAAATGTTAAATAGTTACACCTGCAAATTTGGCTGTGTGGCCAAACTGCATGCACAACTTAATTGTTTAATTGTGTTATGAGGCCATCAGCGCTGATAATTGGCTACTAACAAGCAATTGGCACTAATTAACACTAATTTTGTAACCTGCTCTGCTTACAGAAGGATATAAATATGATAAATGAATAAGTAGATATGTGCACAAATACCTAAGCATATTCTAAAGTGTTGTATGCAAATTCTAATGTACTGATCTGAAAGGGGCCATGATAGGGGCATGGGCAGGCCTTGACCATTCCCATAAATTATACACACTGTTATAGAATATGCCTGATTTGCGTAGAATTTAAGGTTGGGCTTTTACACCAGATTTTGGCTAACACAAGTGGTCACATCTAAACTTTTGTCATAGGGCTGGCTGCTCTGCATATTCTATAAACTGTACTTAACTTTATGTGCAGTTTATAGAATAACATTAAGTACATTTTTTCCCACACTGTTTTTTTACAATAGCATAGAGAGATTCCGGTCCATTGTCTGTATTATATTGTAACTCACGTGGAGGGGCATAATCAAAAACAGCATCTAAGTCCCCTTTTGGTCTAAGGCCCTAGGCGCACAAAGTAGGCAGCAGGGAAATGTCCATTCTCAAAAAAAACACCCAGAATGTTTTGGTTTTTTTTTCACGATTGGCCTACCTGTACATTCAGGAGTTTAATCAGCCACACTGCCACTACGTCTACCTTTAAGCCCTATTCTAAAAAAAAAAAAAAAAATTGCCCAAATCCCAAACACCCAAAATAAGAACTTTTAGGCATGGGAGAGACCAGACCTTTGCCTAAAAGCACACCCCATCCCCTGACACCCCTCCACCAGCCAAACATTGTTCCCCTGTAAATGCAGACAAGCCTTTGAAGGGTGATCAAGAAATATTTTATAAAATTACTCAGAGATATGAAACTCTAAAAGGAAGGCTACAAGACCTCCCTTGGGTAAAGAGTTTACCTTCCAGTTATTGTTATTCTATGAAAATGTTTTTTGATCACAATCTGGAAAGGCTAAAAAGTTCAACTGTTTCAAAAGTTCAAAATAACTGGTTTGTTCTTGTTGTTAATATCATGCAAATGTCACTGCATACTTGATTAAAAAGTCCACTTAGCTGTTAAACAGGAGTGAGGGGGTCCCAACGTGGCCCTGTTTCGTTCCCTGCTTCAGGGGACCCGATGTAAGCTGGTTCAAATTGAATCCAAGTTAATACTAGTGCTGGAATAGCATAACTGCGTGACTTGCAAACAAACGCATCATAGCTGGGGAGTCAAAAAGGTAACTGGTAGGAGTGGGGGTCCAGGTGGGGGTGGGTGGTGAACTTTCAGGGGTGGTCTGGGGGGTCCATGGGATGGTGGTGGCATACTTTCAGGGGTGGTGGGGGGTCTGGGATTGGTGATGGTGTACTTTTAGGGGTAGGGTCCGGGGGGGTGGTGGCAAACTTTTGGGGGTGATCTTTCAGGATTGGGTGGGGAATGTCAGCAGGAAGGATCGGGCATCCTTCCTGCAGGGGAACATTGTTGGGGGTGTAGGGGGTAGTCGGTAAGAGGGATTGGGCATCTCTTGTGCCAGGAAACATTGTCGGGGTTGTGTGAGGGAGTCGGAAAGAGGGATTGGGCGCCCCTTGTGCTGGGGAACATTGTCAGGGGGTGGGAGTCGACAAAAAGGATTGGGCATCTCTCCTGCCAGGGAACATTGTTGGGGGGGTGTCGGCAGGAGGAATAGTGCATCCCTTTCTGGGGAACATTGGTGGGAGGGTTCAGGGGATCGCGGCAGGAGAGAGATTGGACATCTTTCCTGCCAAGAAACATTCGGGGGGGGGGGGGAGTAGCAGCGGCTTCAGGCAGAAGTGACTGGACATCCCTCCTGCCACAATCGTTATGAAGTAGGGGACAGGTTGCCTGAGAGGCAGCTACGATCAGCTCAGTGGCCCGATCTGGAACTTCTACCTGCTTTGACTTGGTTTAAGTCAAAACATATAAGTTCCTTCTAGGCAAGTTCTCAAAGTTTTCGATTATGGCTGCTAGAAGACTAAGTCTAAGTCGTCCCACATCCTGCCCTCCTCCCGCCTTACCCACTTATCCCAAAATGCCCCTTTTCACTCTGGGCACACAGCGACAGGGAAAAGGCCTAAACTGGTTTTAGATACGTCTAAAACCTTGTTCGATTATCGGAACTTGGACGTCCTGTCTTTTTGATCATCCAAGTACTGATTTATGCGGGTTTTTAGATGTATTTTGTTTTTTGATTAAGAGCCCCTTAGTTTATAGAGGGCTTATAAATGTAAAAAAAATAAATATGTGTAAGTATGCTTTCCATGGCACATTTGAGCACACCCATTTACATTTGCCATTGATCTGGTATAAATAGTGTGCACAGTACATTATGAACTTACTAGAAAAAGAGACTTTTCATGCATTCGGAATTTCCTCCCTCGTTCAGCGTTCAGTTCACCTTGAGTCTACATATTTGAAGTTCTGATCCCTTCTGAAGACCTATATTTTTGAAAAAATCTTTTCTATTTAGTTGAATGGTTGTGGGGGATTACTAGGGAAGTGGTCTGTAAACTATTTTAATCTATCTTATTTTGTGTCCTTTTTCCTTCTCCCTTTGCTATCCTTTCGCTCTTGATTTGTACTTTCATTCTAATTGTTGTTGTTTTTTTGTGATTGTGAACCTCTCTGTTATTGCCTAAGGAAGGCCCGTATAGTAAATAAAATTAAAATCCATAACCCATAAACTAAATTTAGATATGTTAGTATTTTATAATGACATTTTGGTGCTTAGATTCCATTAGAGCATTGGCATTCCTAAATGGAGGCTGCAAGTTATAGAATACTCCCTATCAGTGGCGTGGTAATTGGGGGTGGGGGGGATTGCCCTGGGCACCGTCTTAGTTCAAGTTTATTTATTTATTGATTATACCGTCTATCAGAAATATTTAAATGGTTCACAATAAAATTATAAAATATATAAAATATAAAAACAATAGAAATTACAGAGAAAATACTATTCATCCACCACAAAACCACTTTGCCGCCCTCCCTCCCCCCATGCCATGCTCATGCCCTCCCTTTTTCCAGCCCTCCCATATCTCTTTAAAAATCTTTGCCAGCACAAGCAACTACTCAACCTTTTGCCTGCACTGGCCTAGCTCCCTCTATAATCGCTTCTGAGTCATGGGGCCAGGAAGTGACAGAGGAAACACCAGCGGAGAAGCTGATCGCTCAGGGGAAGATTTAAAGAGGTTCGGGGTGGGGAGAGAGGGTGTGAGTGTGGCGGGAGGGGGGGGGGGTTGGCGCAGAAGGAATGGAGGGGTGCAGAAAGGGTTATACCACTGCCCCGGGTGCCTCCTACTAGAGAATGACACGGTGACAAAATTCATCACCGTTCCCGTCCCCGGGAATAACCGGAGGAAATAATCCCATGTCATTTTCTAGTGACTATTTCAACCTCAGTCCTTCTACACCAGCATTCTTCAAAGCAAAGCTTGTGGGTCAGTGGTTGTGGCCATTCATACTCTGATTCTTCCCTCTCTCCTTTATCTGCGGGAACGGTGATGAATTTTGTCACAGTGTCATTCTCTACCTCCTACCCTCACTATGCCACTATTGTGTGGATCAGAAAAACAAAGTCAGATTTTATGCATTTTGAATTGTATTTTCAGGAAGCGGAATATGAACATAGTTTAAAGTATGGTACTTTCAGCATTGCCAATAGTGATTTTAGAGGACCATCATGCATAGAACTAATATGAAGAATATTTTCGGAACTTCACTGTTCAACTAATATAATCTTAGGTCATAACAAGCAACATAAGGCTGAAATTGTTAACCGCATGCAGAGACAATTAAAAACTGAAATGTTCTAAGAACTGGGTTAAGATTATTTTCTTGGTTAATAAGGTATTCGTCAAATTGGTTCTATATTGTATGCAATGGTCTCCCAAAATTCCTTTTGGTGATCCTGATAATAGCTCAGCAAGGGCAGGGGTTTTGTTGTACAGTTATTTATTTGTCTCATACCTATGAATGGACCTTTTGTTAGCTTGTAAGTGAGACACTTAAAAATGTTTGAGATCCTTTCAAAAGTTCTATTCTTTGACAAATTATGACACTATCGGCATGATGGAGAATTCTGAAACACATCTAAGCCATTGAACTGCTTACCTAACAAAGCCATTATTCCTTCTGCCAAGTTTTCCATTGCCCACATGTACCTGAAATAGCGAAAGAGAGTGAAATCGTTAAAACGGACAGGAATCTGAATGATATATGACAAATGATATTGCAGCTTCAAGTGGCAACAAGAAAGCTTCCCAAACTTCATTAACTTTATAAACGATTTAAAAATAATCAGCATGCAACTTCAACAGCAAGAGATTTTCCATCCTGCATAAGGGCCTACGCCTTGTTCTCATCAAAAAAGTAAACCAATCACATTGACAAAAAGCCACAAGTTTTTATCATAGAGTAAACAGGGTGTGTAAAAGATTAACAGTTTTGGCTTGCCTACATCAAGTTCTCATTTTCTTTTTCACCAAAAAATCAAGGTTATAGATTTGTTGTTAGCAAGAGCTACATTACTATTATGATTAATTTTATTTCTGTTTATTAACTCAAAGTTTATGTATTGTAAATAATTTTGTTGTCACTAGTTAATGTTAATTAGTTGTTTTAATAGCCTAGATTCCTATTTGTTATGTTTTGGCAGGTTTACTTTTTTAACTATCGGTAACTTAATAACGGAGAATATTTAACATTACTCGCATACTCAAAATTACAGAGTTACTATTAGTGTTACCTGTTTAACGTTTAGTCATCCTTTGAGTCCTGCGATATATTTCCTTAATAATCATCAGCCATCAAGTCTGATAGTCTCAAAAGAAATATCAGCCCTCTAAACTGCCTTCAAGGGCGGTGATATTTAGCACTGAAAATTACAAATAGAGTTTTTGAAGTTCAATTGCAACAACTGGGCAGTGACACTGACGATTTGTTTGTAAGAGACAAATTGTTATACACTACGCAGATGCAGCCAACGCACCCCTTTGCGTGCAAACAAGAATGTGAATCTATGCAATGCTTACATGTTCAATGGGGTGTTTAATGTACGGGATAACTCAAAGGTTGAACAACTATGCATTTAGACAGTGGTAAGTGGTAATCTTACCTCTTTAAACTCCATTACACTCTCACGAGAGACATGCTATACAAACAAGTCAATCAGAGTTTATGTTTAGTGAGATCAAGCTTAGAGGATAGTTTAAAATCCATTTATTGTGCTAAATCCAATTGTTCCATTAACAAGTTATACATTAGTGCTTACTAACCATGGTTCAAGTAACAGTTTAGTTTGTTAACTTTTAAATTATTTAACAACCATATGTTATTAATACAACTTTTAAAATCTTACACAAAATGCTTAAAACAGGCTTGGGTTCATTTTTGTATTTTTATATATAAAACATTTTAGGCATCTCTCGAAGAAGAAATAAAGCAGGCATTTATAGCTAGAAAACAAGTAATTCCAAATTTAGTTTGTTACAAAAGGTTTCAGCTTTATTGACAAATTATGGCAAACATATTTGACAAATTATGGTTTCCTATTTAGAGAAGCTTACACATGGAACTTTATGTAATTTCTTTTTACAATTACAGGTTAAAACACTGAACAAATTCCGTTAGCTACATACATTCGGTAGCTGCTTGTTTCCAACCCCATTAAAACAACATTTTAAATTAAATTTACAACTTAATATTGAACATCTTAGTCTAACATATGTTAAAAAAAGACAGTTTAAAACATCTTATCTACACCTTAATTATCTTCTGAAAAAGTCATTACAGTTTCTTCTCCAAACCTAAACAAATTCTCAGGCTTAGCTGTATGGATAGAGATCAGAGCTGTAACAGCTTCATGCTTTGTTTTAGAAAATTTACACACAACAGTGAATAACAACCAAGAGAACATTATCTTGTTGCATGGTTCCGAGACAATGTTTGCCAAAGATTTAAGTCCGTGTTATAAAAGAATACGAATGTCAATGTCACGTCAATGCTATTGGAAATACAAGAAGTACATAGGGCAACCATTAAGCAGTAATCTCTAGAATAGAAAAGAAATGGACTATTACTTGTCTTGTTGCTGTTTAAGTGGCGATCACGGGCTACTAATTGTCTTTGAGGATGAAATCACAGCTGGAGAGGACCTTCAATATCTACCATAAGGATGTTCTCTGTAACCCCCTCTGGATGGCCTTGGATGTGGTGCTTTTAAACTGGGACGGGCTGTAGCCCAGTCTTCTTGTCCTAGGATCAAAACAAGGATTTTGCTTTTAGGTGAAAGACAATACTAAAAACAAATGGTAACAATTGCCATTTCAAGAATAATTATGCATAAATTGTAATCAAGTTGGTGTTTCCAAATATATATTTTTGAATTAACTTTTGTCCATTGAGGGCTATATAGGTGGATGTGGAGATATATAAATATTAGTAAAAAATAAATATTTGTAATTTTTTCAAACACCTAATTAAGGGCTCCTTTTACAAAGATGCTTAGAGATTTCTACTGTGGGCTGGTGAGATAAATGCTCTGAAGTTCATAGGATTTCTATGACTGGCAGAGCATTTACCTCATTGGTCCACAGAAACCTCTACTGCAGCTTTGTAAAAGCCAGTGTAAGGTACTAACTTTGATTATATAAATTTTTACATTTCTTGCATTTTTAATTTCATTGTCACAAGTTAAGGGGCCCTTTTACTAAAGTGAATTAAGTTTTGGTCTTGGCATTTCAAGAATCCCATTCAGGTATCCCAAGCTCTCATCTTCCACAATTCCTTATACTGTACACCCTCTTGGTTTCTCAGATCCATAGATTCTAACAGAATGGTACTCCCTGATCCCAGGCTAGCTCATTTACCAACCCCCCCCCCACTCCCGTCCCCTTTTTACAAAACCGTAGCTTGGTTTTAAGCACTGGCTGTGGTGTTAACAGCTCAAATGTTCATAGAATTCCTATAAGCATCGGCGCTGTTACTGCCGTGGCCGGGGGAGGGGGGTTTACGATCAAATAGGAAAATAACTTTTAACTTTTTTGACCCCTCTCTCTCTCTCTCTGGAATTAATTGCCTGATCAAATCTTGTTGGAATAATCATTCACAAGGTTCAAGGTTCTTTTAAAAACACATTATTTTCTCATTGTCTTTTTCATTAGGCTACATTTCTTACTGATGGTTGCTGAAATGAGTGGTGAGCATGTACAGATAGGGTATCTCTTGAGTGTCTGTTCTGTGTTGGTTGTGACTTTTCCTGTCTATTAATGGTGCTCTTTTCTTTTTAGAGTTGATTTTAGTTTTGTACACCGCTTGGGTCCTTTGTTTGGTATGGGTGGTATGAAGGGCTGCTGAAAAGTTCTCAGTCCAACCAACAAAGTTGGGGTGGCCTCCATTGAGGGCTATACAAGTGGAGGGGGCATTTTCAATAGAACGTCTAAGTCTCAGTTTGGATGTTTTGGAAAAGACATCCAGAAATCCAATAGAGAAAATGCCCATTCTTAAAACAGCAAGACATATATCTTTTTATTATTATTATTATTTTTTTTTTGCAAATGACCTATATAGATATTTTGGTTCTTAGTACGTCTATCTTTTATGGCCATTTTCAAATATAAATTCGTCCACATGAAAAACATATAACAATTTTCCTTTAGGCAGACTGCAAGCTTAGTAAACTGTTCAGACAGCTGAGCATAGTAGAGTGGCTCTTCTAAGTACTGTAGTGAATTTCACATTAAAAGTACCAGGTACAGATGTCACTATATCTTGCTTATATTGTATGGTGAGCCCTCCAAAACCCACTCAAAACTTACTGTACCCACCTGTATACCACAACAATAGCCCTTATGCTTGCAGGTGTCATCTTAATGTAGGTACAGTAGGTTTTTGAGGGATTATACAATATAAGCAAGATATGGTGATATCTGTACCTGGTACTTTTAATGTGAAATTAACTGCAGTAACCCTTAAGAATGCGTTACTGCTCTCTGGGCTCAAATATCTGTGTTAACATCTGAATCTGCTTGGGCTGAGAACTTTTAAGTATTCCCTCATAATACAGACTAGAATGCACGTGAATATTATTTTTTAATTTTTGGGTGGTGGGAGTGGGGTCAGTGACCACTGGGGAGTAAGGAAAGGGGAGGGGGGGTCATGCCTTAATCCCACCAATGGTCAACTGGTCAGTTTGGGCACCTTTTTAGCATTTAGACACTTTTAAAACAGGTATGGCTCCAAACGTCTAGAAAAAGCCCATGACCTTTTGTTAAAAGTTTGATTATGCCTGAGGAGCATCCGAGTCTTAAGCCCACACTAAACCTGCCCAAAACACACCTCTAACACCCCCTCCCCCTTTAAGATTTGGATGCACTAGAGACCAAACAACCAGAAAGACATCCAGAAAGTCTGTTTTGAGAATGCTCACTTGGAGTTTTGACTATTAAGACGTCTAAGTGCTATCTTTTGGACACCTATCTTTTTTTGAAAATAAGCCCCTTAGCTCAGTGATTTTCCATCTTTTTTCATTGTGTTGGAAAACTATGGAACGAACAAACAAGGAAAATTGCTGGATCCAGTGTATAGCACTCAATGGAGACTACCCCAACTTTGTTGGTTGAGCTGAAAACTTTTTAGTGGCCCCTTGTATAGCAGGTACAATAAAAAATAATAATTTTAACATGCATTAATCCTAAAATTAATACTGCATCAAGAAGGGGTGCTCCCAGTATTTTTTATTGCAGGTTGTGTATTGAGGTTCTCATTAGTTCACAGTACCTATTTAGGAGGCACTAAGGCCCTCATTCTATAAACGGCACCTGAACCAGTGGTGCCTGCCAATTTAGGAACCCAACTTAATTAAAAATATATATATATATTTGGCGCTGTTAATTGAAAGTGTCAGTGTCATTAAAAACTAATTTTAAAATATTAATTAGCTGAAAGACATTTAACTCATTAGGTGTCTACCACCATGTGGTAAGCATCTACACAGAGGCACCTACTGGTACCTACACAGAAAGTAGGCATGGATAGGGGCAGAGTTTGGTTGTGGATTGAGTTAGGTGCCAATAGGCATCTATCTTAGGCATTGGTATATTAGACCAAGAAAACCCTGGCTTAACATACCAGCACCTGTTGATTTACACGCCTCTAGATGTGATTCATGGTGTCTAACTTTGATTGACATGTGGTAGGTGCTGGTTTGCTAGGCATCTACTGTGTTAGATGCCATTTGTAGAATCTGGCCCCAAGTACTCCAGCATTAACTTTGCATTAGCCAGTTAGTGTAACTGGTTTGTTGTTTTTTTGCCACATGCTTGATCAACATCTAGATTTTAAAAGGTGTTGTCAGTTTGGCATTTGATATTTGGCATGGTATAAATTGTCAGGAGAAGGTCCTGCCTGCTTAAACAGCACCATAAGCCAATATTCAGTATCACTTAACTGAACAGTGCTGTTTAATATTGAATCAGCTCTGATTCCTCAGTTCTATAAACGGCACCTAAAAATTAGATGCCGAGCAACACAGAGCATAGTAGCTGTCAATCTAGAGATACACGCCATTTATAGAATCATGCCTAGCAATGCATGAATAAGACTTGGGCACTGGTAGACGTCAAAACCTTGGGGCTGATTCTATAAATGGGTGTCCTGATTGTAGGCATCCTACTACCATCTGGAAGCTAATCACAACGGTGTCAGGTCAAAAGCGCACCGGGACAATTGAACGCAGTGTGGGGGTGCGCGCCGCAGAAAATTACTGTTTTTAGGGCTCTGACAGGACGGCGTGGGGGGAACACCCCCACTTTACTTAATAGAGATTGCGCCGCATTGTGGGGGGTTTGGGGGGTTGTAACCCCCCACATTTTACTGAAAACTTCACTTTTTCCCTGTTTTTAGGGAAAAAGTTAAGTTTACTGTAAAATGTGGACAGTTACAACCCCCCAAACCCCCCATAATGCCGGCGCGATCTCTATTAAGTAAACTGGGGGGGGCTCCCCAACAAAACCCCCGTCGGATCCCCTAAAAACTGTAATTTTTTCGGCGCGCACCTCCGTCTTGCGCTCAGTTGTTGGCACGCGCCTTTGTCTTTCGCGGGGTTGTCTATGAACCAATCACAACACATGTTTAAAAAAAAGGCAGGACGCCTACACTGTAGACATTTGTCGCAGGTATAGGGAAATTCATAGGGATATTTAAGCATGTCCAAGCCTGTCCGTGGACATGGTTTTGGCCAGAAATGGCCTTGAGTGAGCTTAGGCAGCATTAGGCATTTCCCTAGGGCTGTGACAAAATGCTGGCCAAATTTCCAAAGTTAACAGTAGACACAGCTGGCTGAACTGATTGCAGCTGGGGTATTTTCTCCCTGATCAACTGAGCCGGCAGGCCTCTCCGAAGCCAAGGCCTCAGGGAGGCCTGCTGGCTGAGCTGATCAGGGAGAAAATACCTCTGATGCAATTAGCTGAGATGGCTGCGCAGGGGACGCCCTGACACGTACCGCAAAATAAGCAGGAGTGATGCCCTCACCTTCCTGTTGACACTGACCCAAAGCGGCGACACCCCCCAGAACCTCTGATCCCCCCAATTGAAGACAAGTAGGAGGGATGCCCACTCCCTCCTGCTACCACCCGCAATCAAACTCAATGACACCACCCCATACCTCTAGACCCCACACCACACCCCTGTGCTGGGGAATGGCCTTAGGTATATGGCCAATTGCAGTCTTAAGCCACTTGTATATAAATTTAAATTACAAATACTGGGGAAAAGCGTACAAAAAACAGTCAACTAGGTTCATAGGGATTGAAGGGGAGAAATACAATATTTTTGAAAAGAAAAAAAAAATTATTAAGGAATAACATCAAGGGAGGGAAACATACAGTATATTTAACATTTTCCAGAGTTGTCTACCTTTGGATTAAAATAATCTCAGTCTTGTTAGTAAATGAGAGTAAATGACGGAGGAAGAAGTTATAAGCATCTTTAAATAGAAAAGTTTTGAAGTTTGATTTAAACCTGTCCATGGAAGATTCTTCATGAAGATAGAGAGGCATAGCATTCCATAGTGTAGGGAGCTGTTACAGAGAAAATAGATTTATGAGTTGTGCCATAAATGATGTGATGTAATGAAGGGCCAGTGAGATTTTGTCGACAAGAACGCAACATTCTTGTAGGATTGCAGGGATGAAGTAATCTATCAATAAAAGATGGAGAATGTTGTTGTCTTGATTTAAAAGTAAGAAACAACATTTTAAATGTAAGTTGGTGGATGACGGGTAACCAATGAAGAAGGAAATACTGCATATGGTGACTGAATATCAATGAGAATCAATAAGCAGAGGTGTAACCTGATCAAATTTTTTTTTTGCCTTGAATAGGAGTTTCAGAGTGGCGTTTTGTATTCATTGTAGTCGTCTAATCTCTTTTTTCATATACCCTGGTATAAGGAAAAATCAAAGCCAGTTCCTCAGATTCTTTGGCTACTGTACTAACCATTAGGAGCTGCAGCTGCAAGTACAGCTTCACCGCGCCCTGCACCTGCCACTGGAACTGAAACTATGCTGGAGAGGATGGTGTTAATGCTAGAGGCTATTGACCGGTGACAAAGGGCCCTGGAAGTTGCAGTGGACAGGAAGTGAGCATTCTCAAGGGTGTCTTTTATCTAGGGTTCCCAGATTTTACATCAGCAAAATCTGGACTCCTAGACATGCCCAGTTCCACCCACCCCCGCTCCCCCCCCCCCATCCCCATTCCCGCTGCCTGTCCGTCAGACAGGAAGGCATCCGCGCATGTGTGCCTGCATGTGATGTCACTGTGTTGCATCCACACATGTGCCGATGCCCCCTTCCGACGCGATTTCAAAACCTGGAAAAAGTGCTGGGCTTGAAAAGCCATCCAGACCCCCAGACATGTCCTCAAAAGAAGAACATGTCTGGGGAAATCCGGATATCTGGTAACCTTACTTTCATCTCCCCTTGCTAGGATCCTAGGATCTGACCCCTCCCAAGAGCCTTGGTTTGCCCCACCTCCTGAGGCAGCTCTTGGGAGCCTCCTCCCTCCTCTCTACCCATAATGACAATTCCTCCTTCCCTCACCTTTTTTGTAATTGTAAATATGTTATCAGGTTTTAGTTCCTCATTCCATAACCCCTGTTTAAATATGTTTTCATTTTTAAAATTATTTAAATATATGTTCAAAAAGATTTAGTTTTATATAGTTTGATTCTGAATAGTCGTTCTGTGTTTTCATTCAGGACTTATGGTTGCCCTATCTGATATCAAAGTTTTGAAGCTAATGCACTAGTTTTCTGTCTACTGTGAAGAGCAGAAGGGAGGGAGAGATAGGAAGTGCTGCTACTATGCCCTATATGATGCATGTGTCATCTGCAGGGTTTACAAGTATTCTCAAAGAAGCACTAGGGCTGGTGTGAACCCCTATCATGTCTTATCTGCATTTCCTTGGAAACAATTACAATATCCACACTCTACTAGGCCCACAGTGTGAATGTGCACCCTCTACGGATCACAAAATCAAATACCTGATCCCATAAACAAAAACCTGTGAATAATCTGCACAGGACTTACTGTATATGCCAAACCTTGCTACAGAAGGCTCTCACAGAGGCATTTTACAAACAGTTCCCATAGAGGGATCTGTGGTGCAATGAAAAATGTTCACTGATAGAAGTTGGTATAGCTGTTACAGTGGGATTTGAACCCAGCTCTGTGGCTTCTGGGCTATAGCAGTGGTTTGAACACTAAGGGGCTCATAATAAAAAAAAAAAACATCTAAGAAGTGGCCTAAATGGGTACTTGGATGATCAAAAAGCCTGATCGTCTAAGTACCCATAACCAAAGCTGGTTTTAGACGTATCTAAAACCAGCTTAGGCCTTTCCCTTGCCTGTAAACGCATAGAGCGAAAAGAGGCGTTTTTAGAGGAGGTGAAAGGGCAGGAGGTGGGCCAACCTACACTTAGTCGTACAGCAGGTATAACCAAAGATTTAGGCAGGTTGCCTAGTCGGCACTTATACGTTTTGACTTAGACCAAGTCAAAACAGGTATAAGTGCCAAAAAAGGGGCCGCATAACTGATCGCAGCAGCTCAGAGGCCCCAGCAACCTGCCTACCGCCTAATGCAACTATCATGACAGGATAGATAGTTCATCTCTCCTGCCGCGAAGATGATCGCCCACCCCCTGAACCTGTGGGCGGGGTTTGAGGCACCTGGGCCAATCAGGCCCTAAGGCCTGCCATTCGATGGATGGCAGGCCTGCCAGCCAATTGGGCTTAGAACCTGTCTCTTTTGCGGTACCGGAGGGAGGTGTCAGGGGGGTCAGCGGAGGGGGGGTTGCAGGGTCAGCGGGTGGGGGGCCAATCAAGGATTCAGGGGGTGATTGTGAGGGAGGTGCCTCGAAGGCAGGAGGCCCTGGGATCCCTCCTGCCTGTATCTTAGTGGTGGTGGAGGATAGGGGGTTTTGCTGGGACAGGAGGTCTTGGGCTCCCTCCTGCCCTGACTGGTTCCTCCTTTGCCTAAAAGGCCTGGATTTGGGCGTTTGGGACTCAGGCTTTTTTTTGGTTTATTATACAGTGGAACCTCGGTTTGCCAGTAACGCGGTTTGTGAGTGTTTTGCAAGACGAGCAAAACACTCAGCAAACTTTTGTCTCACAAACCGAGCATTACCCCAATAAATGAGCACTTACAGCTGCAGGACGCGCCACTTCAGGAGATTCCTCTTCCGTCCGCCGGCCAGCCTTCCACGTCGAGTGCCTTCCGCATGTTGGAGAGCCTCTATCTGAGCCTACGCAGCCGAGTGCCGTCCTGCATGTTGCATATGATCACGCACAATGTTAATCATCGATGTTGTCCGTGTTCATACGCAACATGCAGGTGGGACAGCACTCGGCTGCGTAGGCTCAGATAGAAGCTCTCCAACATGCGGAAGGCACCCGACATGGAAGGCTGGCTGGCGGACGGAAGAAGCATCCCTCTGAAGCGGCACTGCGGGGTTCTCCAGCGGCTGGTGGACATTAGAAGCATGCCCCCGAATCAGCACAGCGGGGTTCTTCAGCGGATGACAGACAGAGGAGGTGGACGGAGGAGACGGCACTGCAGCACCTGGCACCCGACAGATTATAATAATAATAATAATAACGGTTTATATACCGCAGGACCGTGAAGTTCTATGCGGTTTACAATGATTATAGAGAATGTTACAAATTGAATAGAATTGACATAGTTAGTGTCTATTGTTTAGCAGATCTGGAGGTCTGGTATTGAGAGAGATATTCTGCGAATCAGTTACCTATGTACTTTAAGAACAAGTAGGTATAGACCCCTGGGCCACCTCTCGCCACTTCCTCGGCACCTTTTGGGTTCTAGAACGAATTGTCTGTATTGCCACTATTTTCTATGGGGCACTTTGCTTTGATATATGAGTACTTTGGATTACGAGCATGCTTCTGGAATGAATTATGCTCGTAAACCAAGCTACCACTGTATGTCTGGGCGTTTAAACAGCTGAACGCAGAGGCAGGCCATTATCAAAAAATACCTCCTTTTGGACGTTTTTTTTTTGAGAATGGACATTTTCCCTGCTTCTACTTTCAACGTTTAGGGCCTTAGGCCAAATGGGGACTTAGACGGTTTATTTGATTATGCCCCTTCACGCTTTTCACTGAAAGTAAACAAGAGCACTGCTATAAGCAGCACTTTGAGTTAGAGATCATTTATAGAATAGTATATACCATTGGGATACAAGTTTTAAGCACAAGGATTTACATCAGTGGATAACATTGTATAAATTCTTGGGCCTAAATTAGATGTGGATCTTCCCAATTCTATAATACTGCACATATCTTTAGTTAAGGCTCCTGACTCACCTATATTCCTCTTATAGTAATGCCCCCTTTCCAGTTATATGTCAAAAAATTTAAGTGCACATCCCAACAGCAAGCAGTGTCTTCCCCTCATGTCTATCATAATTGCGGACTGTGGACTTTTTCTCCAGGAATTCGTCCAAACCTTTTCTAAAAACCAGACATGCTAACCGCAGTTACCATATCCTCTGGCAACGAGTTCTAGAGTTTAACTATTCTTGGAGACCTCAAGGTTCTAGAAGAGAGGAAAAGTGACATAAACATTGGAAAGAAGACTCCAAAGCACCAGGAGAAGAGAAAAGGGGTACTGCAATAACAGGAAGATTCCAAAACACCAGAAAGGGGATAAACTGTGGGGATCCAAAAGACTAGAATTGGCATGGGGACCCTCAACACAGGGAAAAGAGTAAAATGGCACCAATATTAGATGGAAACCCCCCAAAAACAATGTGTACTAAAAGTTTGGAGAAAACAATGAGGGCCTGATCCTGGAAACGACACCTGCTGTGTGTCAATCACTGGTAGGCACTGCATCCAGAATCACGTCCATTGTTTTGTACAGACACCTTAAATGGAGGCCAGCATTTTACAGGCCTACACTTAATGCATCTGATTCATGCTTATGGAAGCACCTAGGCCTGCCAATGGACACCTAAGGCCACTTCCCAGCAGTGGGAGAGATTCCCACTCTCTCCTGCTGCCACACAATACAACACCCCCTGCCTCCGACCACTCTCTCTCTTACCTTGAATTAGTTGGCTAGCCCGCCTCTTCAAAATGGGCCTTTCCTTCTCCAGTGCATCCTGGGATGCACCAGGTAGGGGCCTGATGCTCTGATTGGCCCAGGTGGTCTAAGGAACCGAAAGGCCTTATACAACCTGGGCCAATCAGAGCCTCAGGCCCTTCCTCGGATGCAGAATGGGGATGTATGTGTATGCTTCCTTGAGATCTAATCAGCAAAGTTCTTTTCTAGAAAGGGATACAAGGTTCCTAGGAAAAACATGCAGAATTTCTCCTTCACTAAGTATTTGTGGAGAGCACGGAGGTCAAGAATTGGTTGTAGACCTCCCGTCTTCTTCAGTATGAGGAAGTGCTTAGAGTAGAACCCCTGGCCACTCTGCTGAGGAAGTACTGGTTTGATTGCATTGAGTTGCAGAAGGGCTGAAAGTTCCTGAAGAAGGATAAAATCTGCTGGGAATTGAAAGAGGACTCTGGTTAGTTTGGAATGATTTTCTGCAGATGTAGAGTGAACCCTTCTTTCACCACATGCAAAACCCAAGTGTCAGTGGTGATCAGAGTCCAGTGCTGGGGGTAATAGGTGAGTTGAACTCTGATGTGCTGGGGAGGAGATTAGAGAGCAGTGGCCAAGCACTCTAGAAGCAAGTCAGAAAGACTGAGTCAACATCTCTGAGTAGGAGCCTAAGATTTCTGAGAACATTGGTTTCTAGGGCGCTCTTGAGCCAGTGTTCTGGAAGACGTTGGTGGTAAAGTGTCGTGCCATTTAAAAGTCAACTGTCTAGGATTGTAGTAAACATAGAAACATAGAACATGACGGCAGAAATGGGCCACGGCCCATCTAGTCTGCCCACACTAATGGCCCACCCCCTAACTACCTCCATGAAGAGATCCCACATGCCAATTCCATCTTTTCTTAAAATCTGGCACGCTGCTTGCCTCAATTACCTGTTGTGGAAGATTATTCCAGCGATCAACCACCCTTTCGGTGAAGAAATATTTTCTGGTGTCGCCATGAAATTTCCCACCCCTGATTTTCAATGGATGCCCTCTTGTTGCCGTTGGTCCTTTAAGGAAAAAGAGATCCTCTTACACCTCGATATGGCCCGTGACATATTTGAACGTCTCGATCATGTCTCCCCTCTCTCTGCGTTCCTCAAGTGAGTACAGCTGCAACTTACCCAGTCGTTCCTCATACGGGAGATCCTTGAGTCCTGAGACCATTCTGGTGGCCATTCGCTGAACCGACTCAACTCTCCGCACATCTTTTTGATAATGCGGCCTCCAGAATTGTACACAGTATTCCAGATGGGGTCTCACCATGGATCTGTACAACGGCATTATGACCTCGGGCTTACAGCTGACGAAACTTCTACGGATACAGCCCATGATTTGTCTAGCCCTGGATGAAGCTTTCTCCACTTGATTGGCAGTCTTCATGTCTTCGCTAATGATCACCCCCAAGTCACGTTCTGCTACAGTCCTTGCTAGGATCTCACCATTTAGGGTGTAAGTCCTGCATGGATTTTTGCCACCAAGGTGCATGACCTTACATTTTTTTGGCATTGAAACTTAGTTGCCAAGTCTTTGACCGATGCTCCAGATAGAGTAGGTCCCTGTCGGGCATTGAGCTTTTGTCGGGCACTGTGCTTTCATCTGTTGTGCGATTGCCTACCATGTAGCATAGTTTGGCGTCATCGGCGAATAATGTAATTTTACCTCGAAGCCCCTCAGCCAAGTCTCTTACGAAGATGTTAAATAGGATCGAGCCCAAGACCGAGCCCTGCGGCACTCCGCTGATCACCTCCGTCATATCGGAGAGGGTACCGTTTACCACTACCCTCTGAAGTCTACCTCTAAGCCAGTCCCTAACCCATGCGGTTAATGTTTAACCCAGTCCCATCGAACCCATCTTGCTCAATAACCTGCGGTGTGGGACGCTATCAAACGCTTTGCTGAAGTCCAAGTACACGATGTCCAGGGACTCCCCTATATCCAGCTTTCTTGTTACCCAGTCAAATAAGCTGATCAGATTTGATTGGCAGGACCTTCCCTTCATAAAACCATGTTGATGGGGATCTCGTAGATTCTTCTCGTTCAGGATCGTATCCAATTGGCGTTTGATTAGTGTTTCCATAAGTTTACTCACTATCGATGTGAGACTCACCGGTCTATAATTCTCAGCCTCCGTCCTGCATCCCTTTTTGTGGAGTGGAATGACATTAGCCATTTTCCAATCCAACGGGACTCTTCCTGTACTTAGGGAAGATTGAAGAGCACGAATAACGGTTCCACCAGGACGTCACTCAACTCCCTGAGCACCCTGGGGTGTAGTTTGTCCGGTCCCATAGCTTTGTTCACCTTGAGTCTTGATAGCTCCTCGTAGACACTGCTGGGCGTAAACTCGAAATTTCAAAATAGGTCTTCCGAGTTTTCCCTCGTCGGCAGCTGAGAGCCAGATCCCAGCGCCTCGCAAGTGAAGACCAAGAAGAAGTATTCATTTAAAAGTTTGGCTTTATCGGAGTCCGATTCTACATTGTTCCCATTGGATTTCCTAAGGTGTACTATCCCATCTGTGTTTCTTTTTCTGTCACTAATATACCGGAAGAAGGATTTATCGCCCTTCTTGATGTTCTTCGCAAGGTAAGAACATAAGAATAGCCTTAATGGGTCAGACCAATGGTCCATCAAGCCCTGTAGCCCGTTCTTACGGTGGCAATCCAAGTAGTTTGTCTCTTAAACAGGGAATATTTGTGAGACAGTCTTGGGGTCCAAGTCTGATACATCAAGCTATGCTTGTTGCCATATTGCAATGGATAAGGCTGATTGATGCTTGGCAAGTTACGTCACAGGCCGAATCTTCAAAGAGCATTTTTGTAGCTTTGAGCAGTGAGAACAAGAGTCAACTCGGTGCTCAGGACCAAGGCACTGAAGACACCAATTGTGTGGATTAGTGTCTGATATGGTCCTGTTGCACCAAGAAGACCTTTTTAAGCCACTAGAAGGCTTTGATATTGAAGGAAAAACTGCTGATGCAAGATCAAAGGAATCAATTTTTCCTCCGAGGGTCTATTGATTTTGTGACCGAAAAAGATTTGATGGCCTTCAGCTGCAAAACTGGCTTTATCACCTCATCAACTCACACTTAGACTAATTCAACTCACTACTCTCAGGCCTTCTGCTTAGCCATCTCATTCCCTTCTAGTCCATCTAGAATTCGGCTGCATGACTTATATTCCAGGACAGCTGCCATACTCACGTTACCCCTCTCCTAAAGTCACTTCATTGGCTTCCTATTCATTTCTGAATACAATTCAAACTCCTCTTACTGACCTACAAATGCACTCACTCAGCTGCCCCTCATTATCTCTCTTTACTTATCTCCCCTTATGATCCCCACCATGAGCTCAACTCAGCTGGAAAGTCCCTCTTATCTATGCCCTTCTCTTCAACTGCCAACATAAGACTCAGTCCCTTCTGCCTTGCTGCACCATATACTTGAACAAGCAGTCTGAAACCCTACTGCAGGCTCCATCTCAGGCAGTGTTCAATGCCCAGTTAAAAAATCAACCTCTTTGAGAGTGTTTTTGAATCTTAACTCTTCTCACCTTGGGTTCTGCATCCCCAATCCTATATGTCATGTCTGTCTGTCCAAGTTAGATTGTAAGCTCTTCTGAGCAGGGACCATCTATAAATGTCAAAATGTACAGCACTGTGTATGCCTTTCAGCACTATATAAGTGATAAGAACATAAGAATTGCCGCTGCTGGGTCAGACCAGTGGTCCATCATGCCCAGCAGTCCACTCATGCAGCGGCCCTCTGGTCAAAGACCATTACCCTAACCGAGATCAGCCCTACCTGACTACATTCCGGTTCAGCAGGAACTTGTCTAACTTTGTCTTGAATCCCTGGAGGGTGTTTTCCCCTATGACAGACTCCAGAAGAGCGTTCCAGTTTTCTACCACTCTCTGGGTGAAGAAGAACTTCCTTACGTTTGTACGGAATCTATCCCCTTTCAACTTTAGAGAGTGCCCTCTTGTTCTCTCTACCTTGGAAAGGGTGAACAACCTGTCCTTATCTACTAAGTCTATCCCCTTTAGTACCTTGAATGTTTCGATCATGTCCCCTCTCAATCTCCTCTGTTCAAGGGAGAAGAGGCCCCGTTTCTCTAATCTTTCACTGTATGGCAGCTCCTCCAACCCCTTAATCATCTTAGTCGCTCTTCTCTGGACCCTTTCGAATAGTGCCGTGTCCTTCTTCATGTACAGTGACCAGTGCTGGACGCAGTACTCCAGGTGAGGGCATACCATGGCCCGGTACAGTGGCATGATAACCTTCTTTGATATGTTCATGATTCCCTTCTTTATCATTCCTAGCATTTTGTTTGCCCTTTTTGTCGCTGCTGTACATTGCGTGGACGGCTTCATCGACTTGTCAATCAGAACTCCTAAGTCCCTTTCCTGGGAGGTCTCTCCAAGTACCGCCCCGGACATCCTGTATTCGTACATGAGATTTTTGTTACCGACATGCATCACTTTACACTTATCCACATTGAACCCATGTCAATGCCCATTCCTTGAGCTTGATTATGTCATGTTGCCGTTCTTCACAATCCCGCTGCGTCTTCACTACTCTGAATAACTTAATATCGTCTGCAAATTTAATCAGCTCGCTCATCGTACCTATGTCTAGATAGTTTATAAAGATGTTAAAGAGCACAGGTCCATGCACCGAGCCCTGTGGCACCCCACTGGTGATGCTCTTCCAGTCTGAGTATTGTCCATTTATCCCCACTCTCCGTTTCCTATGCTCTAGCCAGTTTTTAATCCATGTATTTCACCCTCGATTCCATGGCTCACAATTTTCCGAAGTAGTCATTTATGCTGAACCTTGTCAAATGCCTTCTGAAAATCCAGATATACAATATCGACCTGCTCACCCTTGTCTATCTGTCTGTTTACTCCCTCAAAGAAGTGCAGCAAGTTTGTCAAACACCATCTGCCTTTGCTAAAACTGTGCTGACTGGTCCTCATCAGCCCGTGTCCATCAAGGTGATCAATGATGCAGTCCTTTATCAGTGATTCTACCATCTTTCCCGGTACTGAGGTCAGACTCACAGGTCTGTAGTTTCCCGGATCTCCCCTCGAACCTTTCTTGAAGATCAGCATAACATTCGCCACCTTCTAGTCTTCCAGAATCTTTCCCGATTTGATTGACATATTGGCTATTAGTTGAAGCAGGTTTAAGAACAACTGACTTACGTCAAACTCGTACTTACAAACTGGGGTCCTGCCTCTCCCTTACTGTGTCAACATGCCCCTTCTTTCTCCCTTCCTGTCCAAACGCAACCCTTCCTGTCCAAACGCAACCCTCCTCCTCCCTTCCCTGTCCCAACATGCCCCTTGTCATTTTTCCCTCCATTCTGCATCCTAAATTCATGCCTCCTATAGGTGTTTACCTCCTCTAGCTGGATCCTTCCACCTATCACAGTTCTCTTTGCAATGCCGCGGCTTGCGGCTGATCCAGCAGCCCCTCCATGCCTCCTGTGGGTGTTTATCTCCTCTGGCTGGCTCTCTCCTCCCAGTGGCACTTCTCTTCGTGAAACTGCGGCCGCTGATTCCAACAAGAGGCTCGTGGCTGACCCGAAGTCTTCCCTCATATCAAAGGGCGTAAGGGATCTGGCCAATCAGAATATTAAGCCACTCCCAGTGCATTCCAGAATGCACTGGGAGAGAGGCCTAAGATTCCGGTTGGCCCAGGTGCCTAAGGCCCCTCCTATGGGAGATGTCTGAGGCACATGGGCCAATCAGGGCCTTAGGCCCCTCCCTGATGCATCCCAGGATGTACCGGGAAGGCCCATCATTCTGTTTAACAGGCCTGCTGGCATAAGGGAGTGGATATCCCTCATGCTGGCCATCAGAGAAAGGTACAGGTTGTGTACGGGGTGAAATGGGGATCTTGAAGGGAGGTGGGTCAGGGATGATAGGGCCAGCGGCAGGAGGGAGTTGGCATCTCCCCTGCCTGGGGATGTCTCAGAGGGGTAGCAGTAGGAGGGAGTAGGCATTCCTTCTGCCTGGGGATGTCTCGGGGGTGGTGTCAGGAAGGAATGGGCATTCCTCTTGGCAGGGGAGGTTTTCGCGGGTGGCGGCATGAGGGAGTGGGTATCCCTCTTGCCTGGGGCTATCTCGGGGGGGGGGGGGGGGCGGTGGCAGCAATTGGGAGTGGGTATTCTTCTTGCCCGGGGATGTCTCGGGGGGGTGGCAGCAGGATGAAGTGGGCATCCCTTCTGCTGAGGGATGTCTCGGTGGTGGCAGGAGGAACTGGACACTCCTCATGCCATGGACAGTTGTGTGTTGGTCTAGCAGAAGAGAGTGAATATCTCTCCTGATGGCCATTTTTGCAGGGGGGAGAAGAGTTCCCTGCCGCGGCTGCTAAACTGCAGGGAGATTCCCTTGTAGTGATCAGTTCAGCTTACCATGCGATTTTCTAACAGGCACCTGTGACATGAACGCTGGTTGCAATTCTATATAGGATGCCCGTGTGCAATGCTCAAAAGCCACTTAGATGACTGCTGAGACTGGGCATCCTATATGGAAACCAGCCCGTCTTCTTAGCTCCATGGAAAACTAAGAATTGATGGCATTGGGCAGGAATGCACTCGTACATGCGTGGTATGGGCGGTCTAGAGATTTCTAAAGAAGTTAAAGTGACAGTACATTTTAGCACTGTCCGTAACAGGCTCCGTGGATGAAGTCACCCATATGTGAGAATTTGCTGCCTACTTGTCCACAGAAAAGCTTTTTTTTCTTTCTTTTCATTCTGTTTTGGTATGCACTATAGTACAGTAGTGCTTGGTATTTTTGGATTGTATCTTTTTTAAACAGAAAGGGCCCTTTTATCGAGTCGCACTAGAGTTTTTTAGTGTGAGCTGGAATGGTAAATGCTCTGATGCTCATAGAATTTCTATGAGCATCGGAGCACTTACCTCACTGGCCCACGCTAAAAATCTCTAGTGCAGCTTGATAAAGGGGGGGGGGAGGAGGAAGATATTTGAGTTAAGATACCTTATGTAAGTTTTTTTTTCCATATGCGGTGATTGTATATAATTCGGAGCATATGGTTTTTCATTAAGCGTTTGTTTGTTTTTTTGCGGGGGTTAGTATTTAGATGGGTTTTATTTTAATATTTAATATAACATAGCATTGTTCTTCTTAATCGCGTAACCATAAGTTCTATGCAGTTTACATAAGATTATAAACTACAGACAATTTATGAATGACAGAAAGAAATTATTAAACTAGCAGCATAGACAAAGTGAGAAAAAGCGGAGAGAAGATTGTAAACTAAAGACAATTTAAGAATGACAGAAACAAATTATTTAACCAAGTATTTTGAAAAGAGATAAGTTTTCAGTTGAGTTCTGAAATGTTTATAAACATGAAGGGCATAGAGAGAGTAGAGAGGGACAGATTCTTCAAACTTTCGAAAAATAAAAGAACAAGCGGGCATTCGGAAATGTTGAAAGGGGACAGATTCAAAACGAATGCCAGGAAGTTCTTCTTTACCCAACATGTGGTGGACACCTGGAATGCGCTTCCAAAGGGCGTAATAGGGCAGCGTATGGTACAGGGGTTCAAGAAAGGCAAAAAAACAGTGTGACAAGGCAGTGGCTGCTGCCAGAAGGATGCTGGGCTGTATTAAGAGAGGCGTAGCCAGTAGAAGGAAGAAGGTGTTGATGCCCCTATACAGGTCATTGGTAAGGCCCCCACTTGGAGTATTGTGTTCAGTTTTGGAGATCGTATCTGGCGAAAGACGTAAGAAGACTTGAAGCGGTCCAGAGGAGGGCAACGAAAATGATAGGAGGCTTGCGCCAGAAGACGTATGAGGAAAGACTGTAAGCCCTGAATATGTATACCCTAGAGGAAAGGAGAGACAGGGGAGATATGATTCAGACGTTCAAATACTTGAAGGGTATTAATGTAGAACATAATCTTTTCCAGAGAAAGGAAAATGGTAAAACCAGAGGACATAATTTGAGGTTGAGGGGTGGTAGATTCAAAGGCAATGTTAGGAAATTCTACTTTACGGAGAGGCTGGTGGATGCCTGGAATGCGCTACCGAGAGAGGTGGTGGAGAGTAAAACTGTGACTGAGTTCAAAGAAGCGTGGGATGAACACAGAGGATCTAGAATCAGAAAATAATATTAAAAATTGAACTAAGGCCAGTACTGGGCAGACTTGCACGTCTGTGTCTGTATATGACCATTTGGTTGAGGATGGGCTGGGGAGGGCTTCAATGGCTGGTAGGGAGTGGATGGTTTTAACGGAGTAGTAGGTTTTAACGGAGATTTCGGCAGTAGGAACCCAAGCACAGTACCAGGTAGAGCTTTGGATTGTTGCCCAGAAATAACTAAGAAGAAAAAATTTAAAAATTTAAATTGAATCAGGTTGGGCAGACTGTATGGACCATTCGGATCTTTATCTGCTGTCATCTACTATGTTACTATGGACAATTTCCTGCTGGAAAAGGGGATAGAGGGGTGTAGATAGAGGATTACTGCACAGGTCCTGGAACTGTTGGGCCACCGCATGAGCGGACTGCTGGGCACGATGGATCTCAGGTCTGACCTAGCGGAGGCATTGCTTATGTTCTTATAAGAACAGGCAATATTTATTTGTGGCATTTAAGTATTATATCTAATCTTTTGAATATCATATTTGTTTTTAGCTAGATCATTTTTTCCTCTTTATGTTATATAAACGGTGTTCCGAGTTAGGCACCATGTAAAGAATAGTTCTTGGCGCTGGGATCTGTTCCCAGTTTGGGGCATGAGGTTTTTATATCAGCTGAAAAAGGTTACAAATCCTCGCACCTAAATGAGGCGCAGATCTGCCATTTTTAACACTATGCACAAATTCTAGAAATGACCCTGATCCGCCATGCCCCTCCTATGGCCTCATCCCTTTTTGGATCCTCACGCAAAAATTTATGCACATATCTTTACAGGATAATGACTAGGAATATGAATGCTTAAATTTATAATTGTTGCCATTTAGCACCCAATTACTGGCACTGATTGGCTCATTATTCAGTCAACCTGATCATACAGTTTTGAGTGTCATGCATAAAAATTGGGGGGTAAGTGCTAAGTACACCATATATAAGACCCCTAAACTTTACAAAAATGAAATTCCACTGTCTGAAAGCCATTATCACCTTGCCTCTATATTTCATGGATCTCTTTGCCTTTGATTTCAGACATTTATACTGGGTTTTTACTAAACTGTGGAAGAGCTTTTTACTGTGGGCTGAGGTAAATGCTCCAGTGCTTATAGGAATTGAATGAGCGTCTGGGCATTTACCTCACTGACCCATGGTAAGAAGCTCTTCCACGGTTTAGTAAAAGTAGCCCGTAATTTTAGACACTAGAAACTACTTTGGGCTCCTTTTATCAAGGTGCGGTAGGCGGTTAACGCGCGGAATACCGCCCGTTCAATCACCTGCCTCGCTAGTCGCTAATGCCTCCATTGATGAGGCGTTAATTTTTTGGGGTGCCGCGGGGGTTAGCGCGTGATTAAATATCCGACACGCTAACCCCCTCCTTGATAAAAGGAGCCCTTCTTGCCATGGCAGGAAGTAAAATATCATCTCTCTTTTATGGTTACATGGTGAAGGAGATCATGAGTAATTGTCTGTCTCCTTCAATGTGTATTTGATTAATTTTAACTTGAAGGGAATATAGTTGTTTATATAAAGAGTTGTTTCTACTTTAATAAGAACAACAAATTACACTACTGAATTATATCCTGGCGCTCCCACGGTTGCTCTTAAAATTGATCTACAACCATAATCACATTTAACTTTTGATCAAAAATGATCTGCTCAGTTTCTGATCTGAGCTCATTAAACCAAATATCAGGTAAACTACAGACAGCTAACTTGCAACTTAATAAAAATAAAAACAAATCGGCAGGTATTTTGCCAGTGCTCTCACACTGGGTAAATAATACGCATGTACATTGTACCAGTATTGAAACATATGCAAAGTTCAAATCTGAAAATACACATGCAGTTTCTGCAGTAAAATTTCCATGCCCAGTTTCCTGCACAGACTCCAGTCCTACCCCCTGCTCTGCCCACTTAAGCATGGCTAAACGATACGTGTATTGTCATTCAGGGCATGCACTTTTAGCTGTAGTTAAGGGGACAATTTTCAATCCTATCACTCAGATCACAGTTGCTACTGCTATTTATTCTTCTTTATAAACTTTTAAAATTTTTATGTGAAGTGCTCAGACCCACTGCTATGTATTTAAAAGTGAGTACTTCACATAAAAATTTTAAAAGTTTATAATGAAGAATAAGTAACAGTAGCAACCATGATCTGCGTGATAGCTTTGAGAATATTATCACAGTAATTTGATGAGTATTTCCCAATAAAAAATTTTTTGACAATTTTCAATCAACATTTTTAAGTGAGTATATACATATTTGCTCACATTAAATTATTTTTTATTATTGCTTTCTCAGTAGCTAGTGGGGTTTTCCCCTCAGAATTCATAGTTTTAATAGAAATAGAACAGGCCTTACCATAGCTGTTATAAGAATCTTCACTTGTTCCGTGACCATAGTCATAATACTCAGGTATACTGCAATAGATTCAGACGGAAATTAGTGTCATTGAAATCAGATGCAGCTCACAGTCTAAGAAAGCAAAAATGTTTATATCTATTACAGATTGGTTATACAGTAACTGTAATTATTCTTGTCACATAATATGTTCTTCTTTAGAGTATCCTAAAATTTAACCCTAAAGCATATATATGTTAAGAAGAACCAATTGCCTTTATGATAACATGATTTAATTGAGGACTTCCATTCGAAACATTTTGTTTTAATAACATTCTTATGAAAAGATGAGAACACATATCTAATGTAAATCAATAAAAGTAGTACAAAAATATCACTCGCAAAAGCGCCACACAAGCCAAGAAAGCTAGCTTATTACTTAAGCGAAAGAAAAGCCTCAGACAAACAGAGAGGTGTAACCAGATTCTTCCACCCAAGCATCATAGGCAAAAAAACCTTCCGCACACGTTTAAAGTTAGCAGGTGGGAGCAAAAAATAGCTGAGAATGATTAATGGTAAAAACCACTGAACACAAACAGGCCAGGCCGATGATCGTTTCGTGGCCGGTAACCAATGCTTCAGGTTTTTACCATTAATCATTCTCGGCTATTTTTTTGCTCCCACCTGCTAACTTTAAACTTGTGCGAAAGTTTTTTGCCTATGATGCTTTGGTGGAAGAGTGTGGGTACACCTCTCCATTTGTCTGAGGCTTTTCTTTCGCTTAAGTAATAAGCTAACTTTCTTGGCTTGTGTGGTGCTTTTGTTTTGGAGTGATATTTTTGAATCTTTGTACTATACCTCCCTCCATTCCTCCCTGTTTTTAAATCATGCACAAATCAATCCCAAATACCTGCTCCTAGTCCTTTGTATTCTATCTTTGCGCATGCACACCTACCATTCAAAAGGAAGAAATTGTATTAAGATAGATTTAATATGGTTTACACAGGGTGACTAATAAGTTCATAGGAACGTCCTAAGAATTTTTTTATATGAGGAGTTCACCTGGATATATCCTCAGCGCATAAGCGCAGAAAGCGTCCTACAAGGTTTTACCCACAAACATCACCTTCTGTTACCCCGTGAATCTTTTAAGTGCCTTTTTTATATATGAAAAAATAAATGATAAAGTGCCATGTGCAAGTTTAGAATCAAAGAAATCATCAGTGTATAAATAAAAACGTTCAAATCAAACAGTTCTTGATAATAGCAGTTTCCTCCACTAAATCAAATATGAAGGAAAACTTAGCTTTCTGCAAGGAGTCCAAGCTCTCTCTTTTAGGGGCTGCACTGAGGATATACCCAGGTGAACTCCTTATGTATACAAAATTTTTTTAGGGAGTTCCCATGAACTGATTACCGGTAGTCACCCTGTGTAAACCATATTAAATCTAACTTAATATAATTTCTTCCTTTTGAATGGTAGGTGTGCATGTGCAAAGATAGAATACAAAGGACTAGGAGCAGGTCTTTGGGATTGATTTGTGCTTGAGACTGACCCCTCCTCAAATACATACATTCTTAGGATTTTTGATATTTTAAAATCATGCAACCACTGCTTTTGTGAAAGATCTTCAAAACGGTCTCTTTCACAAATATGGTTTATGCAAGGTCAAACATTTGGGCTGCAAAAACCCGAGGAAACAGTACATTTTAGGAGGTGAAGAACTTTTGTGCATGAAAGAGGAGCGGGGCTTGGGTTGTGATGTGGTGAAACAGGTTGAAAAGGCGATGGTGAAAGCTAGAAGGATGCTAGGGTGCTTAGACAGAGGTATGGCTAGTAGGAAAAAGGAGGTATTGATGCCCCTGTATAAGACTCTGGTGAGACCTCATTTAGAATATTATGTACAATTCTGGAGGCCGCACCTTCAAAAAGATATAAAAAAGATGGAGTCGGTCCAGAGGAAGGCTACTAAAATGGTTGGTGGTCTTCATCATAGGGCATATGGGGGTAGACTTAAAGATCTCAATATGTATACTTTGGAGGAAAGGTGGTAGATATATGACAGAAACGTTAAAATACCTAGGTGGCATAATTTGGCATGCGAGTCTCTTTCAGTTTAAAGGAAGCTACAAAGTAAGAAGTCATGGGATGAAGTTAAAAGGTGATAGGCTCAGGAGTAATCTAAGAAAATACTTTTTTTATGGAAAGAGTGGTAGATGCATGGAATAGTCTCCTGGTAGAGGTAGTAGAGACAATGGCTGTGTCTGAATTCAAGAAAGCGTGGGACAGGCACGTGGGATTTCATAGGGAGAGGAGGAGATAGTGGATGCTGCAGATGAGACATTTGGTCTTTATCTGCCATCAAGTTTCTATGTTTATGGTTTATTGATATACCACTATTTTCCAACACATGAATCAATGTGGTCTCCATACGCTAACAATAATAGAAATATTTAGAAAGGAACTCCATAATTGACATAAAAGAAAAACTCACTCGAACCCATACACACTGAAGAATAAAAACATGAGAACTAAGAATACAGATAGTAAACATTCATGCATACCTTTTACACATGAACACTTATTGTTGCTATTCAATGTGTGGATCATACATTCAATACATTACTGTCCTGTGGTACAATCAAAGTAGCTTACATAATATATACAGGCGCATTCTCTGTCCTGGATAGGCTCAAAATCTAAATTATTTTGTACTTAGGGCAAAGCAGGCAATTAATACTTAATTCAGAGAAACCTGGCATCCGAGTGCTCATGGACTGTATTTCAGAGATAGTTATTCTTGTTTGTCAGGTTCCACAGCAAAGTTTAATATACATACAAACATATAGGACACAGTGCTAGACCATGGGAAATTATTCTGGTAAATCAGAAATAGAGTTAAGGGGTGTAATTAGGACAGGGGTCGGCAACCTGCAGCTCTTCTTGCATGTGGCTGTGGTTCTTCAGGCCCCAACCCTTTTAATCTTCCTCCTAGCCCCACAATCCCCTCCCCCCCAGGCCCAAAGTACCTGATGGTCTAGTGGGAGTCTTTGTGACAGGAGCGCAGCCCTCTAGCTCTTGCCTCCTTGTGGCTGCCTTCTAAAATAGCTGCCGCAACCTCTTGTAGCTGCTCGCGGCATTTCCTGTGGTATCGCGAGCTGCCGCATACATATCTAATCTAATCAGTTGTCATATTCTGCTGTATTTCAATTCATATTCAAAGAAAACCCTACACTAAGGGGAACACACGTACTTAAAAGATAATACACAATTCATTTAGAAACATCAAGGATAACACTTTTCAAAAGGTCGTTAAAACCTTGTGAAAAATTATTTTTCAAAAGGTCTTTAAAGACTTATGAAAAATAACATATTAGTCAGAGCTTCTTATTTCTAATGGAAAACTGTTCCAAATCTGAACAGCCTGATAAGAAAAAGATTGTACCAGTTGACTCTTCCTAATTACTCTAAAAGCAGTTGGAAATTGAAACGTGAAACTACAATTACTCTGTGAAGTAATCAATTTGGCTGGAACACATAGAAAAGGTATTGTTTAGGAACACTGCCATATAGAGCCTTATGAACTAAACAAGATACCTTAATCCTGTATCTTATTGGAAGCAATGCAATTTACGCAAAAGCAGTGAAACCCTTTCCAGTTTCCTAGCCAAGAAGATTAATCTAGCAGCTGTATTCTGAAACAACTGTAATCTATAAAGAAGCATTTCAGATGCAACACAATAAATAGAATTGCAGTAATCTAAATATGGCAATAATATCAATTGACAAAGTATTTGGAAACTGGATTGTGATAAGATAGATTTTATAGATCTCAAATGTCGAAGATAGAAAAAGATTATTTTTAGATAGCATTCTCAAATGATTTAATTCTAGGTTAGAATCTAGGATTACTCAACTCATTTATGCACATATTTACTGTAGTACCTATTTGTTGGCATCTACTTTATAGAATTAACTAAGGCCCACTTTTATCAAGCTGTATTAGGGTTTTTTTTTTATTGCAGGTCACTGTGGTAAAAGCTACGATGCTCTTAGGAATTCTAGGAGCATTGGTAAAGAATGGCATGGTGACAAAATTCATCACTGTTCCTGTCCCCAGGGATAACCATGGAAAACCATCTCCATGTCAATCTTTAAGGAGACAGGGAGAGAATCAGAGTATGAATGGGCACAACCAATGACCTTCAAGCCTTGCATTAAAGAATGCTGGTGTAGAAGGACTGAGATTGAGATAAGATATTAAAGAATGACATGGAATTATTTCCTGTGGTCATCCGCGGGGACAGGAATGGTGATGACTTTTGTCTGTGTGTTATTCTTCATGTCGGAGCTTTAACCGCAGAGGCCTGCAATAAAAATCCCTAATGCAGCTTCAACCTGAAACCTAATATCTCATATCGAAACCAACTATCTACCAATGTAAGGAAACAGAATACTTTTCTATGTAATGTAACCTGAAATAATTTCCAGTGTAACTTAATTTATATCCTCAATTTGTACCTGTACTAGAAATTCTCCAATGTAATGTACCCTCCTGGAAATGTCCAGCTCTCTTCTTATGTAATCTGCTTTGAACCGCAAGGTACAAGCGGAATAGAAATCACTAATGTAATGTAATAAAAGGGAGTCTAAATTATACATACAGTAAACCTCTGCGAATTTGCAGTTCGTGAATCGTGGACTCAGTAATTCACAGTATTTTCCGACCACCATTTCCTTGTACTAAAGTCATGGTTACACCAATCAGGAGCTGCTTTGACACGTTATCTGGCATGTCACAGCAGCTCCTAATTGGTGTAGCCTGATTTGAGTACAAGGAAGAGGTGGTTGGAGCATACTGCAAGTGATTTTCTGCACCCACCGATACTCCAGCTGCCCTCTCCTGCTTCTTGACAGGCAAAAAACCGTATTCGTGTTTTTTTTACAAATTTGTGGGTGTTCCTGGAACCCTGCAAATTTCAGGGGAATACTGTAATTTTATAACTGGATGTATACTAAAGGTGCTGGTTATGGTACTTCTTTCTCAAAGCCATTCTATAAAGAAAGCTATGCACAAGTGGCTGAAAACATTGTTTACATTTAAGCCATAGAGATTAACACCAGTCCAAAAACTGATGTATATGCCGCAACTAGTGTTCATGAGTGTGCTCTCCAGCAAGTATACACCACCAAATCATGGCATATAATTTTCCACTGGAAAGTATTGTGTAAGAGGCCACTTACTTGTGGCCCAAATAAAATAAATACTACCAGAGCAGATGGAAGGACCCTTCAGAACCTAACAAGCTTTGAAAGTAGAAGAAAGACATCATTGAAAATAGGTGATGCCTAGGAATGTGCAGCCAATAATGTGCATTCAATTTGTTAGTGAAACTCCTCTGTAAAGAGGTTTTCAATAGGACACAGCATGTGTGTTAAACAGGTTGGCATTTGGGTTTGTGAGATTTCACTGTCAGTTTTGATGAGACAAGAAGGGCAATTTTTGATAGTGCTTCTAAGTCTGATTTGGACGTCTTAAGACATGTGTCCAAAAATCAGGAGGCAAAAATGTCCATTTTCAAAACCACTAGACATCTTTTTTTTTTTTTTTTTTTTCTAAATCGCCAATCTAGATGTTTTGGCCCTTAGGATGTTCAACTTAATTATTCAATTAAGCTTAATTGGCACTGATAATTGAAAAGCATCATTAAAAACAATACTAAAAAATCAATTAGCTGGTAGGCACCTAACCTGGTAGGTGTCTACCATTTTGAGGAAGGTGTCTACTCCGTGACACCTACCAGAAATTATATGTGGTTGGGAACAGATTCTGAGAGATTTTGGGTGTGGTTTGACTCATTTAGGTCAAGAAAATCCTGGCATAAATGGAGTGTATCTAAGACTACTGGTGCCTAAGACAGCTTAAGCACTGCTAGGCATAATTCTATGAATGGTACCTAGTGGATGACTGACAATTGTGCTCAACAGCGCCTACAAATTAGGCACAGTTTATAGAATCAGGGCCTAATTGCTCTCGTATTATGGATGCACTAACTAGTACTGTGAGTTGCTATAAGAGGTCATGGCAGCCATTTGCAGAGACCAGACATAAAGGGCAGGAGTGAAGGGGCTTCACTTATGCCTCCAGCACGCTTATTAGGACCACCAGGGATACCCAGAGGAGGGCCTACATAGACTTTGAGGGGGTTGGTGATGTGAGGGCTCATTCTGGTGGGAGGGCTTTGATCTTTCAGTCTGGGGGAGGTGAGGAAGGAGGGATATCTTTTTTTGTGGAGGCCATGAGGGGGATCATAGCTTCTTTAAAGGTAAAAAAAATAGTTATGCAGGTGCCAGCTGATATTCAGAGCCATATTGCAGAGAATATTGCAACCATATATCTCAGCATAACATATGTCATTTAGGAAAGCTTTTGAGCCACTGCCCATTAAAGCAACTGGTGCTGAAGTTCTCTCCATTCTCTGCTACCCAGATACTGCCTTTTGAGTCACCCATCAAAGTAACTATCTCTGCTGGCCATTTAATTAAGAGCAATGCACACCATTATTGTGTATTAACTGTTCTTTCTTTCATTGTTTTGCAGTCTCTGGTGCCAAACTGCTCCCCAAACTCTGTTTGCTATGAACATGGCTCTACCCAGAATATGTCCACTGCACTGTCCAAGATAACTTAATCTCCATTTGGCATTTAACCAAGTATACATCCCAGTAGCACACACCAATGACAAACGCATCTCATGTGATGAAGGAGCATGCCATGTTCCTTAGTACGCTCCTTCCTGCACCTTCTGAATGCCTCTCTCGTTTTTCTCACTTATTTTATTATTCTCTCATGTTTTCCAGTGACAATAAGCAAAAAACAAAAGGAATTGACCCTAAAATATCCACAAAGAAGAAATTCCAGAGAAAAACAAAAAAACTCTGTGGAGTGACGATGTTCCTAAATGGACTTTATTTGAAAGTGTCAAAGTTCCAAAGGTACACTGAAATCATCCACATAAAATAATTTCATCCACATAAAAAAATAAATCATCCACATAAAACCTTAAAGGACCTAGTCCACTAGGGATACAGGACCCAACACGGTCCGCATTTCGACAAGCAGTGTCTCACTTCTGGCTCACCACACAATTGTTTCCCACGTATTCACCTTTATAGGACCCCCAGGGACCCCTGAAGAAGACTTTTTGTCGAAACGCAGACCGTGTTGGGTCCTGTATCCCTAGCGGACTAGATCCTTTAAGGCTTTTATATGGATGACTTATTTTTATGTGGATGAAATTATTTTATGTGGATGATTTCAGTGTACCTTTTGAACTTTGACACTTTCAAATAAAGTCCATTTAGGAACATCGTCACTCCACAGAGTTTTTTTGGTTTTTCCAGTGACAATACCCATAATGGTATTCCATTGATCGTATCTCAATACACTGGAACTATAGGCCTTTGTGCTCTCAGCCTTCTCTTGCAGTCTTTCAATGGAAAGTAAGATGCTTGACTGTTCTTCCTTTTTATTTTTTTGGCCCAGCCCTTTAAAACCTCTAATCTCTTTCAGTAGCTCTGAATCTTCTCATTAAATATTTGCCTCCTACATAGTAAGGAACACCTAGTCCACACATATCAGTCAGGTCCACCCAGATATTTTATGCTTGATGGGCACCAGGCTATCTGATTCTGACATGGCCTGGCTCTACCAATCATGTCCCCCTCACCCACCAGGTTTTCAATCTTCCACAGCCCTCTGAAAAAATGTGGCTGTCTAGTCATTATTTTCTCATCTTTCCATATTGTAAACTCTGGTGACTTTTCTTCTCTAATCTACAATGTCTCTTTTTTATCTTACACTCTCCCTCCCTCATGAATTTTCTTTTAATCTACAAGCTCTTCCCTGCCTCCTAATCCTCTATTACCATTCTCTCTAATCTTGTTCTTTTCATGTCCTTTACACCCATCTTCTATTCCTCCTCAGGAATCATAATGGCCATTATGATGATCCCTCTAATGGATTGATTCTCAACCAAGTCTTGAGGATACACCACACCAAGCAGGTTTTCAGAATATTCACAATGAATATATATGAGACTTATGTGTACACAATGGAGGCAATGAAAACAAATTGATCAAACAAGTTGTATCAGAGATATCAAGTTGTATCATGATTAAAGTAAAACCATTGATATAGTAGTATAGTAGTATATTATTGGGATGCAAGATAATTATTGTATTGGTCGGACTTCCGACGCAGGTGGGGATCGTGAGAGGAGCCGCCGCCATGTCTTTCAACTTAAAAATACACTACGGCAAGGCATGCAGGGAGCAGGCCAGACCAAACAACAGCATGGAAAACAGAACCCTAAGCGTGCATGCGCACTCCTACCTGCCGGAGACCTACTGATCATGGAAAACAGAACACGCAAGTAGGAGTGCACATGCGTGCTTAGGGTTTTATTATAGTAGATATACATTTATATTTATCACACAAGGCAATGAGAACTGTCTCCAGTCATAGCTCTTGAGGATGCCATCAGGCGAAACACAGTCCTGTGTCGGGCTTGACTGCTGGAATTTTGTTGGAGAGTTGATATCAGACAAATGAGTAATCATCAGGCTTGGTGAATAAGCTACAATTAAAATCATATGCAAAGTGGACTGATATGAATCAGATTTCAGTTTGATTTCTGGACTTACGATATGGAAGACAGTAATTCAAACACTTTGACCAACAATTGAGGATGTTTAAGCAGAAGTTTTAGTATTGTGGGGAGAGGGTTTTCATTGCTATTTTGATTGATATTTCATATCACTATATGGTGTTATGATTTCAAGGAATTTATACTATGAATGAATTGATAATTTATAGATTTTTACAAATAAATAAGCAAATTTATATGTACAGTATGTACAATGTGCTAGCTTCTCTTTTGTGGTGATGCATATACATTGAAGATATCCTGAAAACCTGCCTTGCTGGGTATGTCTCAAAGACTAACCCCCTCTTTTACTAAGGTGCGCTAACCAATTAATGCACGCTAATCGAATTAGCATGTGCTAAATGCTAATGCGTCCATAGACTAACATGCACGTGTTAGCATTTAGCGCATGCTAATCGGTTAGCAAACCTTAGTAAAAGAGGGCCTAAGATTAGGATCCTTGCTTTAATGTGAACATTTGTGACTTCTTGATCTTTTCTTATGACACTGGTCTTAAGCATGTTGTCATACTCTACATACTTTACGGGTCACACCATTAACATATTCATAACCCACTTTGACCTCTGCATCTAGCATCACATAACTTTCAATCCTGACATTGCCTTGGCCTGATGACTCTTTGGCTTACTTCATGCTTACAGTTTCATCTATGTCCACTTCTTAAACATTCCTTACCCCACCAGTTTTAGAAATCTATGTGGCCTTACCCTGGAAACCTTTTTTCTAAACTGTGACCAATTCCCCCCCCCCCCCGACCTTTTCTCCTAGACTGTAGAAGACTAGGTCCTAATTTGAAATTGTTTCGTATATATTGATCTAGATAGATCAGTCCCATAGTGTGCTAATACCACTAAACTATACCAGTTCCAGTTGTGGTTCCATAAGAGTATCTGTTCTTACAACTCCAAATTCATTGAGTAGAGTATCTTCAATCTTTCAAAGACAGCTGTTATTTTAATAAAACCACTAGTTCAGGGGTTTTCAAAACAGTCTTTGGGTTATATCCAGGAAGTCAGGATTTTCAGAGTATCTCCATTGAATTCCATTGGGTTATCTTGAAAATACCGACTGATTAGATACCCGCCACAGACTGAGTTGAAAATCTCTGCACTAACTAAATTAAGGGGAGTATCTCTATAATTTATTGCAGGTGCCAAATATTTCACATCTCTGATTCATAACTAGCTGTCTCACTAAACCATCCACCATACTGAGTTAGTGTCATCTCTCAACTGGGGACATTGCAAATGGTTTCCTTGAGAAGGGTAAAGAGGATGGGACTTGATATATCACTTTTTCTGTGTGGTTACAAAGTTGTTTACATATTTTAAACAGGTATTTATTTTGTACCTGGGTCAATGAAGTATACAGTGACATGCCCAGAGTCACAAGGAGTTGCAGTGGGAAACAAACTCACAACCTCAGGGTGCTGAGCAAACTGCTCTAACCACTAGACCATATGGTTTTAGTATAGTTGCTACTTCCCCTCCTCCTCTAGTTTAGCCTTCACCTCCCAAAAGTACATTCAATGCCTCACTTTCAGCCTTTAATCTACCTTCCTTATTCCATGTGGCTAAGTAGTTTCATCTCTAAAATCATCATCCCCACATAAAGACCTATTTCCTACCTACAGTCGACTTCACCTAAGTGCACGTCAGTTAAGCGCACACCAGTTATCCACAGCCTACCATCATGGTCTCTTTTTTTTTTTTTTTACATTAAAGTCAATGTAAACTCTGGATATTTGCAATTCTGATAAGCACACAATCCATTTATTTGCACTGATATCGTAGGTCCCACCTGTATTCTTTCACGTAAAGTTCACTCCAGTTAAAAGTAATCACACAGATGAGCCTGATCATGTATTTGAATTTTTGGAACTGCACCGTGGCATCATGTGGACAAAAATCATCGTCTTTGGCTGAACATGTCCACCATGCTGATATCAGATGCCACTTTGGTGTTATTACAGTACTTGGACATAAACTGGAAGGCCCTGTCCCTTGAAAGTAGTGTATTCCAGATCCTTCACATATAGTCTCCCAATTAAAGTGATAGAGACCTATACACCGCTTTCAAACGTAGTGAAGCTGTTGGCTTCAAGGTGCCTGCCTGTTGAATATGAAAGCAACAAAAAACGTATAATCACAAACTTCAAATGTGATTACGGGTCATTCGTCCTAAGATATGTGATAGCAGTGATCGATGCAAGAAAAATGACGGTGCTCGACTCTCTTCACATTGGACTCCGATTAAGTGCACGCTTCATTTAAGCGCACATGGCAAACCGGTCTGAGGGCTTGCACTTAAGTGGAGTCGACTATACCTTCATAGTGCATCCTTTTAACTGCTTTTTCCATCATTTCACTCAGTGATGGTTTCCAGCCTATCCAGTAGAGATTTCCCAGCCTCATGAAAACAGTTGATGGTATATCCCCACATCAATAATGTAAAGCTGTTCTTTCAACTGTGAACACCTATAGACCCATATATTTTGCCATTTTTGCCCAAGGTGATTAAGAAAATTATTGCAGCTTAGTTGACTTACTCCCTTGAGCAAACAGACCCCTTGTACCCTTGCCAAACTGAATATCATACCTACCACTCAACCAAGCATATTTTGCTCAGTTTCACAAATTATATCAAGCTGATCTTAGATAGAGGGAGAGATGTTATTCTTATTTCCCTCAATCTATCGGCACCCTTTAACCTGGTCAGTCATACTATATACCTTCAGAAGCTAGCCAACCTGAATATTCAAGTTTCAACTTTTATTAAAATTTGATATTCCACTTATCAAGCTTCTAAGCGGTATACATACATAAAAAATATAAAATCAGGTAACAAAGACATAAAACAAATCGACACACTGGTACGTAAGGGAGGGGGTGGGGTACTACATGTCAAATAAGTAAGAAAGACAAAAAAGAGAACAATTGGAAGGGAACCCTGCTGTAACTTCATATAATGGGAAAGAAATAGGTTAAAGGTCATGACTGAGTTTTAGGTTAAAGAATATTACTGGTAATTCTGTTACCTGGTTCAGGTATTACTGTGAATAGCTACTCTAAGAACTAAACTATATAAACAATAGCAAAATCATTATACAATCTATATATATAAAATCGGAGGTATGTATGTGTGTATGTATGTGTGTGTGTATGTGCCGCGATCACGCAAAAACGGCTTGACCGATTTGAACGAAACTTGGTATGCAGATCCCTCACTACCTGGGATGATATGTTCTGGGGGTCTCGCGGCCCCCCTGCACAAGTGGGCGGAGCTACAAACATAAAATCAGATTTCACCCATTCATGTCAAAGGAAAAAATGTAAAAAGCTGCCATTCTCACAATAATTCAAAAACGGCTTGACCGATTTGAACAAAAATTGGTATGCAGATCCCTCACTACCTGTGGTGATATGTTCTGGTGGTCTCGCGGCCCACCTGCACACGTGGGCGGAGCTACAAACAGAAAATCGGATTTCACCCATTCATGTCAATGGAAAAAATGTAAAACGCTGCCATTCTCACAGTAATTCAAAAACGGCTTGACCGATTTGAACGAAATTTGGTATGCAGATCCCTCACTACCTGGGGTGATATGTTCTGGGTGTCTCCCGGCCCCCCTGCACACGTGGGCGGGGCTACAAACAGAAAATCAGATTTCACCCATTCATGTCAATGGAAAAAATGTAAAAAGCTGCCATTCTCACAGTAATTCAAAAACGGCTTGACCGAATTGAACGAAACTTGGTATGCAGATCCCTCACTACCTGGGGTGATATGTTCTGGGGGTCTCGCGGCCCTCCTGCACATGTGGGCGGAGCTACAAACAGAAAATCAGATTTCACCCATTCATGTCAATGGAAAAAATGTAAAAAGCTGCCATTCTCACTGTGACCAATTTGGATGAAACTTGGTATGCAGATCCCTCACTACCTGGGGTGATATGTTCTGGGGGTCTCGAGGCCCACCTGCACACGTGGGCGGAGCTACAAACAGAAAATCAGATTTCACCCATTCATGTCAATGGAAAAAATGTAAAAAGCTGCCATTCTCACAGTAATTCAAAACCGGCTTGACCGATTTGAACGAAACTTGGTATGCAGATCCCTCACTACCTGGGTTGATATGTTCTGGGGGTCTCGCGGCCCTCCTGCACATGTGGGCGGAGCTACAAACAGAAAATCAGATTTCACCCATTCATGTCAATGGAAAATATGTAAAAAGCTGCCATTCTCACTGTAATTCAAAAACGGCTTGACCGATTTGGACGAAACTTGGTATGCAGATCCCTCACTACCTGGGGTGATATGTTCTGGGGGTCTCATGGCCCACAACTCTATTTTGCTTGCTCAAGGGTGGGTTCACCCAAGAATTTATATGTTCTTGCTCCAGGAGGTGAAACTAAAATTGTTGTTTATAATCACGTTTTGCGTTAGTTGTATTGTATTCATTTTGTCAAATATTTCACTTTATAATTTGAATATTGTACTTTTTATTAAGCTGTAAAAAAATACTTTCATTCACCACTATAAAGTATCTTTATTTGAATCCATTTACAGTGTTATTGCTATAATTAAATACCCATGCAACGCCGGGGCATCAGCTAGTTATACTATAAAGACACCTATGCTAAAGACATCTGTACCTTAATATTCAAACTAATTCAAGAAATGTGGAGAAAAAGAGACCTTAGAGAATACTGCATCCATATATCTCAGCATAACATATGTCATGACACAGTTACTGGTCTCTCAAAAAAACTCCACAAAATCAAAACAAAATATTAAATATTCAAATAAACACTCATTTAACTTGCCCAGAGTCACAAAGAGCCGGCTAGGATCAAGCTCAAAAACTTAGGATGCTGAGACAGCAGCTCTAACCCCTAAACTACTCCTTCGCTCCCAAGTTGTATCATTATATTTCGTTATGCTCAGAAAGATTGATTCAGTTTGTTCTATGCAGGAACCCTCTTTCCTCCACATTTAGCTTTGGTTATCAAGTTGTACTATTGTAATTCCCTTTTCATTAGATTTTTAATGTAGAGAGGCTACAATTTGTGAATAATAAAAGCCATTAAATCAATTTTTGGTCAAAAGAAATGTGATCATACTACTTCCTCCTTCTTAATTTAATGCTGGTTTCCTATAGCTTATATAATTTTTACTAGATACTTGTACTATATCACCAAATTCTATCTTATGGAGGAAGGATGGTGGCTCACTGGTTGAGCTGCTGCCTCCACACCCAGCGGTTATGAGATCAAATCCTGGTGCTGTCCTTGTGACCCTGGGCAAGTCACTTGCTTTCATAAGTCTCCTCCCTTATTTTTTCTTTTGTACAATATTGTAACCATTTCCTTCCTCTCCTTTTCCTATTATAGCTGGTTTTACGAAAGGTTTGGACAATTTCCTGGAGGAAAAGTCCATAGTCTGTTATTAAAAAAGATATGGGGGAAGCCACTGTTTGCCCTGGATTGGTAGCATGGAATGTTGCTACTCTTTGGGGTTCCGGAATCTTTTGTTACTCTTTGGGATTCCAGGATCTTGCTATTCTTTAGGAATGAATAGAATGTTGCTGCTCCTTGGGTTTTGGCCAGGTACTAGGGACCTGGATTGGCCACCATAAGAAAGGGCTACTGGGCTTGATGGACCATTGGGCTGACCCATTAAGGCTATTCTTATGTTATTCTTATTTATATTGGATGTTCATTTTCTTCCCCTATTAAAATAAATATTGTGTACATCACTTGTATTCTGATATATATATGAAATATATCAAATGAATTAAACCTGAACTTATGTCTTTTCCACTGCACCCCACTATACTTATGGTTCTGGTCATTGATTCACAGCTACTTTATTTTTTGCACTGGAGCTTCTTGCATGGAAAGTAACACATGTAGAGCCGATAAAACAATCAATATGAATTATGTTCCTCCTCCAACCAAAAGTAAAGCCCTGGGAATGCATCCTCAATGCAATTGAAGCTGAGCGCATTGCTTCACAATGCATGTACTCTTAGCCATTTTTATAGGGTCAATTTATATGGATAAATTGGATTTTACATGTATACATGACTTTGAATATAGTGCCCTCACAATAAGCTTCTCTTGCATAGTCAATGTCTGTAATGATGATGTACTATAATCTGAATCTATCTGTCTTTTCTAAGATGTTTTATTGTATAGTAAAAATAAAATCATTGATTTATCCATAAAGAAATCACACTGTGTTTTCTCTTCAAAGCTTATTCTTACATAATTGTAGTCTCTGGTGGAAATGATCACAATGGTTCTTTAAAAGCAGTGAATAATGTGTCAGGAATGGAACCTTCTTAGATATCTGTAATGGCATGTTACATTTATTCCATTTTATAGAAAAAAAAAAGGCAGTATACCTCAGCTCCCACGAGTTTTAGTGGGAAAAGAAGAAAATAAACAAACATTTTCACTGTCACTGAAGATTATGGGATCCTAAAGATATTGAAAGCTCAAATATGTACATATTCCTGCTTTGATCAAGTATCCTTTCAGGGGCTGTGGGCACTATGATATGAGCGAGATGAGGCAACTGACTGATACCTGTATATCAATGACTAACCTCTTGCAGGCTAGGTCAAAGGAGTATTAGATCATGTCTCCTGCTCGATCATGTAATTCAGAACTGACGAGTTCGACCCGCTGCTGAGCCAGGAGTCCCCCCCACCCCCCGCCGCTGCTGCTTCATCGATGTGTCCTCAAAGCAGCCGCAGCTGGAGGCAATTAAAACCAGTGGGCTAGTGGGAAGGCTTTGTGAGGGGTGGAAAAGGACAGAGACTGGAAGGCAGTGAGGGGAACATAGGAGGGAGGGAAGAAGGGACAATTTTTGGGCCTGAGGAAGGAAAGAAAGAAAGAAATCACTATACAATGGGGTGAGGAAGAGGACAAAGGCTAGAAGGCATTGAGGGGGGCATAGGAAGGATAGAGGGAAGAAGGGACAATTGTTGGGTCTGATGAAGAAAGAAAGAAAAGAAATCACCAGACAACAAAGGTAGGAAAAATGATTTTATTTTCAATTTAGTGATCAATATGTGTCAGTTGAGAATTTATATCTGCTGTCTATATTTTGCACTATATTTGTTTATTTTTCTATAGTTGTTACTGAGGTGACATTGCATATTTTAAAAAGTCATCTGCCTTGACATCTGTGCCCTGTCTCTGCCCGCTCTGTACCAGCCTACCACTAAACCACCAGAGGGGGGACAGGGTACAGAGCCTGGCAGGGAGGGGGGGACAGGGTGCAGAGCCTGGCAAGGAGTGTGGGGTTGAGTACAGAGCCTGGCAGGGAGAATTTGGTTCAGAATGTTTTTTTCTTGTTTTCCTTCTCTAAATCTAGGGTGCGTCTTATGGTCAGGTGCATCTTATGGCGTGAAAAATACGGTATACAAATGTCCTAATATGGAGAGGTCCTAGGTCGAAGATGGCCGCTGCATGCCTGCTGCAGTGAGGATGCCATTGAGCTTCAACTTTACCTGCACTAGTATGCCAAAAAGACGGGGCAGGAACGCTGGTGGTGCCTCCCGGCGATCGACTGCCCCTTCAGTAACGAGCTAACAATTTGAGAATTATAAATTTTCCTAAGATCTTATCAATTTCTCCTCGAGAAATGGTGAAGCGTTACTTTATAGAAAAACTGGAAATTCCCGAAAGCTCTTTACCTCCTCTTACAAGGGTATATTATCTTTCTTTTAAATCCCAAGTCAAAGAAGAAAAAGTTGAGGAATCTCGGGAAAGACCATTTCCGCAATATTGGAACAATCGGATAGAGAATTGGCTGTTTCAGCCACTTTCTTGTTGTCTGTGGCTTTGGCTCCAGACAAGGATTGGATATTAAAACTTTTCTTTAAAAACAGATCCAAGGACTTCCTGGGACATCACATTCAGATATTTCCTGATGTCTCTAGAGAGACTCAAAAAAGAAGAAGAGAATTCTTAATCTTGAAACCTGGAGTGACTCAAATAGGAGGTATTTTCTTTCTGAGATATCCATGTAAATTATGGCTAAAACAGAAGCAGCAACACCAGATAAGGATCTAAATGTGTAACGTATAAAGAATACTTTAAAGGTTGGAAGCTTGGAATTGGATATTGGATTTATACTACATGGTGATAATTCCAGGAATAAGACTTTAAATAGTGCCTTATAAGGTTGTTTAACATTATATTCCTATGGGCATCTTTAATGGTTAGTCCATGATAGTGTGCTTAGCATCCTAAGTTCAGTTCTCCCCCTAAGGGAATCATCAGCCTGAAGACACTAGAGGAGAAGGGTAAGTCACTCCCAAGGTAAATTAAGGTATAGTGAAAGACTGATTTACTGTACCTACATAACTACTCCCTTAAATCTGAATTTATGTTATTAATTTTAAGCAAGACCTTAATTTACTCCTGGATATAATTAATTTGCATGATAACCACCTGTAGCATTTCTAGGTAAATAAGTTCAGCACAGATTACACATGCTTATTTAATTTTTGAGTTCATTGGTATAACATAATTTAAGAATAACAGTGATCATGAGTATTAAAAACAGCAAGCCTTTTTTGTCACACTAATTTGGAAACAAGGCTATGCTAGCAACACGGTCTCTAATTTTCATAACACATGAGCCTACTCTGCAGCAGGAGCCAATTCACCGGAAATATAGAAAAGTTTAGCTCATAAGAAAATCCTTCTAGATTTGAATTTATGCAGTCTGTCTTGACTAGGGTTACCATTTGGCTCCAGAAAAAAAGAGACTATTCAAAATAGAAGATCATAAAATTTATGTATTATTGTTTTCAAAAATAATTATTTAATAATAATCATATATTAACTCAATTGAACAAATTAAATAATATAATACTGTATAATGGTGCTCAGTGTGATATCATTATCTACCACATACCATGGTAATAGAAGATATCAAAAAATCATGAAAACAACATTGCACATTCCCTAGCCATTTCTAGAAATATTTCAAATTAGTCAAGTGCTCCCATCGTTGCAATTCATATGATCTAATAAAAAAATAAATATGTCCAAAAGAATCCAAATGGTTTCTGGATTAATGTTTTATGGAGACCTGTGAACTAACTGTCTACACTTCTCCCTCCGAATCTGCGGTTTCAGCATCCGCCAATTCGGTTATTCGCTATTTTTTTTTTTTAGATCCATTTTCATTTCTTGGGCTATTTTTAAGCCCTCTTAGACCCCCCCCCCCTTAAGCCTTACCTGGTGGTCTAGCGGGTTTTCAGGGCAGGAGCGATCTTTCTATGCTCCTGTCCCGTGCAGATCATTAGTAGTCTCTCGAGACTACAACGGGAGCTCACGGCAGCCATTTCCTATGAGTGATCTGCATGGGGCAGGAGCATGGGAAGATTGCTCCACCCTGAAAACCCGCTAGACCACCAGGTAAGGATTAGGGGAAGGGGGAGCTTTCAGGGCTTAAAATAGCTAGGGCAAGCGGGGGTTAGGGGTAGAACCGGCCCAAATATTATTCACATTTTTTTAATATTTGCGGGCCAGCTCTGCCCCTAACCCCCGCGAATATGGAGGGGGATGTGTAAGCCCATGAGAAAGCAAATTTTAATCAAGTTCTTTTAGCTTCAGTCAATGTAATGTTTAGTATTGTATTATATTGTAGTACATCTTCTGAAAAGCATTCTCACATAATTGATTCTCTGTTTGCAAGGCTGACAAGGTGGCTTTCGTCCTTTTGTGCTGCTTTCTAACTCTTTCATTTCTCCTGGCACATGCACCACTGAAAGAGGATAGCAGATAAATTACATAGAGAAAACAGGCCAAAAGAGCCCACACATGGCAAGAAAAATAATTTTTCTGTTTCAGCAATTGGAATAATGGACTATATGAGCCATGTGCATTCTACCCTTTGCTGCTGAATCACTGTGTAACTTGGACAAGGCACTATCCATTTGTTCCATTAGTTACCTAGCTGAAGTGGCTAAAATTGCTTCTTGTCTCTTATTCGTGCTCCCATTCTGGAAACATTCTACTCCTTCTAGACAGGTAAATTTATCCTAGATGTTGCTGTATACTTGTTTCTGAAGTATTAGGTTGTTACAACAGACTAGAAAACCATACCCCCTCCTTTACTAACGCGTCACGCGGGTTTTCGCACTGGCAGCGACGATAACTGCTCCGATGCTCATAGGAATTCTATGAGCGTCGTAGCAGTGACTGTCGCTGCCGGCGCTAAAACCCATGCTATACGTTAGTAAAGGAGGGGGATTATTCGCAATGACTGCTCTATATAAATGAAGTGTTAAATTATAGTCTGCAGCAAGTTTTAAAAGTAAATTTCCTGATAAATGTTTATCCTTAACCCAGCTAAAAGTATGTATACGGTTCCACAGTCTTGCAATGTTAGGAGAGTTTAGATTTTGAATGTATTACACAGCTATTCCAAATCCAAGCTCTAATAGAATTGCATTCAGGGACAAATCCTTGAAGCCCAGACTAGATATATTCCATGCATTACAAAAGGTGGTTGGAAAGCCAAACCATAGAAAGCAAAAATTAAAAAGTGAGATGAAGGAGACTATTAGGGGCAAATTCTATAAGTGGTTTCCCGATTGTAGGCAGCGGCAGGCATAGGAGAGGAACTGGAGCACCCCTGCAGACAAGGTAATCACATTAATCATGATTAATTTTATTAATTAGGGTTATAGATGTGGAGGGGCATAATCGAAAGGGACGTCTAAGTCCGTTTACGTCCATCTCGCAAGTCGTCCAAAGTTAAAAAGAGCCTAAGACACATTTTTGAAAGAGACGTCCAACTTTTTTTTACTTTCGAAAATCGTCTAATTATATGTCCTGCCGATCTGATCGTCCAAGCCGCTAAATCATCCATCTTTATACCACATTTCCGTCCAACTTTCTGTCCAAGTCCAAAACGCCTAGAACAAGCCCTGTTGGACGTGGGAAGGGTCTGCAAAGTGATGGATTGAACACCCAGACATGCCACCTAAATAATGGGGTACCTTACAGGGCACTGCTGTGAACTTCACAAAAAGGGTGCCATGGCTTCTCCTCACTACAGCTCCCTTATAGGTGATGGTGAGTTCCCCCAAACCACCTCCAGAATCCCCTAGGCCCACTTATCTACCACCCTAATAGCCCTTATGGCTTCAGAAACCACTTATATGCCAGTCAAAAAGGGTTTTGGGGGTGTGTAGGGGAGTGCACATGTTTAAGTATCAATGCAGTGATTACAGGGGCTTATGGGCATGGGTCTTCTTCTCTATGGGTCCCTAACCCACTCCCAAGATGACTTAAGCTGCCTCTGGGCTGGACGACTAGGCTTTCCTATGCCAGGTGGCCAGGTGATGATGGTCTGGAGGCTGAAATTTAAAGTTGTGAATTAAATTTTTATGGGGGTGAGGGAGAGGTTGGTGATCACTTGGGTAGTATGTGGGGATCTGTGTTATGTGTCTGAAGTGCTTATCTGGTGAGTTTAGGTGGGCTTTTGTGACTTAGACCATGTTTTACATGGTCTAAGTCACAATGTCCAAGTTCCGTCTAGGCTCTGTTGTTAAACTTTCAGTTATACATGCTGTACGACTAAGTCTAAGCCGGCCCACATCCCGCCCAACTCCTGCCCTCGACACGCCTCCTGAAATGCCCCGTTTAGCTTTGGACATTGAGTGGCACTATGAAGGCCTAGGTCATTTAGAAATACATCCAAAACCCGGTTTTATTATCGGCATTTGGACGTTTTTGAGAAATGTTCATCCAAGTGTCGACTTAGGCCGGTATTTGGACGTATTTCTCTTTCGATTATGAGCCCCTTAGCACATTAATCGCATTATTAATGTTCTAAATCTGTAGCCCTAGCTTTTACTAATATGTCTACATGATAGGACAGTGTCAACACACTTTTACCAAAGGTTGCTCTTTTAATATACTTCTTTTACTGGCCAACCATTAGTTGGTTCTCCTGGCTGCTCCTTTTCTTACTGTTTGAATTGTTAATGTGGCTTTTCTATGCCTTTTATTTAAATCTTGGAGCTACTTGCCTGACTACCAAATTTGACAGTGTTATTGCAGAGAAACATAACTCTTCTAAATCTTGGAGCTACATTAAAAGTCACCATCTAGGAAAAGGATTTAGGTGTTAATGATATATGAAATCCTTTGTTCAGTGTGCAGTCAAGGCCAATACAGAAATAAAATTTTAGGAACTATTATGGAATGAATGGAGAATAAAACAAACAATATTATAGTGCCTTTGTATTGCACCATAATGTGACTGAACTTTAAATGTTGCATGCAATTCTGCTCATAGCAACTCAAAGATATAGGGGAGAGTGTGGCATAGTGGTTAAAGCTATGTCCTCAGCACCCTGAGGTTATGGGTTCAAACCTACACTGCTCCTTGTGACCCTGGACAAGTCACTTAATCCCCCCAATTGCCCCAGATACATTTGATAGATTGTGAGCCCACCATGCCAGATAGGGAAAAATGCTCAAGTACCTGAATAAATTCATGTAAATCATTCTGAGCTCCCCTGGGAGAACAGTATAGAAAATTGAATAAATAAATAAATAGGTTAGAAAAGGTGCAGAAAAGGACAAGCAAAATGACAAAGGGTATGGAATGACTCCTCATTGAGGAAAAGCAAAAGAGGACAAGGCTCTTCATTTGGAAAAGAAACAGGGTTCGGTGCTTGGACCCGTGCTCTTCAACATCTTTATAAATGATCTGGAAATTGGTACGACGGGTGAGGTGATTAAATTTGTGGACGATACAAAGTTATTCAGAGTAGTGAACACACAGGGGGATTGCGAAGATCTGCAACGGGACATAATAAGGCTCGAGGAATGGACATCGACATGGCAGATGAGGTTTAACGTGGATAAGTGTAAGGTGATGCATGTCTGGCGTAGGAATGACGCATTACCAATATAGTAGTTGCTTTCTGTAGATTCCTGTTTCAGACCAGATATGCCTCAGCTGCTCTGCTCATCTCTCTGCCCTTCTCAGCAGCCTTCAGCCAATCCCTATGAGCCATAGAAGAAGCAACTTCTTCAGTAAATTCCTGTGGGCCTGCAGAAGCAGTGTCTCTAGCCAATCCCTGAAGGCCAATAAGAAAACCAGAGATCTGATCCTACCTTCAGGAGAAAGTAGAGATATATATTGTACCACACATAATAGCATAGCCCAAGAAAAATGGGGAGCATGCTACTGTAACATAATGTCTCTGCTGAGCCAGTCAGTCCAGAAGAGTCGTGGTATCTGCTCTACAAATGGAGTTGGCGTGCTTCCCTGGAGAAAGGGAGATTGATTTAGGAAAGAGTAACAGGTGCTTGGTCGGGGAAGTGGGAGAATTCTGAAGCTGTTGGAGGAAAAAGAGGGAGTAAGCCTGCTTTCTGAGAAGAGTCAATGATAAACGGAGAAGGACTTTCTATCTCTCACCAACCTCTTCTCTCAGCAAGAGGGCACATTTATTTATTATTTATCTATTTATTCATTTGTTTAGCCCGTCCTCCCAAAAGAGCACAGAAGGGGTTATAGGAATGCATATACAGTATAGTCAAGACAAATATGAACAAGATGTATTTGGAAAGCGAGTGATACAACAACTGAGTTATGATAAAAAGAGAGCATCTGAGATACTGTAGGTGACTATACAGTACATGCAAAAGTAGAAATAAACATCTGAAATACATTAATCGACTATAGTACAGTAATCGACTATAGTAGGTATGAACATCCGAGATACTCTAATTAACTACACATGGTTTGGTCAGAAACTTAGCGTTATGGCCTAGTTGATGAGTTCGTTTGAGATCAATTAGGCTTGGACTTTTCATGGGGCTAGATTTCTGAAAAGGAAGGTTTTTATGGCCTTCCTAAAGTTCCATAGGTTGTCCAGTTCTCTGATAGATGGGGGGATGAGGTTCCAGAGTTTGGGCATGATGTGCCCAGTTCTAATGCTCTGGAATACAGAAGAAGTATTTCTGGGCTTCTGATGTAAGAAAAGGGTTCAGCCTGCCTGCTGGGAAGATGCTAAGTGCTTCTGTGTTAATCCGGAGCATGTACTATGTGTTAATATTAACACACTAGTCTTTAAGCCCGTTACATTAACGGGTGCTAGAATATATGTCTGTCTGTCTTTCTTTCTGTCTCTTTCCCTCCTGCTGTCTTTCTTTCTGTCTGTCTTTCTCCTTGGCCCCCTTTGTCTGTCTGTCTTTCTGTCTCTCTCCCTGCCCCTGTGTCTTTCTTCCTTTATTTCTGTCTCCCTCCCTCCCGCTGTCTGTCTCTCTCTCTGCACCCTATGCAGCAGCATCATTTCTCTTCCCTCCACTTCTCTGTGCAGCAGCCACAGCAGCATTCCCGCCCCTCCATGTCCATGTGCAGCAGCATTTCCCTCCCACCCCCACTTCCCTGTGCAGCAGCAGTCCATGTGCAGCAGCATTTCCCTCCCACTTCCCTGTGCAGCAGCTGTAGTAGCGTTCCCTCCCCCTCCATTTCCCTGTGCAGCAGCATTTCCCTCCCCCTACCCCACTTCCCTGTGCAGCAGCATTTTCCTCTCCCCCACTTCCCTGTGCAGCAGCAGCATTCCCTCCTCTTCCATTTTTCTGTGAAGCAGCATTTCCCTCCCCAAACCCATTTCCCTGTACAGCAACAGCATTTCCCTTCCCCCCACTTCCCTGTGCAGCAGCATTCCCTCCCCCTCCATTTCCATGTGCAGCAGCATTTTCCTCCCCTACACCACTTCCCTGTGTAGCAACAGCAGCAGTATTTCCCTCCCCCTCCACTTCTCTGTACAGCAGCAGCAGCGGTATTTCTCTTCCCCTCCATGTCCCTGTGCAGTAGCAGTATTTCCCCCTACTCCCCTTCCCTTCCCGCGGTCTGGTCCCTTCTCTACATTTTTTAAAAATAACTTCACATTAAAGTTTCTAGAGTCCGTAGTCTATACGATGCCTGTCTGTTATGGACGCTTTTTTTCCAATGGAAAATTAACCCCTGTAACAGATGCTTTGAAATGTATATAACTCTACTTGTTCAGAAACGTGCTAAAAAAAATCTTTCCTGTCCTTAGAAAGCGAGAAAATTCCCTATTTCCCGGCTGTAGCGTAGACACCCCCTGTTGGCTGTCCCGCCCCTGCTCACCGTCTGCCGCTGCTGCTGGCACTGCTTTCCTCGGAGTCCAACGGTATTGGCGGTCCGGGGAATGTGCTGAACTGCGCTTTCTTCGGGAGTCGCTTAGTCTTCAGCGGCTGGAGTAGGGGAAGTGGGAGGTCACAGGCTCAATTTTGATTGCAGTAGCAGCAGCAGCCGCCGGCGTTTCCTCTTTGCAGGGAAGGAAGAGTAACCCTTTCAGGACCATCAATATTGCAGAAGCATATGAATGCTCTCCACCTTGCACAGTCCTCCATCTAGGAAAAATGGCACTACCGTTTGTAGTTTATTTTTAAGTTTAAAGGTGTTGTGGCAGCTCCTCTCACAACAGCCGTCTGCGTCGGAAGCCTTCTCCAATGCAGGTGTGGCTCGTGAGATGAGCCGCCGTCGCAGCTTTTAACTTAAAAATAAACTTCGGCCATGGACTAAGGGAGGCGGCCAGACCGCAGAACATTACCTGAGGACTGCCGCTTCAATGGCTGGAGTAGCTGGAAAGCAGGGAGGCCCGCGCTTTACAATTTCTCTGCCGGGCACTGGTACAGCTAAGCGCACATGCATACTCCTGCCGACCACGGACCTACAGATCACGGAAAATGGAACACGAAGGTAGGAGTGCGCTTGCGCGCTTAGCGTTTTATTATAGTAGATGAACTGCAATAGAAAATACTGGGAATGTTCCCAGTAGGTGCTAAATTAATTCTGCAATTATGGTGGAATAAAGTCCTGAGTTAAACCACAGTAGCTGTAAAGGACTTCTGTTGGCTGACAAAAGACATACTGTAGATGTTCAGTAGATGTACTGGAAAAACTGAAAGTGGACAAAGCCATATGGCTAGTAAGATACATCTGAGGATATGAAGGAGCTCAAAAGATTCTAGTGTCCCTCTTAGAGAGTAGTTTAATAGATCCTTGAAGACAGGGATTATCAAAGGTCAGATGTGATCCCTCTCCATGAAAATGGTGACAAAGAAGTGGGAAACTACAGACCATAAGCCTCACTTCGGTGGTAGGCAAAATTATGGAGGCATTGCTACATGAAAGGATGGTATAATTCCTAGAATCCAATAACTTATAAGATCTGAAGCAACATGGGTTTTACCAAAGGAAAATCATGTCAAATAATTCTGAGAGAATTAGATCAAAGCATGAGCTAGATGTGGTCTGTTTGGATTTCAGCAAAGTCTTTGATACAATTCCTCATAGTAGGCTTGTGAACATATTGAATGGGCTAAAGATGGTGGCAGTGAATGGAATTTACTTAGAGGAAAGAAAGATGAATAGCGGAGTACCCCAGAGATCAATATTTGGGCCAGTTCTATTCAACATATTTGTGCCATTGCCTAAGAGTTAGAATGGAAAGTTTACTTTTTGTAGATGACACAAAATTTGCAACAGTGGACACCCCAGAAAGAGTGGACAACATGATAACTGATCTAACAAAATTAGAATGGACTAATGTCAATCAAAGAAGTATAGTGTGATGCATATGGGACAAAGATACTCAAAAAAGTTGGACTTAATAGGGGTGAGAGTCTTATAAGAACAGACCAGGAGAGGAACTAGGGATAATAATGTCAGAGGATCTTAATGCAGCACTGCAAACATCTATTAGTGCTACAGAAATGATTAGTAGTAGCAAATGTGTCAAAAGGCATATGAAAGGAGACTTGAAGACCTCAATCTTTTCCAGGAATGGAGAAGCACTATATCAATAGGTCATGAGTTGAGGTTGCAGGGTAGGAGACATAGGAGCAATGTCAGGAAATCACAGAAAGGATGGTGGATGTCTGGAATACATACCTACATACATAAAATAAGATACAGTGACAGTAAAAGCTAGAGCGATGCTAGTGTGCATAGGGAGAGTTATGGCCAGTAGGAAAAAGGAGGTATTGATGCCCCTGGAGAGACCTCATTTAGAATATTGTATACAATTCTGAAGACTAAATCTTCAAAAAGATATAAACAGGATGGAGTTGGTCCAGAGCAGGGATCTCAAAGTCCCTCCTTGAGGGCCGCAATCCAGTCGGGTTTTCAGGATTTCCCCAATGAATATGCATTGAAAGCAGTGCATGCACATAGATCTCATGCATATTCATTGGGGAAATCCTGAAAATCCGACTGGATTGTGGCTCTCAAGGAGGGACTTTGAGACCCCTGGTCCAGAGGAAGGCTACTGAAATGGTTGGTGGTCTTCGTCATAAAGTGTATGGGGACAGACTTAAGGACCTCAATATGTATACTTCAGAGGAAAGGCAGGAGAGAGAAAATATGATAGAGACATCTAAATACCTACTTGGCATAAATGTGCATGAGGCAAATCTCTTTCATTTGAAAGGAAGCTCTGGAATGAGAGGACATAGGATGAAGTTAAGAGATGATAGGTTCAGGAGTAATATAATGAAGTAATTTCTTTTTATACAGAAAGGGTAGTAGATGCATAGAATAGGCTCCTGATAGAGGTGGTGGAGAGAAAGACTGTCTGAATTCTAAAAAGCGTGGGGCAGGCACATGGGATCTCTTAGAGAGAGGAGGAGATTGTGGATGCTGTGGATGGGAAGACTGGATGGGCCATTTGGCCTTTCTCTGCCATCATATTTCCATGTTTCTATGGTCTTGGTAATTTGTGGTGAGTCGGGTGCCTCAATCATTATGAAAAGTTGACTCCTATGCTCAGTCAAAATAATCCAAGTTATCTCAGGAATATATTAGCCCTCTACACAACCTTTCATGCCTCTACAGTTCTCTCAAGAAGTTCTCTCTGTACACACATCAAAATAAATTGCATAATGTGATGCCTGCCTTCTCAGGAGTAGCCCCTATACTCTACAACTCACTCCCAGAAAAGCTATGTCAAACTCAAGACTACCTCTACTTCAGGAAACAGGTCAAAGCCTGGTTATACTCCCAAGACTTTAATATATGTATTGACTGACAATACACTCACTCCTCACCTGAACTAGTTTTTTTGCATGTGCCTTAAGTTTAGCCATCTATTTATCCCAATGACTGTGGACTACCTGTTGTGTCCTATTTATTTCAACTGCATTTGCCCTCTCAGCTACCTATTAAGATATTTCACTGTAATGTGTCGGCAGTATTAGCATCACATCTATATTATTTGACTAGGTTCTAATGTGTGCCTATTAAATTTAATTTGTATTGTGCTGATATCATGATTATCATATCTACATCAAATGGATGATCTCCCATGTTACCTATTATGGTGTCATTAGGATTCTGCTGACATTGTTTTACAATGCTCTTAATTATCTATATTTCTGGCACTATATCATGTTAGTCCTATATACTACAGTATATCCAAACTACCTTATTGATTGCATTTATACAAATATTTAGTCATTTTACTATTATAATACTGTGAAGTTTTATGTCAAGTTGTAGCTGCCATACACTATCTTGGTGAATATCTTCATAAGGTAGTAAATAAATCCCAACAAATAGATGTGCTTAAATAGCTGTCCTAATTTTTCCCAGTTAGGTATGTGGGTTTATATAACGAATATCAACTGTGCCCATATAACTTCTGTATATCACTATAGACCTGGATATTGAATGCCAATGCTTGGACATATCTCGGCATTAAATATCCAGGTTTATTTTATTTGGTAGCATTCAGAGTTTAGAAAAAGGCTCATCCGATCTGTTGAATTTCAATAAATATCAGCTGCTGTAAGAGAGTTTAATTGGGAGATATATGAATCAGGCAAAAACACATTCATTCATGGACAGAACAAAAATCTTGTGAAGCCTTTGAGGATTAGGGCAACCAGAGATGCTACACTAATGCCTTCTGCTCCATCTTTGACCTTATTTCCCAGAGGTTGATTACAACACATTTCTATGTTATTAGGGGCCCTTTTACTAATCTGCATTAGATACCAATGTATGTCTAATATAGCTCAAAACATATTGTGGGATGCACTCAGGCATCATGTAGTGTCAAATGTGAATGTGCTGATTGCTAAAAATATTATTTTATTTTTTTTGAGGGGGTATATGGGGGAGGGGGGAGGTGCCATTACATTACCATGTGCTAATTGGTTAATGCAGGAATAATGCATGAGCCTTTACTTCCTACAAAATGGCAGCATTAGTGGATACAGAAACAATCAAGGGTTCCAACAAAAAATGTCAATGCTTATATATTCTAGTACTAGAATATATAATCTATATATATAAAATCGGAGGTATGTATGTGTGTATGTGTGTGTGTATGTGTGTATGTGCCGAGATCACGCAAAAACGGCTTGACCGATTTGAACGAAACTTGGTATGCAGCTCCCTCACTACCTGGGATGATATGTTCTGGGGGTCTCGCGGCCCACCTGCACACGTGGGCGGAGCTACAAACATAAAATCAGATTTCACCCATTCATGTCAATGGAAAAAAATGTAAAAAGCTGCCATTCTCACAGTAATTCAAAAACGGCTTGACCGATTTGAACTAAACTTGGTATGCAGATCCCTCACTACCTGGGGTGATATGTTCTGGGGGTCTCGCGGCCCACCTGCACACGTGGGCGGAGTTACAAACAGAAAATCAGATTTCACCCATTCATGTCAATGGAAAAAATGTAAACAGCTTCCATTCTCACAGTAAATCAAAACCGGCTTGACCGATTTGAATGAAACTTGGTATGCAGATCCCTCACTACCTGGGGTGATATGTTCTGGGGGTCTCGCGGCCCACCTGCACATGTGGGCGGAGCTACAAACAGAAAATCAGATTTCACCCATTCATGTCAATGGAAAAAATGTAAAAAGCTGCCATTCTCACAGTAATTCCAACTACCTGGGGTGATATGTTCTGGGGGTCTCGCGGCCCACCTGTACACGTGGGCGGAGCTACAAACAGAACATCAGATTTCACCCATTCATGTCAATGGAAAAAATGTAAAAAATGTAAAAAGCTGCCATTCTCACACTAATTCAAAAACGGCTTGACCGCTTTGAACGAAACTTGATATGCAGATCCCTCACTACCTGGGGTGATATGTTCTGGGGGTCTCGCGGCCCACCTGCACATGTGGGCGGAGCTACAAACAGAAAATCTTATTTCACCCATTCATGTCAATGGAAAGGATGTAAAAAGCTGCCATTCTCACAGTAATTCCAACTATAAAACACTTTATATGACACTATAACCACTAGGGACATCTTTTCTATTCTACCACGGACACCATACATATAGAGTTTGTATGTTCTAACTGTGTTTGTAACTGTTTCCTTCATGCACCCCAGTTCATAATGTTATTACATTACATGAGTACTCACATATGCTGAACTAGGCACACAGGTTCCATTCTGAACCGGGAAAAAACTGCATGGAGTTTCTTTTCAACCTGAGTTTCCACATATTGAGTTGTTTAAATCAATACTGAAACTTTTGGATGCCACTTATTCCAACAGATCTTCCTTTTCAGTTTAAGAGATTGCTAATTCCAGTGAGACTTGCATTCATTCACCACTATAAAGTATCTTTATTTGAATCCATTTACAGTGTTATTGCTATAATTAAATACCCGTGCAACGCCGGGGCATCAGCTAGTCATTAACATTAGTGCATGGCCTTTAATACAGAAATTAGAAAAAAAACACATTTTGACTGCTACAATAAAATGGTCTTAGCGAGCAGGAAAAAAAACCCATGCAGGATACACTCAGTGGCGTAATAAAGGAGGAGCGGTCCATCCCATGCACTGTCTAGGTGGGGGTGCCAGCACCCATCCTCTTCTCCGTCCCCTGCTCCTTCCCTGTCCCCCCCCCACTACTGCATGCGCCCCTTCACTTCCCTCATACCTCTAACATTCGTGGCACGAGCAGCAACCCCAACCTGCTGCTCATGCCAACGTCAACTCTTCCTCTGATGTCCCTTCCTGGACCCGTGCCTAGGATATGACATCAGAGGAAGAGTCGACTCTGGCGCGAGCAGCAGGTTAGGGTTCACGCTCGCGTTGCAAACAATAAAGAGGTACCAGGGAAGGGGAGGGGCGTACGTGTGGCAGGAGAGGGTAGGGGAAGGAGTGGATGGGGGTGGCAGGCGGAGAAGAGGAGGCGGAGAAGATGGTGGGGAGGGGCACCACCAGCCTGGGCGCCTCTCACCCTCCCTAGGCCACTGGGCACACAGAGACCACATTTTGCCACAGCTTAGTAAGAACCCTTTAGTTTTCTCCTCAAGACCTCAGTTCTACTGTAGCTCTCATTATCCTCTGTGAGAGGAAACAAGTCTACACTATTTCCTTCACATGCAAAATCATGGAGACTGGGTTATGCTGTTAGTACTTTGCCTTTTATTTTATCGTAGAGATGGGATGAGAAGAAAAAAAAAAAAGGTGTCAAGGATGAGATCTGGATTCCTTTCTTTCCACTTTGAAACAGAGAATGGTACAATGTTTGCAGAATTATTTGGAACAGAAGGACTAGTTGAATGAAGAGGGTGATCCAATAAAGCTGTCCTTCTTCTTTGCCTTATCAAAAAGGCAAAGAGCAATTTATCCTGGACAACACACAATTTATCCAGATAAAGGTAGGTTTGGAGGCATTCCAAGTACATGGCAAAACTTTATCTGGCTAGTGCTGGTCTGATAAAGTCAGGTGGACAATTTAGTTCACATGGAAACTGTCCTAAAGCTATCCAGATAAAGTTATCTAGATAAATTTAACTGCAGAACTCCTGATGAATACCCCGTTAAAGGAATCAGTTAAATCAACTAGCTTGCTCAGTACTAACCCTCATAGTTTCATGTTTGTCAAGATACAAAATGTGAATGATTCTTAGTGAAGCAATATATAATTCCCTTTATCTTGAGCCTTTTAGATGCACACAAACAATATTTTTCTTGTCAGTGCAGAAGGCAATTTCCAAATAAGGATAAATAGTGATTTAAATGCATAAACCAGATGTTAAGGATATGTAGTCATTATCCAGCATTCAGTTCATTTGGGTTAACAGTTTTATGCCCCTATTTCAGAAGCTCTGTTCAAGATCTCCATGTAAAAAAACTGACATTTACACATAAATATTGCATTCACATATAAAACCCAATTTTAGAAAGCTGATATTTACATGTGTAAATTTGTGCTATATACGTATAGATTGCAAGAGACAGAGCTTGAGTCAAACCAAAATGTATATGTGAATTCTCCTTTTCAGGAGGATATTGTATATATATTTTCCAATATTTCAATGCCAGGATTTACAGCTGCTCATAAGAACATAAGAATAGTCTTACTGGATCAGACCAATGGTCCATCTAGTCCAGTATCCCATCTTCATGGAGGCCAATTCATGTCACAAGTACCTAGCAAAAACCCAAATAGTAGCAGCATTAAATGCCACCAATCCAGGGCAAGCAGTGGCTTCCACCATGTCTGTCTCAAAAGCAGTTTATAGAATTTTACTCCAGGAACTTGTCCAAACCCTTTTTAAAACCAGCTACATTAACTGTTCTTACTTTTCTGACAACGCTTAACTATTCTCTGAGTGAAAGAATATTTCTTCCTATTAGTTTTAAAAGTATTACTCTGTAACTTAATCAGATGACTCCTAGTCTTTTATAACTGTAAAAAGAATGCCTTCCTGTATGCAGTTTAGAAAAGGTTCTATATTGGCAGATCCTTTTCTACAATGCTGCCAGAACTGTACATTTCTCAACCTGGACATATCAATTCTGATTTCTATATTATATCTAAAATAAGCCTTTTAGTGCTCAAAATCAATTGTATATGAACAAACCTGTGAATTAATGGACATAGAGTCAGTGTGTATACATTCCTATAAGTTCTAAAATATATACAAATGAATTCAGGGAAAAATTCTGCTCATGGCACTCAATATTTGGCACCAAGCTGAACAATATTCTATAATGGGTATTCTGGGATCAGCACTCTGTATAGAATATCATGTAGCACTGGGATTCCCGCTCAACTTTGGGCATGAGGAGTTGCACCAGCTGAACCAGGTGTAAATCCCAGCACGCAAGCTGGGTGCAGATACCTAAATTCAATAACATAACATGCATTTAAGCCCGTAGCCTGCCCATGCCCATTCCATGACTACACCCCCTTTACCGATACTCACGGAAACACTTACATGGGAGCATAATATGTTTTCATAGCTACTTTTCCCCTACTTTGGTGCTTTGCATCCACAAGAATGCTTTTTCACACAGAAATGAATAATAATAAAAAAAAAGAAACACCCCAGAAATTGCATTACATTACATTAGAGATTTCTATTCCGCCATTACCTTGCAGTTCAAGGCGGATTACAAAAGAGTTATAAATAGTGGGATACAATGGAAGATCATTGGTGAATTCAAGAGAAGTTGAGGAGAAGAACAGGTAGTATCTGAGGGGAGGGAAGAAGGTGGAAGGAGGAAAGGTATTTGTGATGTTAACAGTGTTTCAGTGATTTCTTGAAGAGTATCGTTTTAATTCTGGAAGAAATTGGAAAACAAACCAAAATTGTTTTTCGTCATGCACATTCCTATTAATTTTCTGAAAACTGTATTCCCTCATTTTGGCTAAATATAAGTACTTCCACAATCCTGGTATAATATAACAACTTTATTCTTCTATACCGCCACAATCATACGACTTCTAGGCGGTTTACACTGAAGAGAACTGGACAATCAGCGATTTACAAAATATAAATAGTAAAAGTACAACATATTTCTCAAGGATAGTCAGTATAGAATTATTAAATTTAGTATGACTTCTGTTTAGGAAATAAATCTGTCAAACAATGCAGTCTTAATTTCTTTCCGAAATGCGCCATAGGTCAACCTGGCTCCATTGATGTAATTGTCTAACCAAGACTGCTGTTCACTTGCTTGAAACATGAATGTTCTATCCAGAAAGGACATGTATTTATGACCAGTGATCCTTGGGTAGGCAAATAAATTACAATTTCTGGTACTTATAGCCAGGTTTAATAGAAGCAATGCATTTTGGTGAGGGAAGGAAATAATGTACATTTTCATGCATTAATTTTTTTTATGAAAAAAGAACCTTCAAAAAAGGAGTACATTTTACCTGCTGCACATTTCTCAGTGAAAATATGTACAGTATTTTCTTTTGCTCTGAAAGTTAGGGACTACAATGGGAGCTCACGGCAGCCATTTCCTATGAGTGATCTGCACGAAGCAGGAGTGTAGGAAGATCGCTCCTGCCCTGAAAACCCGCTAGACCACCAGGTAAGGCTTAAGGGATGCCGGGTGGTGGTGGGGAAGTGGGGGTGGGTCAGAGCTGGCCCGAATATTATTCGCGGGCCAGCTCTGCCCCTAACCCCCGTGGATACGAAGGGAGAAGTGTACATTGAATGATCTGTAATCTTTGATGTTTGTACAAGTCTTGTTTGCTTTATTTTATGTATGTTACTATTTGTAAAGCCGCCTAAGAATAGGCGGTTAATAAATCTTTTAAATAAATAAATAAATAATGCAAATTTACTTCTTCCTATAATACAATAACCTGAATTCCAAGAACTTTGTTTTCTTATTTGTATTTATATATAAATGTGTTACTTCAATTTAACATGCATTAAATAAAACAAGTCCCCTATTTCGCAAATGGGTCTATTTGCCAACTGTGGTGTCCTTTTATTAACCCCCTCTTCTATTAAACTGTGCTAGCAGTTTTGAGTGCAAGGAGCTGCGCTGAATGGCCCGCGCTGCTCCTGACGATCATAGAGTTCCTATGAGCGTCGGGAGCAGCGTGAGCCATTCAGCGTGGCTCTGCGCTCAAAACTGCTAGCGCAGCTTAATAGAAGAGGGGGCAAGTCATGCTGACCGATTTGGCATGCGCTAAATGCTAAGATGCCCATAGAATATAATGGATGCCTTAGCATTTAGCGCGCTCTAATCTTTAGTGCATGCTAAATCGGTTAGTGCAGCTTAACAAAAGGACCCCAGTCTGTGTAATCAGTATTAAAATGAATGAATGAATGTCAACACATATTAACTCTTTAACACTCATTTATAAATATAGCACCTAAGTTCTTACAGATCAAAAAACAAGCTGCAAAAATCATAATACAAAGGAGTGTTTCTCTATGTAAGATTCAAGGGCATGAATTAGGTGGGATGTAAGGATGAAGAGAAACTTGCCAAAGAAATAAAAACTCATACCATGTTTCTCCAAAAATAACATAGAAACATAGAAAGATGACGGCAGAAAAGGGCTATAGCCCATCAAGTCTGCCCACTCTATTGACCCACCCCAATAAGTCTGAATGCTAATGACCCAGTTCCTTAACTCGACTTCGTAGGGATCCCACGTAGATGTCCCATTTATTCTTGAAGTCAAGCACGCTGGTGGCCTCGACCACCTGCACCGGAAGCTTGTTCCAGTGATCCACCACTCTTTCCGTGAAGAAATACTTCCTGGTGTCACTACTAAATTTCCCCCCTCTAAGTTTAAGCGGATGCCCTCTTGTGGCCGAGGGTCCTTTGAGAAAAAGGATGTCATCTTCCACCTCGACACATCCTGTGATGTATTTAAATGTCTCAATCATGTCCCCCCTCTCCCTGCGTTCTTCTAGAGTGTAGAGCTGCAATCTGTTCAGTCTCTCTTCGTACGAGAGACCCTTGAGCCCCGAGATCATCCTAGTGGCCATCCGCTGAACCGACTCAACTCTAAGCACGTCTTTACGGTAATGTGGCCTCCAGAATTGCACACAGTACTCCAGATGAGGTCTCACCATGGTCCTGTACAGTGGCATTATGACTTTTGGTTTCCGGCTGACGAAACTTCTATTGATACATCCCATCATTTGTCTTGCCTTGGATGAGGCCTTTTCTACTTGTTTGGCAGCCTTCATGTCTGCACTGATGATTACTCCCAAATCTCGTTCTGCTGAGGTCTTAGCCAATGTTTTTCCATTTAAGGTGTAAGTTCTGCATGGATTTCCGCTACCGAGGTGCATGACCTTACATTTCTTAGCATTGAATCCCAGCTGCCATGTTGAGGACCAGTTTTCCAACGCAAGAAGGTCCTGTGTCATATTATCCTGCAAACAGCCTTCACTTACTATGTTGCATAGTTTGGCGTCATCGGCGAATAATGTTACCTTACCCTGCAGCCCTCGTGTCAAGTCCCTTATGAATATGTTAAAAAGGAGTGGACCCAGGACTGAGCCCTGCGGCACTCTGCTGGTCACTTTCGATGTTTCAGAGAGGGTGCTATTGACCACCACCCTCTGATGTCTATCACTAAGCCAATCATTGACCCATGCAGTTATTGTTAAACCCTAGCATGATTTTCAGGGTAGGTCTTAATATAAGCCCTACCCCTGAAAATAAGCCTTAGCTATAGGCAGCTGTGCTTCTCCCCACCCCACCCTGCCTCCGCCGCGCAGTTGTACTGCCAACCCCCCCGCTGACCCTCCATCCTTCTCTCCCAACTGATCCCTGCCAACCCCAACCACAAATACTTTCTGGCAGAGGAGCATCGGGCCAGCAGCACTCACAGGCTGCTTTGCAGCCTTCTTGCTGGAGCCTTCTGTGTACTGATGACATCATCAGTAATGCGGCACACAGAAGGCCCCAGCGAGAAGGCCATGAAGCAGTCTCTGAGTGCTGCTGGGCCGACGCTCCTCTGCTGGAAGGTATTTATGGTCGCGGTCAGCGGGGATCGGTTGGGAGAGAAGGATGGAGGGTCAGTGGGGATTCTGCGGTTCAATTGCGTGGCAGGGGCAGCGGCGGTTGCTCAAGGGCACGAGGGATGGGAGGGAGGTAAGGATGGAAGCTGGGCAAAGGGTTCTGCTGCATAGGGGGATGGGAGGGATGGAGGGATAGAAAGATGCTGCAGAGGGAAGGTCACAAGGGGTTGGGTGAGAGGGGAGGAAAGATGTTGCACATGTGGGGGAAAAGGAAAGAGGAAGAATTGGGGTGATGGAGAGGAAGGGAGAGATGATCATGTACATGAAAAAAAATATGCCCTATCCGAAAATAAGACCTAGTGTCTTTTTTGGACCCCAAATTAATATAAAACACTGTTTTATTTTCGTGGAAACACGGTAGTAACAATTACCACCCGGAAGTGAATATTTTCAGTTACCACCCCTATGCTTTGGAACACACTTCCACTATACTTATGGGAACAGACTAACCTTGAAAAATTTAAGGGAATCTTAAAAACCTTCCTATTTAAGGATGCTTGAACTCTGACTTCCTTATTCACACCCATACCATCAAAAGAAGAGCATAGCTACCCCTCCCTAATGTTGTTTCCATTGCTTCTCTTCTATCTTGTAGTTTAGCCCTCCCTTCCATTTGTTCTTGTAAGTAGTGTCATGTAACGTGGCTTCATTTTTTTCCCCAAAATTTTATTTTTATATTGTAATCTTGTACACCACTTAGACAGCCACTATAAGCTGTATATCAAAATTTAATAAATTTGGAAACTTGTATTTTTTAGGTAGTAAGGGTTCATGTGTTACTCCTGCACTAACCGGTTAGCATACAATGATATAACTGTGCTGATTAGTGTAGAACATGCCTGCTCTCCACCCCCAGACATACCTGAACACTAAAAAAAATAAATAAATTATGTTTTAGCGAGTGGGTAGCACATGCTGATCCCAAAACTATCATGGGATGCCTGAGCGTGCCCTGCAGAAGTGGTTTTTACCCTGCAGAATATTGGACCCACAATATTTAAGGCATCGAAATGGACTGAATAATAATAATAATAATAGTTTATTTTTATATACCGCCAAACCATCAGTTCTTGGCAGTTTACACAATAGTAATTACAACAAGTAATTAAAATACAGATCCAAATAATGTCTTATAAAAGAATGTAACAATAAATTCAATAAAACAATAAATAATTCAATAAACAATTCAATAAAAGATACTGACTAACAAAATGTGACCCTAACTTATTCAAAGAAAAATATACACAATACAAATTATTTATCCTATATAATAAAAAGCTAGCTGCGCATGCGAACTCCTATTTGCGTGTTCCGTGCGCTGTAGGTCTGTGGCCGCAGGAGTGCGCATGCGCGAGTCCCCAGCCTTACTTCTCTCTGACTACGGACCCACAAAGCCACCGCCGCGGCTCCTCTCTCAGAGGAGCCGCGGGGGCGCCTTTGAAAACGGCGCCCTTGCGGCGCTTTACAGAGAGTCTGACTAAGGACCCACAAAGCCACCGCTGCGGCTCCTCTCTCATCTTCCGACGCAACTGCAACGCATGAGAGGAGCCGCGGGGACGCCTTTGAAAATGGCTCCCTTCTCCGAGTGCCCACCCCCTCCTCCTTTTTTTGCGATCCATCGAGCAGCTCCCCAGCCTTCTTCCACCACCTACCGAGCCCACAGCCCTGTTTTCAGCTCCTACACGGGCCCAAACAAAAAAGGAGCCGCGACTCTTCCCCACCCAAAACACTATGCCGGCTCCTCACAAAAACAAAACTCTCACGCAGACGAACTTGCAATAGCGCACGGGAGCCCCAGCTCGATCGACTCCTCCAGACCGACGATGCACACAACTTGAACCACATGCAGACTTATATTGCACGCCCGAACTCACATCCAAACCTAAACATGCAGACGGGGGTCGTGGGACGATGCGCCGTGGCAAGTGGTGCACAGGGACTTGAGAATTGAAGTAATGAGGTATGTATGTTCTTCTTTGCGTTCCACAGTTGTCAAAGCAAATTTCCACATGCACACGTTCGCATAACAACAAGTGTCGAGTGCCGGTTTAACTTACACAAGTCACTCTGTGCCAATTTACTACTTTAAACTATTTACTCTGCGAATTTACTTCTTAATACTTTCTCTGTGCAAATTTCCAGTTACTCTCTGCAAGTTTCGACATAAAGAAAAAAAGGTAGGTGGGAGAAAGGGCATATTCCCCCCAAAACCCCCTGACTTTTCCACACACACACACATAAGGACAGGGGGCTAGGGAGAGACAGTGCAAGAAAAAAAAAAAAAAACATTGACAGACTGATACAAATATTTCACACATACTGAAACACAATTAGCTAGCAGTGAAAGAGATTCACAGAAGGACAGGGGCCTAAAGACACAGATTGAAAACAAAAACACTGGATAAGAAGATAGAGAGACACACAGACACTCACAGAAGGACAGGAGGTAAAGAGATAGATTGAAAAAAAAAATACAGTGGAGAAGGAGAGAGACACACACAGACACTTACAGAAGGACAGGGGCCTAAAGAGACAGATTGTTAAAAAAAAAAAAAAAACTAGACAAAAAGAGAGAGAGACACACACAGACACTCACAGAAGGACAGGGGGCTAAAGAGACAGATTGAAAAACAACAAACTATGGACAAGGAGAGAGAGACACACAGACACTCACAGAAGGATAGGGGGCCTAAAGAGACAGATTGAAAAAAAATAAGAAACACTGGACAAGGAGAGAGAGACACAAACACTCACAGAAGGTGAGACAAAAAGCAAAAAAAAACCCAAACAAACCATACAGCGGCCAAGGAGACAGACCAAAATAATAAAGATACCCCAAAATAATAAAGACAGCGGCCAAGGAGATAGACAGAGTGACAGTGGACAAGGAGACGGAAAGCAAAAAAAATACAAACAACCAAGGAGACAGATGGAATAAAAAAAAAAAATAATACAGTGATCAAGGATAAATAGTGGAAAAAAAAGACATGCAAACATACAGTGGCCAAGGAGTTAGACTGCAAAAAAAGACAGACATACAGCTGCAAATGAGACAGACAGCAAACAAGTAGACAAACTGCAAAAAAACAAGGACATAGACAGACAGACAACGGCTAAGGAGACAGACAGCAAAAAAAGAGACAGACAGCGGGCAAGGAGACAGAGAAAAAAAAATAAACACAGGCAAACAGCCAAGGAGGAGACATAGAGAAAAAAAAATTATAGACAATCAAACTACAGGCACATAGACAGACAGACAGCGGCCAAGGGGAGAGAGAGAAAGAAAAACAGACACACACATCTATTCTAGCACCCGTTAATGTAACGGGCTTAAAGACTAGTACTAAAATAGATAACTGATGTATTAACATATACTTGCTGTTTCGTATCTTTGTTTATTACCTATAACCCGATCTCTACTCATGTGCAATGTGATCTACTTGATGGTGTCTTTTCTTTCAATTACTTCCGTAGTTTTTTCGGAAGCTTCTCTCATATTTCTGTAACTCTTTTGTTTATAAAACCAATAAAATTATTGGAACTAAAATAAATAAGAAACTGTAAACATTATTCCATAAAAATAATTTAAAAATCCGCTTATCATGATAATTTTGAAATCGATTAAATATTGTATTGTTTAAATAGATAAGTTTTGAGATTATTCCGAAATTGATAAGTGAGGGCTGGAGAAATAAGAGCATTCAAACATGAATTCATTACTCCTGCTTGAAACGCCAAAGTCCTAACTAAGAATTTCTTAAAGCGGCACGTTTTCGCTGAAGGAAAATAAAACCAACCAGATCTACATGCTAATGAATGCAAATCCTTAGTACTTTTTAAAGTAGACAATCATAGAAAACTGAGGAGAACTCAGCACTAGATCTCCGTTTACCATAGGAGAAGATCTAAGCATGGGTCTCCGACTCAGCAGCTGAAGAAAGAGAAGATAGGCTCACTAATTAGAGGGTTGAATTAGACAAAATTATTTGGCAGTTTGGAAGGAAAACATAAAAATGTTATTTAGATCAACTGTGAGTCACCCATGAAAACCAAACCCTTATCTTAATTTCAGGGGGATCATGATTAGTAGGTGTTTGATGTATAGTACTCCCCTGAAATTTGCGGGAGAGGGGGGGGGCAGTTACATTCCAGGAACCCCTGCAAATTTTGAAAAAACGCAAATACAGTTTTTAGGCAGAGGAGACAGGAGAGGGCAGCTGGAGAGACAGGAGAGGGCAGCCGGAGCGCGGGTGAGGGAAGGAAATCACTCACTGTATGCTCCGACCGCCTCTTCCTTTACTAAAGTCGGGCCTCACCAATCAGGAGCTGCTTTGACACACAGCTTCTGATTGGTAAGGCCTGAATTTGACATGCAACTCCTGATTGGTACGGCCCGACTTTAGTACAGGAAGAGTTGGTCAGAGCATACAGTGAGTGATTTCCTTCACTCGCTGGCACTCCGGCTGCCCTCTCCTGCCTCCCCTGCCCAGTCATTTGCAGTCAGAAAATACCGCGAATGACCGGGACCGTGAACCGCCGACCGCAAATTTGCGGGGGCGCACTCTAATTAGTTTTTTTTTTTAAAGTCAAATCATTTTATTAAGAATAGAAAGCAACATATCAACAAACGAAAACAACCACAGAACAAAGCAGTGGATGATACATACAATGCAGTACATAGAATTATACAGAAAAGCATATAGGGAGTCAATGTGCAGTACTCAGGTAAGTATATAATCAAGTTATACAGTCACAATAATGCTGCAAGGGAGACCAGATACAATGAAAATTCCCTTGGGAACCTCTACACTCTGCCAAACGCAATTCATATTTATAACACATTAGAACCATATTCCACCATTGATGAATAGGTACTGGGGATTTGCGTTTCCAATGTAGGAGCACAGTTTTAATGGCTAATCCCAGGAATATATCATAAAGAATAGAATACGTTCAAGAGAGTGGAGGATCCAATATGGCAGAGCGTAGTATTACCTGACGGTAAGACAGGGTCGATGAAGAGGATAGGACCTGGCCTACTATAGTTCCCACCTCAGTCCAAAAGGCGGAAACAAGGGGACAATCGAATAGCATATGCTGGAAAGTTCCCAGGTGGGTCTCACATCGCCAGCATTTATTGGAAGATGTGGGAGAGACCCGTTGTTGTTTAATAGGAGTCCACAGTGATTTATGTAGAACAAAAAACAATGATTGTCTAAGAGACGCCGAATGCAGGTGTCTATTGCAATGACCACATATCTGTGACCATTGTTGCTCTGAAACAATGCATTGAAGATCCTGGGCCCACTGTTTTTGAACAGGAAGTAAAACGTCCGGGTCAGCACCCTGCATAACCTCATAAATTCTGGACATCAGATGAGGTTTAGTACTCCAAGAGGTTAGTAGGGTAGACATGAGAGAAGAACTCCAGGAACTCCAAGAACTGCAGACGCTCTAGGTTAGGGCCATAAGCCGCTTTCATACTAGAGCTTCAATTATGACATAATTGAAGATAACTATACATCTGATGGGAAGGTAAGTTAAACTTTAGCTGTAATTGAGCAAAAGACAGCAAAGTATGATTATGTAGAATATCCCGGATATACCATATGCCAGCTTTCATCCATGATGGCCAATGCACCATACTGGAACCTACAGTAATAGTAGGATTACCCCAGATGGAGGAATGGGCATTGGTAAATATCGGATATTGTAATACACGACCCAATTCAAGGATCGCCTGCTGAGTAGTACGCAGCACTTTCCAAGTGCGAAAACAAGGAATTGTTTTGGAGTAACAAGCATCAGTTAAGGTGTAAGGAGACACGAGTGCAAGTTCCAGCAAGCCCCAATAAGGCATAGTAACACAGTTAGGAGGCAGGAACCATTTGCTGGCACCTCGCAACAAAGCTGCCACAGCGTATCTTTTGTACTGAGGAAAGTTAACCCCACCCTGAGACCATGGTTTCTTAAGGGTAGTCAGCGCAATACGGGATGGCTTCCCTGACCATAAGAATTTAATCAATATCCTGTCTATTTGTTTGAACAAGATAGGAGGAAGGGGCAGAGGCAACATTTGAAGCACATATAGAATTTGGGGTGTGAACATCATGCGAATGGTCTCCAACCTACCCCACCATGTTAAATACATAGGGGACCACTGATGACAAAATGCTTGGAGTTTGGAGAGCAGGAGTTTGACATTATGTGCCACCGTATCATGCCATGCGTTACAAAAATGAATACCTAAGTATTTAATTGTCGTGGAACACCAGGTAAGGCCATATGGTGCAATCATATCCTGTGTGCAATGAACATTCAAGGGCAATACTTCAGTCTTATCCCAATTAATGGTGTAACCAGAAAGCTGCCCAAACTTGGAAAGAAGATTAAGTATTGCTGGGAGGGAATCAGCTGGGTTGGACACATAGAGAAGCACATCATCGGTGAAAGCCGAAAGACGTACCTCAGTGGGGCCCACTAATATGCCGGTGATTGCAGGGTCAGAGTCAAGTCTGCGTAACAAAGGTTCCAGGACCAGATTGAATAGGAGAGGAGACAGTGGGCATCCCTGTCTAGTTCCCCGAAATAGGGAAAAGTATGGAGACAAATAACCCTCCACATTCAACCTGGCCCTGGGATTGGCATATAATATATGTACCATGTCCGTGAAAACCTGTCCCAACCTAAACCACCCTAAAGTATAAAATAAATATTTCCACTCCACATAGTCGAAAGCTTTTTCGGCGTCTAATGACATCACACATGTCGTAGTGGAAACAGTTCGGGCTGCTTGTAAGACATGGCAGAAAACTCTAGAGTTATCCGCTGTCAGTCGACCTTTTACAAAACCACACTGAGTAGGATGTATAAGTAAAGGGAGAGCTGTAGCAAGTCTATCTGCAAGAAGTTTCGCATAAATTTTACAATCATAATTGAGTAGTGAGACGGGTCTATAATTTTTCGGAAGCATGGGGGTCTCGTCCTGGCTTGGGAAATACTACTATATCTGCTTCAACAAAAGTACCACCACTGGTAGCATTGGCCAAGAAGTCTGAATATAATTTAAATAATTTGGGAAGAATTATCTTCCGAAAGACTTTATAAAAGCCCAGAGACAATCCATCTCCCCCCGGAGCCTTACCAGATTTCAGACCATCTATGGCCTCACCAATCTCCAATTCAGAGATAGGTTTGTTAAGATTTTCCAGTAATTTAGATGGCAGTTCAGGAGGGGTCATGCCTTTAAAGAAATCTTCAAAATCTGTTTCGGTAGGATTGATCCCTGAAGTGTATAGGTGTTCATAGAAGGTTTTAAAATGGTCAGCTATGGCAGTAGGATCCGTGACAATAGATCCAGCTGCTTTAAGAGCTTTGATGTGTCCAGCTCTTTTTTTATGTTTGAGGTAATTGGCCAGCATTGACCCCGCTTTGTTGCGATGCTCATAGTAAAGAGCCCCTTCATGGAGCAGTACGATCCCAGCTCGTTCAGAAATGATGGAATTATACTGAAATGTAAGTTTACGAAGCATAGTCAAAGTTGGGATAGATGGAGACAAATGATATTTTATCTCTAATGATTTAATTTGGGTGTCTAATTCAGTGAGCTCACGCTTCCTTTCCTTATTTAAGTGAGCCGAGTAAGCTATGATTCTACCTCGTAGGTAAGCTTTATAGGCGTCCCATATAGTTTGAAATGCCAATTCCTGGGTGTCATTAAGTGTAAAATATTCTATAGTCCAATCTTCAACCTGTTGAATGAATTTTTTATCCGTAAGTAGAGCAGTATTCAAACGCCACGTAGGCGTAGGGGACGATGGAGCAGAGAGAGAGAAGGAGACAGAAATAGCAGAATGATCAGTAAGAGGGCAAGAGAGAATAGAAGTGGAACGTACCAATGATAAGAGAGATCGTGACAAAAGAAAATAGTCCAGCCTCATGGCAGAAGCATGAGGCGCGGACCAAAAAGTATATTCAAGATCTTTTGGATGATATAGACGCCAAGCATCCACTAATCCATGACAGACAAACTTCACCAAACACTTGAAACAGTCACAACCTGGATGAAAAATCACAAACTTAAACTCAACCAAGACAAAACCAAATTCATCCTTCTCGAAAATGACAAGGTCCAAACCACAACCAACCTAGATATAAACACAATCAAATATCCCATCCAAACCACCATAAAACTACTTGGCATGACCATAGACAGATGCTGCACTATGCAACCGCAAATAAATAAAACAATTCAGAAATCATTCGCAATCATGAGAAATCTGAGACAAGTCCGAAAATTCTTTGAAAGAACACAATTCCAACTTATAGTACAATCCCTAATACTAGATATATTGGACTACTGCAACATCCTCTTCCTTCCTTGCCCTGTAACGACGATTAGACAACTCCAAACAATCCAAAATACAGCTTTGAGACTCATCTATTCATTGAGAAAACATGACCACATCACTGAAGCCTTCATCAACTCACATTGGCTTCCAATCCAAGAAAGAATCCAATTCAAATTCTACTGCATATTATTCAAAACCCTACACGGAGACAGCCCATCATACTTGAACAATCGCCTCATCCAAGCACCCACTACCAGACACAGAAAAACGCACTCCCCATTCATACCCCCCCCCCCAATCAAGGAAGTAAAAAGAACAAAACTACACGACGGCCTCCTAGCCACTCGAGCCGCAAGGCTAGACAACCAGATCTCCAACCTTATGATGACCACCCCAGACTATAGGACGTTCAGAAAAGAAATAAAAACCATACTTTTCAAGAAATTCCTGAAGCAGCAATAACATCACGACCTCTCAGTAACTCTAAAACTGACATTTGATCTACCCATTACCGCACTAATAATAACAAAAGAACCTCCACTATGACCACCTATTAATTCTTTTACAAACCACCTCACCCTCAACAACCCGTTAAATGTTTATAAGATCTACAACTTACCTCTCTAGCTAATCATTTTAACTCTGCTTTTTTTAAAGTAACCTTTTGTAATCCACCTTGAACCGCAAGGTAATGGCGGAATAGAAATCCCTAATGTAATGTAATGTGTGTTAATATCAGGAGTGTCGAAGGGGAACGATAGGATGATTGAGATCTACGGTCCAGATGAGCATCCAAAACTAGATTCCAATCACCCCCATTATAAAATAATCTGTAGATATAGAGGTCAATTCTTTAGCTAGTGTTCTAAAAAATTCAGTGTTGGGGATATTCGGGCCATATACTGTAAAGAAGGTGTATCTGATAGCGTTAATTTCTAATGTGACAGTGACCCACCGACCTTGCGAGTCGTGGGAAGAGTGTAGAATAGAGTATTTGAGATGTTTGGCTAGTAGAATTGCCACCCCCCCCCCCCTTAGAGGCCACTGCAGGGGAAAAGAAGCACTGAGAGACCCAGTCACGTTTTAATTTGGCAGATTCGATGGCATTTAGTTTGATTTCTTGCAGAAAGACTACTTGAGCAGAATGATGTTTACAATACAAAAGCATCCTTTTTCTCTTGATAGGATGGTTTAAACCTCTAATATTCAGAGATAACACATTGCAAAAAGCCATCAGGGAACTGTAAAGGAAGCGATGGGAGAACAAAACATGGAGCCTCTCATATATATACTACAACCTGCATTGTACATAGTAATCCAGATCAGATGATCTTTGTTCTGTAGAAAAAAGAAACAAACCCCCCCCCCACACACACACAAGCATACATCCCCCCAACCTCCCGACAGTCATCCAAACTCCCCCCAACCCGCAAGACAAAAGCCTTGCAATCAACCTGCCCAAACAGCGCCCCAAGGGCCTGCGGAGGGGAGGAGACACCACAACATGGAGGCCCCGAGTCGTCTCCCTCCCCCACCAACCCCGCAATAAGGCCTTGTTGAAACATAGAACCTATGTCGGAAAGAACATATCACTCACAAATTATACTAGAGCTGAATATAATAAGCATAAAGAATCCCCATAGAGGAGCAAACAGAAAGTAATAATCACGTTTCCATAGGGAGTAATGCTTCTTGCTCCTTAAGAAAATGCTCCACCTCGTCCGGCTCGGTATAGGTCTTAGTCTTATTTTGAAAAGTAATTTTGAAGCAAGCCGGCGAGAGGAGACCGAAACGGGCTTCCAAGGCCCTTAGGCGAGGACGCAAAGCGAGAAATCTTCGCCGCTTGTCGGCTGTAGCTTTTGTAAAATCCACCGAAATGTATATAGTCTGACCTTGCCATTCGATCTTGTGTATCGAGCGCATCTTTTCCAGGATCGCCACCATGTGGGGGAAGCGGAGCAGCTTTAATACTATCGGTCTTGATTTCTGAGAGCCGTTTTGCATTTTCGTTGGTACTCTGTGGGCTCTTTCCACCTCCAAAGGCCTGGTAAACGTGAGGGATAATACTTTGGGAAGCCAGTCCTCAAAAAACTTACATGCATCAGCCCCCTCGATTCCCTCATTTAGGCCACTGATGCGCAAATTCTGACGACGCCCCCGATTGCCCAGATCTTCAAGTTGAACTTCAAGGGCATGTATGGCTTTCCGATCCAATTTTTGCTTCGTGGCGACTTCGTCTATCAGTTGGGTTTTTTGTTCTAGCGTTATCATTTTAGCGTCCATCGCTGAGATTTTTTCGGTAAGATTCATAATCTCATATTTGATATCTTTTATGTCGTCCTTGCTTTCTGACATCATATTAGAGATCTGCTGTAATTGATCGGAAATGGTTTGTTCAGGATCAACACGTGGCCTGCCCGGGTCGTTTTTCGTGGGCGTCGGGGGATCCTGTTTCTGTCGTTTGGCGCCCGAAGTGCCGGCAAAGGCAGCCTCAATCTTGCCCTGCTTAGGGAGAGGCATTGCTGTAACACCAAAAATCGGAGGATTATGCTGATATATCGAGTGATATGCCAATAATAGCGGAGTTGGTGGCGGGAGCTCGCGACTCAAGCCTCCATCTTGTTCGGGCTCTCTAGCGCCCCCTACCCCCACTGTAATTACTTTTAATTGGTATGTACACTGAGCAATAGGATTTTACAACAGGAACCATACCAAACTATTCCCCTTAGAGTCATAAACATATTTTAAAGTATGAAATAAGCTAATCCACTGCATACTTCATAATAAGAAGTGATCAAGCAAAGAGGATTACAAACGTGGAATTTACTTATTTGTTTTCTTGGCATTTATTAACCTTCTTTATGAAAGATTTAGTCATCTGTAAATATATCCGATTTCACAGAACAGAAGCTAGCTGATTTTACTTGTAGAACAAGAGAAATAAAGCAGAGATTTTAGCAGGTTTTTCTAATTTCTTTCAACAGATCCTGACATTCTTAACAGTAAGATGGCTGCGAAACATGTCAATAAAGCTGTGCCAGTGTTACTCCCATTCTGCCCTGATGAATATCTTGAACCACAATGAGGAATTTAATTTAATTCCACAGTAGCCCACTTAACCACAAAGTTCCAAGTGGTTTACAGTTAAAATATATAACATCTAATATTTTCCTATAACAAATTATGCCATCAACAGATAGTACACATTTTATAGTTTCATTAACATCAATCTTAATTAGTCAAGGTACTTGTGAAATAACCATGCCTTTATTGTGTTTCTAAATAACCCAATGTTGGAAAAATTTCTAATTTCATTGGGTAGAAAACACATCCTGTAGTTAGTTAGCCAGTATCTGTGTCTTTCCTCCTCGCTGGTGCCTCTGCTCCTGCTCCTTCTCCTCACCTCTCCTTCTGCAGCACACCTCCCCCCCCCCACCCCACCACCACCAGCAGCAGTAATATGAGGCTCAGGGCCGTTGCTGGAGGACATCCGCGCATGTACAGACATCAAAATGATGACATCACACAAGTGTGATGTCATTACGTCAACGTCTGTACATTTCTGTGTGCCCTCCAGCCGCGGCTGTGAGATTAGTGTGCTGCACCTTAAAAAGTTAATGACACACTGATCTAACCATACCCCCAATAATTTAATTTCTTCTTTAAATTTCACATCTATGGTATTACATTTCACCATTTCTATGGGAACAACCTGATTTCCTTTTCCTCCTTGTCATACTAAATCCTCTATTGCCCCAGGTATGCTAGGTAGATTGTGAGCCACTGGGACAGATAGGGAAAAATGCTTGAGTATTTGAATGGAAAACCGCTTAGACAACCTTCATGGATTATATAAATAATTAATAAACTTGGAAGCTTGAAGGTCGTGGCAGCCATTTTAAGATTGGAACTGGTATAGACAAGAATGACTGAAGAATGGAACCAACATAAGCGGGAGCAATCTCAAAATGGTTGTAATGACTTCCTGCAGCATTCTCCCAAGGATTCCATGGAAAATCGCAGCAGCCTTTTTGATTGTGTATCTGGCATAGACAGAAATGAGTCTGGATCATTTCTGCCCTGAACAGACCATAGATTGCCAGAGCTTTTTAAGGGAGATCCAGTAAGGGCCTTTGGGTGGTCAGGAGATAAGCAGTCCGGGGATCAGATCTCTACTGGGAGTGGAAGGTCCAGGGGGACCCATCTTCTGCAAGGGGGAGGGCATAACAGTTTCAGCTTTGTCTTTGGTTTCAGCTGAAACTGAACAGCAAATTCCAGGGATTCACTTTTTGGTTGAAATCAAAGCTCCTGATTTCAGTTGCTTGGTTTCAGTCACCCTTCTCCCTGCACCCCAGAATCTATCAAATACGACTTAATGGCTCTGAGACAGAGAGAGAAAGAGTGAAGCAGATAGGTGTGCAGATTGTATTTTCCTTAGCCCTCCTCTGTAAATGCTAAAGGCAGAGGCAGAGAAGCTCACACTCTGGATATGAATCACTGAGAACACAGATGGTGACAAGAATGTTTCTGCTTCTTGGATTCCAAGGACTTTTGACCAGAGATGCTGCCATTTGTCAAGGAAGGGGCAATTTTCCAGCATAGACTAGTTAACCTGCTGAGGAGAACAGTGAATTAAGTCATTGGGGATGGGTGAACGGAGGTCTAAGATAACCGAGAACATTTAATGGAAAGAGGAAATCTCTGTATGCTAATATCCATAGTATAAGAAATAAACGCCCAGATCTTGAGGCTAAAAGACTTCTCCGCTGGACCTTCCACCCCAGATCTCTTCTAAAAATAAAGAATGTCTCTTACTGGCTCACCTTGGACATCTTCCCCTATAACCCCCCCCCCCCTCTCCACGAACATACTCATCTGATCTGTTTTTCTGGTCCCCTTTTAGCCTTAGATGCACCCTCTGCACATACATTGACAATATCTTTATTGGAAGGGGAGGGGGGGGAACAGTGATGCCTTATTGATCCTGTTCTGGCAGTTGCTGCTTTTTAAATAGAAGCCACAAGCCCTTAGCAGCAATATCGTAGTACTATCACTGGTAATCAGGCTGCTAAATAATGCAATGTTCTATTTTCTGGTAGCCAGATCCCTAACTGCTGTGCCAAGATATTCCTTCATTTTCATTGTCTTGGGTTATAATCAAAATATCTCACAGACCTTGGCCTATTTGGCACTGGTACAGAAAGTATTCACTACAAGGCTGATGCAAAAACAAAACACAAAAACAATGATATTTCAAATATTACCTCGGTGTTTGGGAGCCATAATTGTTGTCATAGTCCTCATAACTCTGATCATCATATTCATTACCGTATCCATCATCATACCCCTATGAAAAAAATGAAAGCCAAATAAATTAGAAAATGTATTCGATACCACAAAACTACCGTATATAAAAAATTAAAACATGTATCTACTGTAATGTTAAAAAAAACAATGCAAACCAAGCTTGATGCCTGCTCAATATGATGTGCCTAGCAATCAATTGTTAATTTTGTAGATTATCCTTTTCATCGATAACAAGCAACACAACAGTGGAGGAGATGACAACCAAAATGGTCACAGGTTAAGAATGAATTTATTATGTAGTGGAAAGTTATCTCCTGCTCCACTGTTGCGTTACTTACTGTTTGTCTGCTCTGCGGTGGATTTTTGTCTTCCGTTTCCACCAATAGCATGCATTTCTTTGAAGAAACATCATTTGAGTAGGGTTAGCAGGGTTGTTGGCAGATACTAATGAGGAGAATTGTTTCCTAAGAAATTCAATATACAAATATTTCTGCTGATATCTACAGCTGAATAATATCTGCTGATATGAAAAAAAAAGAATTGTCAAGTTTCAAGTTTATTGATTTTTAATATACCGACCATCGAACGAATATCTGGCCGGTTTACAATAAAATACTAAAATAGAGATAAAAGTAGTACTTAAAAGTGATGTTTAGAGAGAGAAAGGGAGGTGGACATTGACGAAATCAACAAGACAGACGTGAGAGTGATGATTGAAAGGGAGGGGTGGGATAAAGTTACAATAACAATATATTGATTCTATAGCAGTGTTAAGACTGCAATTATTGACTCCGAAACCACATCTTTCAGAATTGTTGTTGGGGACTAGATTCAAGATAGAAGGCACAAGACTTAGGCCTCCTTTTACAAAACTGCGATAGCAGTTTCTAGCATGGGGTGCCGCGCTGAAGGGTCCGCGCTGCTCCCGACGCTCATTGAGTTCCTATGAGCATCGGGAGCAGCGCGGGCCATTCAGCGTGGCTCCCCACGCTAGAAACTGCTATCACAGTTTTGTAAAAGAGGGGGGTTAGAGCTTTAAATATATACGTTGACCAAATACTATATCTTGAAGTGTTAATTAGTTGTCCACACAAATTGGCTATGTGCACCGATTTGCATGCACAACTTAAGGTGCCTTATACAGAATTGGGGGGGGTTATGTACCATTACTTTTTATGCACCTACTGTAAAGTATATGATTATGCAATTTTAATAAATCTCTTTCCTATATGTAAATCAGACATAACCAATAATCTAATGGACTGATATTCAAAGTGAGTTATGTGTTGGCTCACAGGTAGGAAACACAGAATTTGCCAGTCTCTATATTTTTAGAAGTTTTATGAACCATATAAATCTGTTTAACTTGTTAAATAGTTACAAGCCATTTAAAAGCACAGGGAGAAGAGAAAGCAGGACTAAAAATCACCAGTTTAGCAGTATTATTAGACTGTTAAATACTGTAAGTAGTGCTGGCACAGTTACCATTTAGCATGTATATTCAACATTACATGTGTACTGTATATGTATTAAGTACCAGATGGCTTCCATATCAGCTCTTAAGTTATCTGAACGTGCCCATGGATGCTCATATGCCTTATATTATGTCTCCCCTTAAGTTGCTTTCCTAGCAACGGGTGTTTTTGTACAAACCAAAATGTTGAAAAAAATCCATTTAAAGAGAAAATCAACTTTTCTATCCTCCATCTGAGGAGACACATTTCAACTTCCCCTGCAGGTTTGTAATTGATAAACTGTAACTGTGTGCATTCTATCCAAGGTAAAGAAACAATAATCCCAAGAAGGTTATAAATTGAAGCAATGGGGTTAGAGGACAAATAGGTAAACGTCATGTTCTCTAGTGGGAAGCTGATCAAGAAATAATCAGTGTACAATAATATTATCAAGGCAAGAATGAGAAAAACAGGATAACATAACATAAAAATTCATTTCTAGGCCGCAGCAATTTCAAGTTCTATGCGGTTTACATAAGATTAGTTAAAAATACACAATAGCAGAGAAAACAAACCTATAAACCCAAGAACTTGGAAAATAAGTCTTAAGTTGTTTCCTAAAATGTAAATAAGAAACAGATATCAATAATAGAAATTTCAACTCCTTATCCCATAAGGCAGCCTGATATGAAAGCATCCGGTCATGATGTCTCTTTAATTTACAGCCTTTCACCGATGGAAAAGTCAGAAATGCCTTAGCACTTCGATAGAATTTTAAGGATGTAAAATAAAAATAATTCTGTCAGATAGAAAGGAGCATTCCTAATAGGGAGAATATCGAACTATGAAGTAACATGGTAAATGATAGCAAATAAAACCTGAATGGTCCATCCAGTATGCCTTTTAATTACCTGCATTATAATTTCATGATTAAATGAAAATGTCTTTATTTCTGGGCCGTAGAATTTAGACGCCCACCTGGCTCTGCCCTTCAAGTCAAGTTTCAAGTTTATTAAAATTTATTATACTGCCTATAAGAGATTTCTAGGTGGTTTACAGTATTAAAAATATAAAAAAGGGAAAACAAACAGTAGGACTTACAGGATGAACATCAGACAATGTCAAATAGAATTGATTACAAGGGGTTGAAGGGGAAAACTACAATTCTGAATAAGAAAGGTTCCATAGGTTCCAACTACTAGAGTTGCCATTGAAGCTCACTCCAGCCTATCCAAACTAGAGCTGCCTGATTCGAATCGATTCACTGATTCACTTCGGCTGAATCAATTCAAATCGATTCATTCTCAGAAAAAATCAGACTCACTGATTCAATGCAGGCCCATAAGGGGGTGCCCTGAGGGCTGGCATTGTCATGTTCTGGGAACTTCTCCGCAGTGGCAACCTTCACAATACACTGCTCTTGCAGGCGTCAGGCCTTCCTCTCTGTCGGTTCCTGCCTTCATGGAAACAGGAAGTAGGCAGGACCCAGCAGAGAGGGAGGCCCGATGTGAATTGAAAAGGCTGTGCTGTCGATGGTATGTGTGTTGAGTGTTCACTCCTCCGGGGTGGCCTCTCAGTTTCAAATCTTGGTATTATCCGCAAAAAGGCTAACCTTATCTTCTAACCCTTCAGCAATGTCGCTCACAAACATATTAAATAGAAACAGTTCCAGCACCTATCCCTGAGGCACTCCACTTCTCAATTTTCCCTCCTCCGAGCAAATTCCATTAACCACCACTCCCTGGCTTCTGTCCATCAACCAGCTTCTAATCCAGTTCACCACTTTGGGCCCTAACTTCAATCCATGTTAAGAGCCTCCTATGTCAAAGGCTATGCTGAAATCTAAGTAAATTACATCTAGCGCACATCCTTGATCCAATTCTCTGGTCACCCATTCAAATAATTCAATCAAATTAATTTGGCACAATTTACCTTTAGTAAATCCATGTTGCCTCGGATCTTGTAATCCATTAGATTCTAAGAATTTCACTATCCTTTCCTTCAGCAACATTTCCATTAATTTTCCAATAACCGAAGTGAGGCTTACCAGCTGTAGTTTCCCGCTTCATCTTTGTAACCACTTTTGTGAAGAGGGACCACATCCACTCTTTTCTAGTCCAATGGAACTTCTCTCGTCTCTAAAGATTTATTGAACAAATCTTTAATAGGACCTGACAGAACTGGTCAGAGCTCCTTCAATATGCTGGGATGGATCCTGTCCAGTCCCATAGCTTTGTCCACCTTCAGTTTCAAGTTGTTCATAAACATTTTCTTCCATGAACGGTGATGTATTCATTCCATTCTTAGGTGTAACTTTGCTATCTAATCGCGGTCCATCATGTTTTTCTTCCATAAATACTGAACAGAAGAATTTGTTTAGCACGCTTGCTTTGTCTTCATCACTCTCCATATAGCAGTTCATACTTTCTTTCAGTCTCATAATTCTATTTGTTGTCTTTCTCCTTTCACTAATATACTTGAAAAAAATTTTGTCTCCCCTTTTTTATATTTATAGCCAATTGCTCTTCTGCTTGCACTTTCGCCATGCTTAGATTTTCAGCTCTGACAGAAATTAAATTGAAAAAAGAGAACGACTGAAGATGGTGGATAATGAAATGCATGTTTGCTTACTGACTATTGAGCTTCGTTTTGAGATTATTTGCACTCAAAAACAAGAGACATCTAAAAGCACATTATTTTCAAATGGCCTTCTTAAATTGAGTAATTGTATCCAGGACTGCAGTCTGCACTAATTTGTATTAATTTGAAATTAATTTGTATTTATATATTAGTTTTAGTTGTAATGATGATACGTATTAGAAATGTTAACTTCTTTTCTATTTTTAATGGAGTTCTTTTCACAAATTTGATTGAGCTGTGATGTGAACTGCTTTGATCCTTTTTGGCTGTATAGGCGGTTGTTTAGCAATTCTATTCTATCTACTTTAGTTTCACCGTTGCTACAGTTACCTATACAGTACATATCTTAAAGAACTTTAATAATTCCCAAATTTACCCCCACCCCACGCCTTTTACTAAGCTACAGTAGAGATATCTACCCTGGTCCAGAGCTCTAAATGCTCAAAGAATTCCTATGAGCATCAGAACAGCATCAAAACATTTTGAGCCCTGGGCAGTGATAGAAACCTCTACAAGAGGGCCTTAATTTTTAGTGCCACAAAAAACATTTGATCCTTTTGGTGTGCCAGTTTGAGAGACACTGCCTTATATGCTAGCACTGCCTGCTGGCTGACTGGCCAGTTGAGTATCTTCTGTCTCTATGGCAGTTGCAGCTAGGTGGGAACAGGAAGTTACTTCAACTTCCTGTTCCCACATATCTGTAACTGCCATAGAGACAGAGGAGACTCAACTGGCCAGCCAGCCAACAGTGCTAGCGTATGAGGCAAAAGCACTGCTGACAGGATAGATAGGTGTGCCAGAGGGGTAGCTTGGTGGGGGGGGGGGAGGGGGGAGGAGAGGAGAGGGAGAAGGAGGGAGGGGAGGCTGCATGGCAAACACTTTCATATGCCTTAGAAAAGATAAACTTGATGTTTGCAAAGTATGACACAGCTCCACCTATGTTCCTACCACTGAGAGGTGCTGTTCCAGAATCACATTTTTAATGGCAAGGCACAGGCAATATCTGCAAGCTTCCAGGGAATCTGCCTGTTGAAAATATTTGATCCTGAAACACCTCCCCTCACTGACAGGGTATATAAGTGGAGGACTCCCATACAGCTTAGAGGGAACATTGCTCACCACATGTGAGCTTAGGAGAAGAGTAAGGCTTTCCTGAAGTAGAATTAATCTTGAGTTCAGTGTAGCCTCTATGGGAGAGAGTTCTCAAGTGTGGGGACTACTGTACTCCCAATAAGGCTTGTTGGTGGGTTTCTCAACCTGTGATAACTTCTGATAAGGGAATAGGTAGTGATAGTCCTTGAGAGGAAGCTTTAGTTTCCTCTACACAAAAATATTGGGATTTAAGGTTCTTTGTTTCACTGGGCCAAAGACCATTCTTTTTGTCTATGTCAGAGAACAATCTGCAAATAATATTTTGCTGTTTGTCTAAGGTCTAGATTCACTACACTCACCGATCTAGCTTCCTACTTTTGCATTTATATAATGTAGAACACTAAAAATAGCATATGATGCACATAAATCTCCAAAAGGAGGAGAAAAGACCTCAAAGAACCCCAGGAGTCCAGTCAACAGAAAGATACCAGTTTGGGGTTTGGAGTACTATCACTGGTCAAAAATGAGAGAAAATGAACTTTGAAGTGTTATTTATTCAAGAAAATTTAAATTAAAAAAATATAAATTGATATAAACAAGTAAAAAATTATTAATCCAAACGGAGGCTTTGACCAATGATAGTACTCCAAACCCCAAACTGGTGTCTTTCTATTGACTGGACTCCTGGGGTTCTTTGAGGTCTTTTTTTCCTCCTTTTGGATTTTTATGTGCATCATATGCTATTTTTAGTGTGCTACATTATGGGCTCCATTTACTAAGCTGTGAATTGCCACGCGTGCTAGACCCTAATGCCAGCATTGAGCTGGCGTTAGTTCTAGCCATGTAGGGCAGATTTAGTGTGCGCTACAATTTTGCGCGCGCTAAAAACGCTATCAAAGCTTAGTAAAAGGAGCCCTATATAATTGCCTTGGGATCTATATTTTTGAACACTAATCAAGTTTCTCACTTGATTTTCCTACTTTTGCATGCCATTCCCCCTCAGTTGCATGGGCGGATCAGATTGGGTAGGAGATTGATTGGCCAGGTTAGTGAATTGGGTCGGGGTCAGGGAACAATCGCAAACTGGTTGGAACATGATTTGGACACGATTGGTATATTTAGTGATTCTAGCCCTTAGTCAGAGGACAATCTGTTTGTTCTCAGAAGTTTACTAGGCTGATGTGCCTTCTTATTGTTAAAAATAGATATAAGATCATAGAGTTCTCTAGCTATGAAGTATAACAAAGAACCAGTTTGTCTTTGGCAGTAATTAGCACAGAAAGAAACTGAAAGGGGACAGGTTTAGAACCAATGCTAGGAAGTTCTTCTTCACTCAGAGGGTGGTGGACACATGGAACGCGCTCCCGGAGGGTGTGATAGGGCAGAGCACGTTACGAGGGTTCAAGGAAGGTTTAGATAAATTCCTGAAGGATAAGGGGATTGAGGGGTATAGATAGAAGTAGAGATGGGTTATAGGAAAAGTCAGGGACCTCCTAACAGGTCATGGACCTGATGGGTCTGTCCAAACCAGCACTTCTTCGGATTGACGGTGAGCCCTGCCTTCCCCAAGGCTCCCAGAACCGCTGTTACCGCCTCTAAGTGTTCTTGCCAGGTCTGTGAAAAGATGATAATATCATCCATATAGGCAGCTGCGTACTCTTCATGCCCCTCCAGCACCTTGTTCACGATTCTTTGACAACTTCCAGCAGCGCCATGCAAGCCAAAAGGCATGCGACGAAATTGGAAGAGACCTTGGGGTGTCTGGAAGGCTGTCTTCTGTTTTGATCCCTCGGCTAAGGGGATCTGCCAATACCCTTTGCATAGATCCAGAGTGGATAGGTAGCGGGCTTTCCCCAGTCTATCCAGCAGATCTTCAATTCAGGGCATTGGGTATGCGTCAAATTCCGATATCGCATTCACTGCTCGAAAGTCAATACAAAATCTTGTTGTGCTATCGGTCTTGGGGACCAATACAATGGGACTGTTCCAGGGGCTATGGGACTCCTCTATCACCCCCAGATCCATCATTTCTTGCACTAATTGCTTCACTTCTTCCCGTCTACTCTCGGGCAGCCTGTAGGGTCTTCGGCGAACAATCCTTCCTGGGGCTGTAATTATTTCATGCCTTCCCAGCCTGGTATACCCTGGCTTAGAGGACAACACCGAGGTAAACTGCCCCAACACCACTCCCATCTGGTGCTTCTGGGCCTCGGTCAAAGTATCCCCTATCTTGGGTGGTTCTGCCGGTCCTGTTCCTGGCACCTGAGGTCCCAACTCCTCATCCTCTTCGTCCCCACCTTGGGTGTATAACACCGTTCGCTCCTTCCAGGGCTTCAATAGGTTGACATGGAAGGTTTGTTCTCGCCCCTTTTCGTCCTTTACCCGGTAGTCTATCGCATTTAACTTCTCCACAATTTCTCCGGGACCCCTCCACCTGCCCGCAAATTTATGAGGGTCATCCGGAACCAAGACCAGGACCCGTTCTTCCACAGATAGGTCCCTTCTGTGAGTTCTTCGGTTGTAATAGGTCTTCTGTTTGGCCTGGCTTTTCTGGAGAGCTTCTTGGCTCAGTTTCGTTATCTCCCTCAGTCTACCCCTCATACCTTGTAGATAGGACAACACATTCATATCTCGTTACTTTTGGGGTTCCCAATTTTCTCTAATAACATCCAGGAGGCCACGCGGGGGTCGCCCATAAAGAAGTTCAAATGGAGACACCCCTAATGACCCCTGTATGTTCTCCCTCGCCGCATACAGACAAAAGGGTACCCACAAATCCCAATCCCTAATATCTGAGGCCGCTCCCTTCCTTATCATCCTCTTCAGGGTCTGGTTGAATCGTTCAACCAACCCATTAGCTTGGGGATGATAAGCTGAGGTGTTTAAATGGCAAATGCCAAAAGCTGTTAGGAAGGCTTCAAACACTCCCGATTGGAAATTAGTACCCCTGTCGGTCAAAACTTCCCGAGGAAACCCTACTTGGCAGAAGATTTTAATCAACTCCTACACTAGAATCGGAGCTGAGGTGGATCTCAGGGGAACTCTCCATGGGTAACGAGTGGCATAATCTATCACCACCAAGATATACTCGTGGCCCCTTCGACTTTTATCCAGAGGCCCCACTATATCTACCCCAATACGAGCTAGGGGCTCCTCCACTCTTGGTAGCGGTATTAATGGGGCTTTGGGAGGCTTATACCCTGTCAATTTCTGAGACGAGGGACAGGTATCACAGAACTCCTGTACTTCCTTGTAAATACCCGGCCAATAAAACCGGGCCAGGATCTGATCTAGTGCATTGTCCCTGCCCCGATGTCCTGCTAAGGGATGCTCATGCGCTAATTTCAGAATGGTTTGCTTAAAAATCCCAGGCACCACTAGCTGCCTCCAAGGCCTTCCTCCTCCTTTCCTCAACGTTTCTCTATAAAGAAGGCCCCTTTCCTTCGTAAATCTTGGGTAAATGTTTGAAGGCTTCAGGGCTTGTTCCCAGGCATGCTTTAAAACCTTATCATTTCTTTGTTCTTGAGGGAAAGTGGGGAATTTCTCCAAAACCTCCCCTGGAATCCAGGGCCAGAAAGGGATGCTCGACTTATCCCTCCCCGGGCTTCGTCTAGGAGGCCCCCCTCCCTCTTTTTGTTGGCCAAAGTTATTCCCTCTCGCCTAAACTGCTCAAACCTAACCCAGTCTCTGCCCAAAATCAGGGGTACCGGGGGTCGGGATACCAAGGCTAGCTTCACCCAGTTTCTTCGGCCTTGGCACCGAATGCTAACTTTCCTTAAAGCATAGGGAGTGGTAACCCCATGCACACAAGTCAATCTCACCTCCCCAACGGGGCACACACACTCAGGACCCGCGTCCCGTACAATATTGGCCCAGGTGGAGAGTGCAATCAGGGACTGGTCAACCCCAGAATCCACCAATGCAAGCATTCGAACTCCCTCCACCTCCACCAATATGGTAGGTACCGGGGATGACCCTGGCTTGGCTGCTACCATCACATTCTTCCTACCCGAGGGATGACCTGGGATCTTCTTAGGGCCAGGGCCTGCCCAAGGAGACTCTCTAGCTTCCTCTGCTTCCATATAACACTCCAAATCCCGTTCCACCCAGTCCAATGATTGGGGCCCCTTCCTTTTTAACCATAGCTTAGCCCCTGGAGGGATAGCCTCTAGCAATTGCTCCCTCACTATTTCTTCCACGATCTCTTGCACTCCCCGGCTCTGAGGTTGCAGCCACCTCTCACATAGTCTTTTAAGTCTTTGTATTAAAGCTTTAGGGCGTTCTTTCGGGGCTATGTATGCCACCCGAAATTGCCCTCTATAGTGATCTGGGGCATAGCCCAAGTAATCTAGCAGGGTTTGTTTTAAAGTTTGATAGTCCGCAGCCCGTTCTGCACTTAAAGTATGGTATGCCTCTAAGGCTCTTCCCCCTAGGCAAGGTATTAGTCTCACTGACCACTGCTCTACTGGCCAGTGTGAGGCCACAGCCACTCTCTCGAATCCTATGAGAAAATCCTGAATATCATCTTCAGCAGTTAATTTATGAAGTCTTATAGGCTCCCCGAAAGGAGCGCCTACCGGCCCAATGACTGCTCCAGTGTGGCCGGCAACCGGCGGTGTAGGACGCTGTGCCAAGGTGTTGATAGCCTGAATCTGGGCTCCCATCTGTTGCAACAACTCGGTATGTCGGGTTTGCTGTGCTTGATGGTCTGCTTTCCACAGATCGGCCTGAGCCTGTAGCATGTCCTGAAACCGTTGCTGGAGTCTGTTCATCTCCGCTTCTAATCCGGTCAGGAACTTGGACGCCTCCATCCTGAAAGTAAACCAAAAAGAAAAGGAAACCCAAGTGCGGCTCTAAGCTTCAGGGATTCCCCTCCGCCCTTTCCAGAGTTCTCTGGTCCCCTTACCCTGCAATCCACACCAGCCCTCCCTAAGTACTTTTACCTTGGGGACTGATGTGTCTCAGCATTTGGGATCTTAGGGCCTCCCCAGCCACTCCTCCGACCAGGATCTCTGGAACACAGCTCACACGTCTGGACTCCTCTCCGCTCCACCGCAGACTGCTCTCCTAGGCACCTTGCTGCTACTTCTTGGTCCTCACCTAGAACCACGCCCTCCTGGCGTTGCACTTCCTTCTGGCTTAATATTTGTAATCCACAAAAGGTTTAAGTCGAAAGAGCAAAAATCATTAATGTCACTGTTTCCAGCACTCAGGTCTTTCAAAAAAAAAACCTCAAATTGTCCCACACTTTAGGATTCAAATCCAGGAGTATTGCCCAACTTTGTACACAGTATCTGGTGGCAATATCTTCCCTCCAAATTGCAAATAGTTCTCTGGGTTTTTTTTTTTTTTTTTTTTCCAAGTCCAAAAATCACACACAAAAAAAATTCACCAGAATTTCCCTTTTTTTTTCCACTGGTGCACTTTCTTCACCAACCTGTGGGCGGCGCTATATCCCACCACTGCCACCAACTTCCTGTGACCGGGCCAGACCCCAAGTAGGTGGGAAACCCCGGCTCGGATCACAGGTAAGATTTTTAGGAGCGCCTTTTATATGGTTGGTCAAAGGAAAACCCGGACACTGGACTTTTCACCAAACTTCACCGGGTTTATTAAAGTAATCAAAAACTTCACTGAAATGAATACTTGTCTCAGGCTTAGTCATTAATTTTGCCGTATATTGTACACAAGTCCAGGGCACGCTGGGTGCGCCTCTGCCCAAGACTGACAAGCTTTGTCAACACATTGGTATCATAAAAACAAACCAAAAATGCTTCTGCAGTTTCTTCACTGCTTCTGAATTGTCCCCTCTTAGGGCTAAGAGCTTCTCCTAGCCAGAGTTGGCTTGTTACTTTACAGCTGAGCACAACAGGTGTCAGCAAGCTTTCCACTATACTTTCAGTAGAAAAAAAAAACGTTTTTGGCTTTTATTATTTTTCCTCTTTTCCTCCTAGTCCCTCCCTTTGAAGGACCCAGGTTGTGCGGGCAAACCTGAACCCAGGTTGTGCGGGCAAACCTCCCTTATGCTAAAGGTCTTATTGCCCACCCAGCATGCCTCTAACATCCAGAATTTTAATTCAAAGGGCACTTAAGAGAACTGAGGTTCAAGGAATTATTTTGGCATTACTTAATTAGGCACTGCTGCCATGCCTTTTCTAGCTCAAGACTCCATGTCCATGTCTTCCTCAAACATGTATTCTCCAGAGCCTTCCTCACTGAGCATTTCCCAGGCTGGCTCCAGGGGATTAGGGCTCTCTATGAAGTCCTGCACTTCTGCTGGTTCTCCCCATCCCCCTCTTTGAATACCTGCCAGCCCTCTCAAACCATTTTCCCCTTCAGGAACACCCTCTAGCTCCTCACCCCAAAACGTGCTAGGAAAGTTATGGTACTTCTCTGGAGGTAATCTCTCTCCCCTGGTGGGCTGGTGTCCTGAAAGCTTTCTTGGCTGGCTGGTGGAAGAAGGGAGATAGCAGCTATCCTGGTTTGCTGCTGGGCTCCTATAATCAGGAACAGGTGAGCCTCCTCCTCCTCCCTGATTACTCTGCCTTCTGCCTATTTGAGGTTTGCTTGGTTGCAGGGCTCGGTGACCAGCTCCACCCCCTTCTACCTGGATTCTTCTAACCTGGGGAAAAGAGTAATAGGGACTGGCTTGTGGTTTCAGTGCCCTCCCTTCCAGAATCCTGGGCTGACTCCACCCCTGCTTTTCCGCCATGTTATTTGGTTGTGCTATCCTGCTGCTTTTACCAGGAGAAACAGGCTTTATTTTAGAGCTTACAGCCTTAAGGGCAGTATTTCTGACTGGACCCACAGTCTTTTTACCTGTGACAGGGGCTTCCCTGTCACACTATACACTTATCTATAATGAATTGGAGCAAGGCACTTATCTGTAATGGGACAGGCACTTAGATGACCCAACTCAGGTCATAGCTCTTTCGCTGTGATACTCTTTGTGGCTCAGCAGGAAACTGTGTGCAACATACCCAGTGCTTATTCCATAATGCTTTCAGCTGATAGCTCTGCTCAGAGGCTGCAAACATCCAACAAATGCATTTTGCTATGTATGTGGTCAATTTATCAAGACAAGAGGGAAAAAGTACTCCATAGAAACATCTGCTATAATGTGTGATGCCTACAAAGCATATTTTGGTATGTCTGTTGGGGATCAAGACAAACCTTGGGCACCTCAACACTCCAGCGAGCACTGCCCCCCAAAAAACTCTGGAAGGTAAGACAATTTTGTTTCTCACTATGATGACAAAATTTTCTGCTATAAAATTTCTTAGAATGTTTAATTTTTTAAAAATATTTAAATTTTAACATTTTCAATGTTATTTGTATATATATATGAAATATATTGAGAAAATCTCATACATATTATTCATAGGTGAAATAAATTTATTGTTTTAACTACCATAACTTCATTTTGATCTTCTATGAGAAGCAGAGGGGAAAAGAGAGCCATGAAGTTTGCTATCCCAAGAATTTGGCGAGAACCTACTTACCACTCAAGGAACAGCTACTTCTGCATGGTGGACCCTTCCAAAAGTTGAACTAGCAAGCATGCATCTATAATCACATATCCGGACATTCCTTCATCCATCACTCTGGTACCATATTGTATGAGCTCCCCATATCCACTCCCCCAGAGAAAGAACAGCTGTCTTCAGAAGAGAGCAGCAAGTCATAGAGTGAGGGAGATACCGTAGGTCCAATTTACAATATCAGTAGTGCAGCTGATGAGAGAAACCCTTACTATCCAAACCAAAAAAGACCTCAATGACTTCATAAGAGATTTTGGTCTCACCAAGTTCAATGTCGAGCTTTTTACATTTAGGCTCAAACAGTGGAACTTGATGGATAGAAGTATGCAAGTCACAGATCAGAGGAAGTGTCATCAAACCTTTTCCACCTTCTTTATCCATCAAGATGGGCTCTGTTTCTGCCAGAATGTGACCAGTCTCTTCATTTACAGCTCATCCAGGTGCATCAAAGCCATTCTGCTCCATAACGGGAAAAAGTACCTGTCTCTTCCACTGGCTCACTCAGTGCACCTCAAAGACCTTACTAGATGCCTTGAAGTATGATGAATACAGATGGGAGGTCAACAGAAACTTCAAAATGATGCCATTCCTAATGGGACTCCAAGGCAGTTTTACCAAGTTTCCTTGCTATCTCTGCCTTTGGACAGCAGGGATACAAAGGCACACTACCAAAGGTGGGACTGGGCATAGCAGACTGAGTTCTCTATAGGGAAAAACAACATCAAATGGGAACCACTGGTGGACTTCCAGATGCTGATGTCACCACTGTACATCAAATTGGGTCTAATGAAACAATTTGTCAGAGCTCTAAATAAAGAGTCGGCAGCCTTCAAGTACCTTCAAGACATCTTCCCTAATCTGTCTGGGGCAAAAGTCAAAGCTGGTGTTTTTGTTGGACCACAGATAAAGAAGATTCAGCAATGCAAGGAATTTCTCAAGAAGCTAACTAGGAAGGAGAAATTGATTTGGAACAGCTTTGTCTCAGTGGTCAGTGGTTCTGGAGGGGGGGGGGAGGGGGTTCTTGGGCAATCACAAGGCCAAAAACTACATGGTGTTGGTTGAGAATCTGGTTAAGAATTTTAATAAAGCAGGCTGTAAAATGTCTCTCAAAGTACATGTCCTTGATACTCATCTTGAGACATTCAAGGAGAATATGGGAATATACTCATAGGAGCAAAGGGGATCCGGAAGGTTCGCCCCCCACATTTCACCCCCAGCAATTCGCCCCTCACATTTCGCCCCCGCACATTTCGCCCCCCGGATGTTTCGCCCCCACACATTTCGCCCCCGCACATTTCGCCCCCCGGATGTTTCGCCCCCACACATTTCGCCCCCGCACATTTCGCCCCCGCACATTTCGCCCCTGAGCGTTGGATTATGTGTACTGCACATTTCGCCCCTGAGCGTTCCTCCGTTCTCTCTCTCTCACTCTAACTTTGTATCCCTTCCCACCTCCCCTTTCTGGTCTGAGTCATTCTTTTCCTCTCTTTATCTTTCCCCTACCCCACCCCCAATTGTAGGTCCAGCATCTGTTCCTTCCCACCCTCTTTTCTGGTATGGGTCACTTTCTCTCCTCCCCTCCCCACTTATGGTTCCAGCACTCTGAAGCAGCAGCGGCCGCCGATCCTGACAATCTCACTTACCCGAAGCAGTAGTGGCAGCCTGTGAGCAGAGGCAGTGCCGTAAACAGGCTGCTTTCGGCCAGCCCTGGCAGGGGTCGGGGGAGACGGGGCCATGGGGGGGGTTAATGGGAGCTTTTAGCCCAAGTCCGACGTGGACTTCATGAGCTGTTCGGAGCAGTTGTCGGTTGGATTGGGATCGAGGTGAGCTGGAGTGACGGGGAGGGTTTCAGGCTTCTCTCTCTCCTCTTCCAAGTCTGTCCTTCCTCCCATGGGAACAACTCTTAGCCTTCGCTCCGGGCCTAAAGTTGGCCCGGGTTCTGTGATTTGACCCCCAAGGCCTCTTTCTCTTGACAGCTCATGTCCCAATGCCAGAGTTGGAGGAGGGAGAGGGGGGGGGGGCACCGCCGCTCACTTCGTTTTCCACGAGGTGAGCTGGAGTGACGGGGAGGGTTTCAGGCTTCTCTCTCTCCTCTTCCAAGTCTGTCCTTCCTCCCGTGGGAACAACTCTTAGCCTTCGCTCCGGGCCTAAAGTTGGCCCGGGTTCTGTGATTTGACCCCCGAGGCCTCTTTCTCTTGACAGCTCATGTCCCAATGCCAGAGTTGGAGGAGGGAGAGGGGGGGGGGGCACCGCCGCTCACTTCGTTTTCCACATAGACCCTCACGAAATGTTTCCAAAGAAAAGTCGCTTTGGTTTTCCCCGTCTCCTCCCCTAACTTTTCGCTCTTAAATCTGGGGAAGTCTTGGCTTTTCTGACCCTAACTTCATTCACTTCGCAGCCCAGGTGAAAAGGGCAGGAAGGAGGTGCGTTTTCTTCTCCTCCTCTCTGGCTTTGGGGGTAGCGGTGGCCAAGTGGCCTTTTGGCCATTGCTTCAGCTGCTTGAAAGGAGCCGGTGCTGGCTGTGGGCTGGCAGCACCGCCGTCCATGACAACACCCACTCCCTCCCGCACCGCCGTCCAAGTGGCCTTTTGGCCATTGCTTCAGCTGCTTGAAAGGAGCCGGTGCTGGCTGTGGGCTGGCAGCACCGCCGTCCATGACAACACCCACTCCCTCCCGCACCGCCGTCCATGGCAGGCAAAGCACACAAGAAAGCCCCCACCCCACCGGGGATCGTGGAGGGGCCCAGGCAGTGAAACAGGTGAGACGGCAGCAACTAAGCTCATGTTCCCTTTCGGCGGACCTGCGGCTCGTCGGAGGCGCGCGGCGTACGCTCCACATCAGCAGCGCCTGAAAAAGAAAAGTCAGGCGCGCTCCGAGTCAGGCGCGCTCCGAGACGGATTTCTTTTTCCCCTCAAAGGCAGGGGCGAAATGTGCGGGGGCGAAATGTGCGGGGGCGAAATGTGTGGGGGCGAAACATCCGGGGGGCGAAATGTGTGGGGGCGAAATGTGTGGGGGCGAAAAATACCTGGGGGCGAAATGTGGGGGGCGAAATGTGAGGGGCGAATTGCTGGGGGCGAAATGTGGGGGGCGAAACTTCCGTGAACCGGAGCAAAGTAAGTGCTTCTACCAGGATATACTGAACTAGATAAACGTTTACAATATTGCTATATAAAACATGTTCTCCTGGACATCCAAGAGTATCGATTATATTGTCCCCTAAAACATCTAAGTTGAACGTCCCTTAAGTTTTGATTATAAAGCTTGCCAGACATCTAAACTAGAAGTCCCTTTAAAACATCCCTGATGATGTCAAAATGTTACCACCAATGTTCCCTCTAAGGACCAAATTCATGTGGGAAAACGACTGAGTTGATATGAGTAAATATTTTCTGTTACATTACCCTGATGGTATTAAACACACTGTACATTACAAATCACAGTGAGAAATACAAATATAAATTAAAAAATGAAAAATAAAATTATTATTTTTTTAATGAAAGAACTTAAAATGTTTTTCAGTTAGATCTCAGAGGCCAGCACCTCCTTCCCCGGCTGTCGTGACCTGAGAAAGAAGGTTTTTGGTCTCTGATGGTCAAAAATATATTAAAATTAGTTCAATTAAAAGATAACAATTTAATTCTATTTTCTATTTATATTTCCTAACCTTTACAAACACGGGCACTACACTACGTTATCCTGAATTAAAAATAAAATTATTTTTTCTATCTTTGTTTTCTGTCCATTCACTTCTCTGGTTTCTGCTTTCCTCCATCTTAAGGCTTTTTCCAGCTCTTCTTTTTCCTTTTTTCTACCCCTGTGTCCAGATTCAACTCATTCTTACTATCTAGTCTTCATGTTGTCACAATCCTAGCACTAAGGTTCGGCTTGTGCCAGGGAAGGCACCTCCCAGCCCTGGCGTGGCTTTGACCCGGGCTAACCAATGTGATGGGTTAGACAGAAAGAAAAAAGAAAGTTCTGATTTTCCATTTAAAACTCAGGTTACAAAACCCTGGGGAGGTGAGGAATATGGGGAGAACAGCCTGCAGCAGAGGGAGGTGCCTCATTCAAAGCAACGGCCTAAGAACACAAGCTTAGGTAATTCACAGCAACTGGGCCTAATTAGAAGCCCAGGGAAATCCCAGCAACAGGTACAGGCTGCCCTTCCCCCTCACAGAACAGGGCGTGGTCGCCTCAGTGCTTTAGAGGCAGCACTGAAAAGGAACAGGTTAGTTTACCCTGGGTCAGCCCAGGAAGGAGGTTCCCAGGACCAGTCTCCTGAACCTCAGAGGAACCAGGTCATCGAAATGGTAGATGCAGCCCCTGTTCCTGAAGCCAGCCAGCTAGCCAACCTGGAGCCCATGGAGTTTTTGGACGCTTCCATGGAACCAGATGCCACAGCAATGGATATGAGTTAAGTGCAGTAACTTTATCTTTTTGGCTGTGCTTAACTTGATGAACTTTGTTTTGCTGGTTTTTGTTTTCTTTTGAAACCTGTGTGCACCTGTTGGAAGCCTGGTGAGCAGTGCTAGGCTCGAGGCTCTAAAGGTGCCAGAATCTGGTAACATTAAAACCAGGTTCATTTTTGTTTGTAACATTTTTACCTTGTTGCCTTTTTTTATGGCTTATTGTGGACAATGTTATGAACTGTGTGAAGGGATAGTAGTTTGGGGAGAATCCACACAAGATCCTTGGGTGGCAAGTATACTAAAGAAGTGGATTCGGCTACTCCCCTCCCCCACCAACTGCTTATTAAGTTAGTTGGAGCAGGCCTGTTGCAAGCCAGGCCTAATTGAACTCTTGCATACAATTTGGAAGGTATAATAATCTGATTCCTGCCCTGCTTGGAATCGCAGGATTTTTGGGACTGGATTATCAGGGACTGTTGCAGTGCTTACCTTTATGGTTTTACAGCCCGGATATTTTTGTTTTTTCATGTTTTGGTTTATTCATGAAGTAAATGATCTAAACCCTGGACTTAGGGGACAAGGCACTCAATAAATTGAGACTTATTGTGATAAGAACTTTATTGTTCCTGACTTGTTTTTTTTTATTGATTAAAAAACCCAGCAGGACCTCAAGCATCTTCTGGAGGCACGTTGAGCGCAGGCTATTCTGGGCGCCAACCGGGGCCATCGTTCAAGCCGGCACTGGCGGTGCTACAATGTTCACTCTTTTTTATGGTCTACTGGCAGCTTCCATCTCTTTCCCTCACCCTGGCTCTCCTATATTATTTCCCCTTATTCCCAGTCTTCCACTAACTCTGCCCTCTTTTTCTCTCTTCTATGGAGTATTTACCCTCCTCTCTGTACCCCATCTCTCCCCGTTCAATCTAGAATCTGTCTTCCCAATTTTATACAAAATATACCCTTTCTCCCCATCCCAAACCATTTCCAGCAGCTTCTGCCCCCTCTTTCTTCCCACCCCACTTCCACCAGTATTCTACTCCTTCACTTCCCTATCCCTTTTCCACCAGTGTCTGCCCCCTCTCTCCCACGCAATCCATTTCCACCATCACCTGCCCCTCCTCTCTCCCCAACCCACATCCACCAGCATCCATTCCCCCCTCTCTCCCATCCACTCTACATCCACCAGTGTCTGCTCCCTCTCTCCTCCACCCCCGCATCCACTAGCAGTGGCAAACTGAAACCTTTCCATACATATCCACAGCTGCTGGCTTTGCCCCAGAAGAAGAAGTGAAGCTAGAGACAGTGGGCCATCAGTCACAGGTATGTATTGGAAGATCCTGCAGCCAGTTTGCCACTGCTGCTTCAGGAAAGCAGCAGAAGCATCACAAGATGAAAGAGTGATACTGAAGTTGCACTGGTCTTAATTCCACCGGCTATGCGCTGGGGCTGAACAGCTGCGTGGACTCCTGCTAAAAGGTGTGCGGCCACGATTCCACACAGCTTAAGGGAACATTGGTTACCGTGGTAGTAATAGGACATTCTCCATATCTTGCATATCTATATATTGCCCTATATGTGGAAGGATGATTCTTTGTGGGTGTAGTTAGGAGTGTGGTTGTACTGAGAAGAGAGGTGGTTCTAAAGACAGTGAGAGTGAGAGTGAAAGAGAGAGAGAGATGCTGAGAATTCTAGTGTGATAGAGACAGAGATTGTGAGAGTGACAGTGAGACTGAGAGACAGAGGGTGAGAAAGAGTGTGATAGAGAAAGAATAACCCCCTCAGAGTGTATGAGCAAGTGACTGTGTGAGTGAGAGGGTGTGATGGGGAAATGCTGGAGCCTAATTAATCCCCATGGGAGTCAGAGGTTCTAGTGTAGCCGTGCTTCCATTACTGGAGGCACCTCTTTGAATATAATCAGTGGAGGCCCCCCATCAGTGTCTCCCTGAGGGTCTGGTGCTTGATCAGGAGCACCCTCTAGAGGTAAGTGTCAGCCAGTGGCCTCCACTATTCAAGCCCCAGACATGCAGCCGGTGCTCCTTAGAGCCTCAGGAGCTGTCAGAGCGCCCATATAACACCTCTGGCCTCCTAATATGAGGGGTCCCAATGATGACAGCGCCCATTAGCCCTCCCTGCAAGCAGTCAGTCACTATTTGTCTAAGGCCACATGTGGAGCATTGCACTGCATGTCACAAGTAACAATTATATATGTGAAGCCAAGAGGGTCCATCACCTGACCCCATTCACCACTAACTTGTGTCTTGCATGCGATTCCCCCAGGACCTTAAACAATGAGATGACAGGAGATAGATCGGGAGAGGGGGGAAGGCATATATCCCATCATTGGTTAGAGCTACAGCCTCAGCATCCTGATATTGTGAGTTCAAATCCCATGCTGCTCCTTGAGATCCTGGGCAAGTCACTTAATTCCCATTTCCCCAGGTACATTAGATAGAGTGTGAGCCCACCAGGACAGACAGGGAAAAAAGCTTGAGTACCTGAATGTAAACTACTTATAAGTGGTATATAAATACTAAAAGAATAATAATATACATTCTCCCACACACTCATATATTGTTAATTGCTTCAGCTGGAGAAAAAAAACAGTTATCACAAACACCAACAGTGGGTATTGAACCCCCAACCCTAGGCACTTCAATACCTTAGCCCAAACCTCTATACCAGTGTTTTTCAACCTTTTTATACCTGTGGACCGGCAGAAATAAAATAATTATTTTGTGGACCGCAAACTACTAAGATTGAAATAAAAAAAAACAAACCATTTCCGCCCCTTCTCCGCAAGCTCGGTCCCCGCAAACCATCTGATCCCATCCGCACAAGCCTCAGTTATAATTTTATATTGAACATATTCCAGTACCTCCCCTCTTTTCCCCATCTTAATCCAGCAGATACCTTCCATCACCCTACTCCCTCCATTCCTTATTCAGCATATTCTCCTTGTCTCCCTATTCCCTGTTCACCATGTCCAGCATATCCCCTCTGTCTCCCTACTCCCTCTACCCATATCCAACATCTTTTAGTTCTGTCTTCATACTCCACCCTCCTGTTCAGCAATTTCCATGTCTCTCTGCCCCCTGCAAGGTCCAGCATCTGTCTTTGTGTCCCTATTCTTCCAACTCCCGCCTAGTTCCAATAACTATCCTCCCCCAAGGGGATCCACCATTTCCCTTCTGTCACACCAATCCCCCCCCCCCCCGGGTCTACCATCCCCTTCCCACAACATGTGGGAATCCAGCATCTCTTAATCCCTCCCTTGGCTGCTGGCCCCAGAGTGACTCCAGTGTCACAATGGCTGGTCTCACCATAACTGACACTAAATTGGAAGCAGCCTTGCCCAGAACTCTGAACGAAGACAGAAGCTGCGGGACCTTTCCTCTTGCCTGCATTGCTATTTGCTATAAGCTCTGCCGGTCTCAATCCTGCCCCTAAAACACAGAAATCACTTCAGAGGGGGCGGGATCAGGATCGGCAGAGCCTATAGCGATGCAGGCAAGAGGAAAAGTCCCGCGACTTCTGTGTTTCTTTTTGCTGTCCGCAGCCGATCCTAAGCCCTGGAAGGGAAAGGGGAAGAGATGCTGATGGGAAATTTAACCGTGTCGATGTCGCTGGCCCTCCGCGAACCGGCAGGAATTTTCTGCGGACCGGCATCAGTCCGCGGATCGGTGGTTGAAGAACAGTGCTCTATACCACACAATCACCTGGAAGAAGGGAAAGGGATGAAGGACAGTACAATGACAGTGGGCACTCACTATCCCTGGCCGCTCAAAATAGTAATCCTTCACACACCCCTAAAACACACCCATTGCATACACCACAGTCTGTTCCACAAGTTAGGGTGCTGATTTGTAAGACATATCTAAAAGTCCCAAACCAGCAGCCCAGTACATATTCACAACACAAGACCTCCCCTCTCTCCCTCCTCCTACCCCGCAGAACCCCACCTATATCCACATGTGTTCCTCCCCTTCCCATGCACCCCCAAATAAAGCATTATTAATATATACTTAACAAAAAGAGTAATATAAAAATGACTATTATTCTTAATAAAACCTTGTTGTTTCAAAATTCTTGGCAGACAGAAACTTCTCTATTAAAGAGTAAAACAATTGATAATTCTTCACTACACCAAAAAGAACAAAATATTGAGGTCAACAAGAAAAAAACAAACACACGTGTATTAAAACCTGAGCATGAAAATATATATCTTGTCAATATGTGAGCAGAACCAGTTATCATCCAGAGCATTGTAAGTAAAAATAATGGTGAGCATAAGAATTGTTTCCATTTGGCCCAAAATATATTGCGTTCTTGTCAAAAAGTATAAAACTCACTGCAGTCTACCTCAACCAAGTCCAATATTTTATAAAATCAATTTAGAGAAAATGTGATATATTATAAAAGAAATAAAGAAGAAATTGAATTCCAAATGACTAACATATCTAAAGAGGCAGAATGGAATATTCACACAACAGAAGAGCAATCACAACCTCAGCAATGCCTTTTGCTATCTTGTTATCTACAAAAAATATTAATGCTAATGTCACAATGTCCTTTTGAAGCAGGCCTATGCCTTCTTAGTGTGCTGTATATAGTTATCATAAATGAAGGTTCATACATTTAGGGCTCCTTTTACTAAGCTGCACTAGCGGTTTTAGCGCGCGCTAGACGTTAACGCCTCCATTGAGGTGGCATTAGTTTTTGGCGTGTAGCGCGGGGTTAGCATGCACGGCAATGTAGCACGCGCTAAAAACGCTAGTGTACGTTAGTAAAAGGAGCCCTTAGTCCTGCTTGGAAGCATGTCTATATATTCACAAAGAAAATATTCACCTACACATGCATTTTATAAATATATGGAAATCACGCTTCCACCTGCGCTCAGTACAAACTCTGCTGCTGAGCCCAACTACTTGTGGGTCACATAAGAGTTCATGCCTTCTTGGCATTGTACATATTTTTACATGCATTACCCCAAGGATAAATTTATAAAAGATGTTGTATGAGCCCTTTTGCATGCATAAAAAGGCTTTTATTACATATGAAAAATTCTTTAGAAAATGTTCCTATAACAATTAGCAATTACACAGTAATGTTATAGTCTTTGAAAACTGTTAATAATCAAGGGCACATTTCCCTTAAGAATTTCTCACAGATTACATTATTTCTGACAAGAAAGTCATTTGAGAAGAGTGTCCCTTGATGTTTGAGCTTATTTCAAGCTGTGCAGTATCAGTAGCAATTCCAATCTGGCCAAACCTATTTATTTTCCTAGGCACAGCTCAAACTGATCCATAAATACTTACTGTCCTATATGTCTTTGACAGGTATTATATTAAATTATATTATTAGTCATCCTAACCTTTCCTAGACTGGAATTTAAAAAGAGATTTCTACAAAAAATGTTGATTTATTGTGCACTATCCATGTGTAGGACTTTAATCATTGTCCAATAGAAAAGATACAAAAAAGTTATACCTTTGTTCCAGCATCTGTGGCCTTGCTTAGTAAAATAAATGAAAAGGAAGACTTGTACTTTTTACACTTTTCAACAGACACTGACTGGAGACAATATGCTTGGAAAAGATATGAAGGGCCAATTTTCGAAAGAATGTTCTGCAAAATATCCAAAGCCGGAGGTGGAGAAACAGGATGTCCTGATAATTTATTTTTTTTTCCCCAAAAATCCCTACTTGGACATCTTGGCTGGCAAAATGTTTAGACCACCAGGATGTCTAACTTTATTTGCCATTTTTGACCACAGAAATGTCCAAGTTAGAACATCCAAATCGAAAGATTAGGTTCTTACCTTTGCTAATCTTTTTTCTTGTAAATCCACACTTTATTCCAGGACCAGTGGGTTATTTCCATCTACCGGCCAGGACTTTGTAGGAAACCTCAAACTTCAGAGGATTAAACCCCTCCCCTTCTTACCTCTGTGAACATCAGTTAGTATTAAAGCAGCCAGGAACTTCTGTAGAGGATAAGAACAAGAGAGAAAGGGGAATGGGGACACTCCCTGACAAATAAGTAAATTCTGCTCACATCAACAAATGCAGCAATGAAAAATGACAGAACAGATCATACAACATTAGAAACCTGAACAAAACAGTGCTAGGAGACACAACCTGCACTGTCAGAAGGGGGTTCCTAAACTAGGTATGAACACATTTCAAGGGACCCTCAGGAGACTTCCAGATGTCTAAAAGAATCTGAACGAGGTCAGGATGATCAGGAAAAGAAGCAGATTGTGGCCTCTGGTTACTCATGAGGGAACATTCTGCAGTGACAAGCTGCTCATACTGCAACTCTAATTCTTGGAGAGATTCAGAGTTCAAATCCACAAGATGTGTGTGCTTGAAAAATCTGTAAAGAGGGTGATCCTCCGCCAAATCAGGAGATCTGCATCAACAGTATATGGATCCTGGAGATCCACCAGATCTACCAGATCTGCAGCTGCTGCAGTACTCCCTCTCAAAAACAGCGGCATGGAAAGCATTTTAGGTGTAACTGTGGGCACTACCGACTTACCTACCTGAGGGGAGGCAGGAGAGAAGACCCTGGTCCACCGAAGTAGGGGGTCTCCATTACTGGCACAGAGTCCCGCAGAAGGAGAACAGGCAGAGGCTTTCTAACCAAGTATGCCTGATAAAGCACATTAATAAAATATGGGGAATTTCCATCATCCATGAAGGAGGATTTGGGAGTGAGGGCACCTTTAGTAGAGATTTGAGCATGACAAAGAGATGGAGAAGGTTGGATCCGAGGGAATCAGTCAAATAGATGTAATAGTCTTCTTTTTCAAGTGAGAGGGCAGCTTGGAAATAGGTCAGCATACATTTGAAGTGTAAGAAGTCAGCGTGAGTGCTTGGGAGACTGTTCCAGATCTTGGGGCTCTGGAACTTGAAGGTGGTTTCAAAAAGAGCTTTCCTCTGGACTAAGCGAGGGGAGGGAAGTGGTAGTTTTCAGCATTGGATTGTCCTTGTGTCATTGAAGAACTGTGTGACCTGGATGGTGGAAGTTAATCCAGCTGAGTATTTTCCTTATATGGCCTTATGACCATGCATGCAGTTTTGAACTGAACTCTGCTTTTGACTGGTAGCCAGTGCAATTCTTTGACTGGTAGCCACTGCAATTCTATGCCCTCTCATATTTGTTCTTGCACAGGACCAAGCCTTGCTGCTGTAGTTTAGAGTACAGTGAGCCCTCCAAATCCGCAGTTTCAGTATTCACGGATTCAGTTGTTCGCGTTTGTTTGTTTTTTAAAAATAAAGCTGCATTTCGGACCTTCCCCACCTCCCTCCTGCCTTCCTTCCAGCATCCCAGACCTTACCTGGTGGTCTAGCGGGCTTTCGGGGAAGGAGCGATCTTCCTATGCTCCTGCCCTGTGCAGATCACTCATAGTAAATGGCTGCAGGGAGTTCCCGTCGTAGTCTCAAGAGAGCATGGGAACTCACAGCAGCCATTTGCTATGAGTGATCTGCATGGGGCAGGAGCGTAGGAAGATCGCTCCTGCCCCGAAAACCCGCTAGATCACCAGTTAAGGTCTGGCATGCCAAGAGGGAGGAGGAAGGGAGGCGGGGGTGGGTCAGAGCCAGCTCAAATGTTATTTGCGAATATTCAATATTCGTGGGCTGGCTCTGCCCCTAACCTCCGTGAATACGGAGGGGGAAGTGTAGTTGCAGTTTTTTAATGTCTTTCTCAGCAATGTGGCAGTAGAGAGGGTTACAGTAGTCTAAATAGGCGATGAGGAATGCCTTGTCCACTGTTCTGAAGTTGGCTAGTTCCACACATACACAAACTCTAGAACTGTAATAGAAATTATCACTATAGCCACACACCATTTCTTCACAAATTCATTGTACTGCCTTAAACTCTCTGCTGTCCAACTCACAATAGCAGTCCTAGGGTTCTTAATGAGAGAGCTGCTAATAATTGCAGCTTCCTGCTGCAGACTCTCATGAACATTCAATGGCTCTCTCCTGAGTATTCTATGAATATTCAGGCTCTCTCCTGAATATTCATAGTCAGCCAGTTTTATTATTTGTTTTACTACTTGGGATCTAGCTAGGTTCTTGGGACCTGGGTTGGCCACTGTTGGAGACCTTGGGTATGTCCCAGTATGGCAATTCTTATGTTCTTAATTTAGCACTATTTAGCCTGCCAGGAGCCATTCCTGGCCAGCTAAATACTGTAGCACTGAATATTAGGGTGGACGGACTTACACCAGCCATTGGTATGCAAGCACACCTACATGTTGTCACACCAAGGTGGCATTGCACTACTTTTCTATAATATCTAAGGTGTGCCTAAGCACCATCATAGAATGTGCACCAAGTGTGCCCCGTTGCGGTGCCTGCGTCTTGGTGCCAAGGTATAAAATTGCCCCATACTATTTTTCCATATTACTTGAAATACCTCCTTACAATCTAGCTAAAAGTAAGCATGCTACAGAAAATCTAGCATGCTTTCAGCTGATAAACAAGAAGGCATTTCAGATGAGTCATTTTGCCAGTACAAATTGCTATTTACCAAGGGAAATTTGCTTTGATGAGTGTTCTACTAATGCCAGGATACACTGCTATCTGTGATTAAATAGAAATGTCCAAAAGGATCTGTGAGTATATGCTGTCATCTAGTTTTTCTAAGGATCTCGCACAAAAAAGGCACACGAGATGATAGGAGTTCCATTTAGTCCTGCCATCATTCACAATGAAAATGTTGAAAACCAGCATGAAAAGAGAATTTGCTCCAAAAAAATGAGACAGCAAACTCACATCTCAATTGTCACATCTTTTTGCAACATAAGCAGGGAATAATTATCAGGATGCAGACTAACTATACTATGCAGAGCCAAGCAGCTCAGTGTTAATTTTTTACCAGAGAAACGATGACAAACAATGCTCTATTTTTCATTCCGCTCACAAATACATTGTTAAACTTCTAGCATACTTAATTACAATTGGGATGATCTCAGAAAGGGTGACTTTCATAATAAGTTGACAGCTTTCTGCAGTGTTCAAATTATAATAGACAGTTTTAGCATCATAATAGGAAAAATGAAAGTGCAGCTGATACGGATGCAAACAATAAGTTAATCAGATGAATACTGATGCAAGCCACAGAGATCTTTTCTAACTCTCCAGTGGCCTCATGTCTTGCATCCGCTCTCAATGCATAATTGATTTGTTATCTTATGTTGTATTACATATTTTGTTTTGAAATTATGTTCTATATTTTATATGTAATGTAGTTTGCGGGGGGAGGGGGGTTGTCCCTGAGCTGTGTCATATGATCTGCTGTTTCTCTGGCAAAAGTAAGGAAGGGACTAGGAAGGGGTATATATTGTTTTAGATATTATGTTGCGTTGAATTGTTGCATTTTTATTGAGGCCATTTTTGAGCCTCACTGCCCTAAATGGATATATTATCTGCTTAAAATTAGATGACATTTCTGTGAGTGAAAAATACATGTTATCAATATACTGTATACCGTTGATATTTATGCATTTTCAGTAAATGCATGTGTTATCTATTTAGTAACTAAGGCCCTCTTTTATCAAGCTGCACGAGGAGTGGGTTTTTTTTTTTGCAGACCGCTGCGGGAGATTAAAAGCAACCCTTACGTAACTTGAGAAAAAGGGCCTACATTTTTTCATCAAATAATTTCCAGACTTGTCCTTGTTCCACCCCTAATCCTACCCTGATTTTAAACAGATTACATTATTAGCACAGGGATCCGCGCTGAATACTCTGCGCTGCTCCCGATGCTCATAGGAACTCTATCAGTGTCGGGAGCAGCGTGGAGAATTCAGTTCAGCTCCCTGCGCTATTAACCGCTATCGTGGTTTAGGAAAAGGGGGGGGGGGGTTAATTGGCATTGATAATTGAAAGCACCATTAAAACCAATTTATAAACAATAAAAAAAATTAAATTAACCGTAGGCACCTAACTCAGTAGGCATCTATACCGAGGTGCCTACTCGAAAAGTAGGCGTGATTAGAGGACGAATCTAGACATAGATTGCGTTAGACACTGGAATATTAGGCCAAGAAAACCCTGGCTTAATCTATCAGCACCTCACATCATGATGCCTACTGGCACCTAAGTCAATTTAGGCTCTGCTAGGTGCAATTCTACAAATGGTGCCTAACTTTGATTGCCATCCAGTAGGTGCCATTTTGTTAGGACCTAACAAGTTAGGTACCGTTTGAAGAAGCTACACCTTACTGCCACACATTTCGTAGATGGTAAGGACTCGTATTATTCTTGTACTAACCAGTTAGTGCAGATACATTAACTGGTTAGCTCAGGAATGCCCAATCTCCACCCCATTAAAAAAAAATTGAAAACAATTTTGGCATGCAGTTACGACACACACAGTTCAGAGTTACTGCAGGACGACTGAGCATGTCCTGTAATAATCCATTTTTAGATGCATTACACATGCATTAGCACCTAATTCAGCTTAGTAAAAGGGCTCCTTAAGCAGGCAGTGTTGCCGACAATAGTATGTACTCTTAAATATCAGCATGATTGTTTTTTTGAATGTAAGCTGCTTCGGGTTCCCTAAAGGAAACAGTAACAAATAGTAATGAAAAGAGAAAAAGAATAAAATAAATTGGCCTACCAGAAATGCTAGGGAGACAATGGTGCCAAGTCAAGGAAACAAGAGCAGACATGGTGTAGTATTAATTAAAGCACACAAACACTCCAAAACAAAACTGTCAAAACAACTTAAAAAGACAGTAACGCGGAAGACAAAGGCACGCGCCGACAACTGAGCGCAAGATGGAGGAGTGCGCCAAAGAAAAAGACTGTTTTTAGGGGCTGCGACAGGGGTTTTGTTGGGGAGCCCCCCCACTTTACTTAATACAGATCGCGGCGGCATTGTGGGGGGTTTGGGGGGTTGTAACCCCCCCATTTTAGTGAAAACGTAACTTTTTGCCTAAAAACAGAGAAAAAGTTAAGTTCTCAGTAAAATGTGGGGGGTTACAACCCCCCAAGCCCCCCACAACGCGGCGCGATCTGTATAAAGTAAAGTGGGGGGTTCCCCCCCCACACCCCCCGTCGTAGCCCCTAAAAACAGTATTTTTCTTCGGCGCGCACCTCCGCGCTGCGCTCAGTTGTCTGCTCGCGCCTTTGTCCCAGCGCGCTTTTGACCTGACACCAAAAAGATGCTAAAAAAAGGCAGAAAGGGTCAATGGGTTCCCGGAGAGCACTCCGAAGTGAACACTCAAAAGCAACACTAAATAATGTACTAGGTGAAACGGGGCATCCTCAGTGTGGGGAATCCGTGAACGGAGGGAAAACCTCCAGTACAGAAAACAACCAGGCAGGAGCAAGGAACTGCTACCCGCACACCATCATCGAATGCCTCACGTGTGCATAAATCATACAATGAAAGTGACAGTGAAAAATAAGTGAACAATCCTTAAATAGTCATTAAATAGTTGCACGAGTGAAAACACTCAGGGAACTCTCAGAGAACCCCCCAGCCAGCTCCCAAGATGAAATAAAGTAAAAATTTAGCTTGAAGGACAAGGCTGCTTCCTCTTGAAACAAAGGCACGGTAAAACAGGAGTCCAATCAATCACTGTAATTGGAGACCCTCTGTAGCCGGGTACTTAAGTTACATCCAAAACTTAAGGAATCTACATATTATCCATCCCCACTTAATAAAGTGTAGTACGTACAATTCAGATTTCTTATCAAATATGGCTACTAGCGAAGTTTCAAAGGAAGGCCTCGACATACAGTTATGTCTTAAACATCTTTCTAAACTGAGAACAATCAGAACAGGTCTTCAGAATGCCAGGGAGGGAATTCCATAATTTTATCCCCGCCACAGACAACATTGTTGTTCGAGATTTAGCAAACCGAACAGTTTCCTCCTTATCCATGATCATGAGGAGCATTGGCTATGAGCTCAATCAAAAATGGTAGGATTAGCAGTCAGGGACTTATTGGTTAGGAATGATTACACTAGTAATCTGCTCATTGGAGGACATCCAGATTATTGTATACCACTTTTTCCCCCATCAAATAAATGCTTAGGCCTGAAATGGATGGAAATCATTCACCAGCTAGGCATAAGCATTTTTGGATATTAGGAATTTTTTTCTTTCAGATTTTTGTACATATTTTTTCATTTCACACAACCATGTGCTATAACCTTTTAACACATGCATATTGATTTTTTATATGTTAATTCATAGGTTAATACATGCTAAATTGATTTCAAGTTCATTACATTTTTTAATGTATGCTAATGAAGCACATGAATGCTAATGAATACAGTACAGTAGTATCAGCCAACTTCTCTACTAATTATACTAATATTATTACTTATCATTTCTAGGGCTCCTTGACATAAACATCACTATTACTATATTTAAGAGGCTTACAAAGCTTACATTCTAATTTGATTTGTTTGCATTTGATATTCTATAATTAGTAAAAAAAAAAAAATGTTACATCAGAGCAGATCATAATACAAAATACACATCAAAGTGATGAGGAACTGACTTTGAGCAGCATTATAGGGAACATCTTAAATCAAGACAAACATACAGGACATAACCATTATTGGAACTTCATTTTCTATTTAAGGAATGTTGAGGACTGTTTGAGGGAAATATTGCACTTATCCCTCTTGTATTACACATTACTTAAAAAAAAATGAAGTCAGGTTCTTAATTTTGCTCCTCTTGGATGCATAATATTACAAAATCTAGCATTTACACATGTAATATTGCTACTTGCATGTTTAACACTCCATATGAAACCCCTTATGTGTTTTGTAAAAATAGTTGTTCCTACTGGAATTACCCACAACAAGATGACCTTACACCTATTTTGCAAATGGCTCCACATTCAACAAGCCTTTTGTAAAATATTTGGGAATTTTTTGAATATTCTAATGTCTCTTTCCTGTCCCAGATGTCCTATGTAAAACGGACTTCACATTTTTAAAGTCCTTTAAAAACCAAGATATCTTAAGAAACCCACTGTGGGCTCCTTTTCTAAACTGTGGTAAGCACTAGCACATGAACTTACTGCAAGATGCGCTGAGACATTTCACAGTACTTTTGCAATATGTGTGAATGAACCACATGCTAAATTTTTAAAAATTATTTTTATGCAGAAGGGCACACATCTGTATTGGGGGGGGAGGGGGGAGAATGGGTGTTTGAGTGCTAATCTGTTAGGAAATCCCCATAACAGTCCGCTAACTAATTAGCAAAGGATTACTGCATGAACCCTTATCACCTACAAACTATGTGTCAGTAAGTGCTTATGCACAAAGGGGCAGATTCTATAAATGGGTGTCCCAATTGTAGACGCAATAGGCATCCTACCTATCTGGCAGCCAATCGAGACGCATGTTTCAAAATAAAACCGAGGCAGTCCACCTACACTGTAGGCATTTGTTGCGAGTGCAAGGAGATGCTTAGGGACATTTAAGCTCACCCAAGGCTGTGTGTGGACATGATTTTACCTGGAAGTTGCCTAGGGCAAACTTAAGTGGCCCTAGGTGTCTTCCTAGGGCCGTGAAAGACACTTGAAATGTAGGCCAGCAAATGCTGGCCTATATTTCAAAACCTAAAGGTAGACATAGCTGGCTCAGCTGATCACAGCAAGGGAATCCTTGATCAGCTGAGTTGGCAGGCCTCCCCGAAGCCACAGCTGATCAGGGGGAAAATACCTCTGCCACAATCAGCTGAGTGGCTGCGACAACAGCAGGGGACCCCTGAAAGAACCCCTGAAATCATCAGGAGGGATGCCCACTCATTCCTACTGCTGACCCGTTATCCCCTGACACCTCCCTCTGCAAAGCACCATCGGCTGAAGGGATGCCCACTCCCTCCTGTTGCCATTCCCCAAATCCTCGCCACTTCCAAGAAAGTAGGTTGGCAGGGGAGATGCTCATTCTTACCTGCTGCCACCCCCAGAACTCCTCATATACAGCCCCCAATCAGTGATACCCCATGAACCTTCAGATCCCTTACCTCTCCAAACCTCTAGACCCCTATCTTGCACTGCTAAGACTACTCTGACACCCTCATCCCCACCTGAGTCTTAGGTCACACCTATTCTGTCCCAGAATGCACCAGGAAGAGGCCTAAGGCTATGATTGGCCAAGGTGCTTAAGCTCCTCCTGCTGCCAACAAAGATGGGAAAAAGGTATGAGGGGAGGGTGTGATGTAATTTCAAGGCAGCATGGAAGAGTAGGAGGGCACAGCAATTTTAGGACATTGAGGAAGAGCAGGGGTTGGTGCGATGTCAGGGCGGTGGTGAAGAGTGCATGGGGGATACATGGTGCAGTGATGACAGGCGCCTCCACCTCATGCATCAACTTCCTGGATGAACAGCTAGGGCGTTTGTAGTTTCTTTCTCTGTGATTGCTGGAAAGGAGGAGAGGGTGACAGAGGAATGAAATGGAGGAAGATGTTTAAGACTGAAAGACTGATTTTGTGATTCTTATCTTGGATATAAATCATCTATAATACCTATTCTATAATGAGTAGCCTGAAAAGTCAACACCAACAGCTCCTTTTACAAAGGTGCATTAGGGCCTTAACGTGCGGAATAGCGCGCGCTAAAATTCCACGTGCACTAGCCGCTACCGCCTCCTTTTAAGCAGGAGGTAATTTTTTGGGCTAGCGCGCGTTAATCTTGTGTGTGCACTAAAAACGCTAGCGCACCTTAGTAAAAGGAGCCCCAAAACTTTAAATATGATTCTACACTTCATATGCACTTATGCTCCTAATTTTGAACCCTTTCCATATGGAAGAACTTGTAATTCTCACTAATTATTAATCCAGGGACAGTGCCATGCTCTTTAGTGAGTTGAATTGGCAGCTACTTTCTTTGTTTTGACCGAAATGAAATTATATAGTAGAACACCAAACAATTTCTACCTTCTGTAGCATTTCATCTCCCAAGGTACTAAATAACAAAATGTTGGGAAAAAAAAAGATAGAACAGATTGAGGTAGAGTATTAGTGTTTATATATATATATATATATAAACTTTGGCAAACATACAGCACCTGCACTAATAGCATATTATATGAATGTGATGTTTATTTATTTGGATTTATTTACCGCCTTTTTTGAAGGCATTCACTCAAGGCAAAATAAGCAAGAATAAGACCAATATCAGCAATAGACAATTACAAGAGTAAAAATATTCAGATAAGAATATAATTCCCCCCCCCCCCCGTTTTTTTTGTTGTTTTTTTTACAAACTGTAGTGCGGTTTTTAGCACCGGCTGTGACGGTAACATCTTCAACACTCATAGAATTCCTATGAAGCGTCAGAGATGTTATCGCCACGGCTGGCACTAAAAATCATGGTTATATGTGTCTTTAACAACTTCCAAATGCATAAATACTTTATATATCTTTAAAAAGGAAGAAAAAACTTTGTACTTAGCTTCAGTATTTTAGCCCTGCTTGAGCATAATAGTAATTTTCTTTGAATGTTGGGTAGGACATGTTTCGCCCAAAGGCTTTTTCAAGATTTGAGAATTTTCTGCCATCATAGGGTAGCTGTATTGTATACATATGTTCAAGAATTTTTGGAAACCCAATATGAAAATTAAACCAGACTGGGGGAAGAGGGGTTAAATTTGGTAGTGTCACTTTCCCTTTGTAACTGGAAGGCAGCAGATACAGTGCATAATATTTGAGTAAATTTTTATAAAAATCATGTACATTTATTTAAAAACTTATTTTGCCCATTGTACTTCAAAAAGAATAAAACTCCCATGTCTAATGTTTGTTAATTTAAAAATAGATAAATAAAGACACATCAGGGTTTGAATGGATAAAGCATAAACAGTATTATTGTGATTTGAAATACTTGTTGGTTTTGTGCCAATGTTCTACCACTGTGTACTTTATTGCTGTTTAAACTGTATTTCATCAGTTAATATGGAAGAATAAATTATTTGTCCTTTAAAAAAAAAAAAAAAGAACGAGTCCCCCCTTCTATTTTGCTCTGCTGCATCCCGACAAAATATCTTTAGTCAAAATATATTTTAGATGCTGTCTTGATTATAGAGATGTGGCATTACAATTAGGGACATTTTCATAACACTAAGGAGCTCATTATCAAAACAAAAAATACATCTAAAAACCCACCCACGTTGGAACTTGGGTGACCTAAAAGTCAGGTCGTCTAAGTGCCGATAACCAAAGCGGGTTTTTAGACTTATCCAGAGACCTTTTAGGCCTCTGAATGCTGCTGTGCGCCCAGAGCTGAAAGGGGAATTTTTGAAGGAGTGGTGAGGGAGAGTTGCGAGTGGAATGTGGCCCGACCTAGACTTAGTTGTACTGCAGCGATAATCAAAAGTTTAACAAAGCTACCTGGATGGAACTTATACATTGTGACTTAGGCAATCTAAAAACAGGTCTAAGTGCCCAGAAGGTATCCAAACTAACCAGAAAACCACTGCAGACACAAAATACCGACCCACACACACTCCTCCAGTGATCACTGACTCCCTCACATTACCATAAAAATCAGAATAAAAACATACACCTGTCTGCGGAACATCAGCACCTGGCATAGAGCTGCACAGAGGTGTCTTAAATTGCCTGGGGTGTGGGCTAGTGAACCTTAGAGAAGAAGGCCGAAACCCATAAGCCACTCTAACCACAACATTCATGATGGAAAATGGGAGCCCACCCAAACCCCCAAAACCCCACTCTACTGCCTATAGGTAGCACCTGCAGCCATAAGGGCTATTGGGGTTGTAGACAGGTGGATATAATGGGTTTTATGGGGCTCACCATTACCTGCAAGGGATTTGTAGTGAGATGTTTGTGGCACCCTTTTTGTGAAGTTCAAAGCAGTGCCCCACTACTCTGTTGCCATGTCTGGGTAGTCAGTCCATCATTTTGATAGCCCCTCCCACATCTAAAAGGTCTTGTTCTAGGTGTTTGGGACTTGGATGATTTTTTGGGCCAACGAATAACAATGCAAGATCTTTTTATTATAAATTTCTAATTTTAAACTTTGCTGTATTCCTTATCTTTTATGTACATTCTAGTCTGACTATTTGTAAACCGAGTCGAACTCCGATGAGAGATGACCCGGTATATAAACTGAACATTAGGTTAGATTAGAATGAAGTCTAAAGACAGATGTACTGGCGGTTTGGACGATCAAATGGCGGAATGTAGAAGTAGATGATTAAAAAAAAAAATGTTGGAAGTATTTTTTGAGAATGGACTTTGGATGCTGCTGACTTTGGGCGACTAGCGCTCTATGCCCAAAACAGACTTAGATATTTCTTTTGATTATGCCCCTCAATGACATCCAACAAATGGCATAAATCGGTGCTTGGATATCCTAATCGCCAGGACATCCAAGTGTTAATTTTCAAAACCAGCTTTCTGGACAATTAAAAAGTGTCCTAGCCACTGTGTGTCCAAAACTAATGGGGGCATGGTGGAAGCATGTTCTGGGCAGGCTTTATTGTTGCTTAGATTTGGACATCTTGTGGCAATAATCAAACCTTTTCTAAGATGTCCTGGCTGGAACTTAGACATTTTTAAAACAGGTCTAGTTTAGAACATGGAAAGTACTCAAACTGACCAGATGACCCCCTACACTCCTCCAGTGATCACTAACCCCCTCCTAACCCACAAAGATCTAAATGAAACAGAATATACCCATCTCTAGAACAGCAGCACCTAGAAAAGGAAAGTCTAGTAGCAGCAGCAGCACATAGGTGTCTTAAGTCTGGTGGGTGGGCTAATGAACCATAGAGAGGAGGACCTAGGCCCATAAGCCACTCTACATTTCTGATAGAAAGTGTGAGGCCTCCAAAACCTATCCAAACCCTACTATACTGCTATATAGGTACCACCTGCAGCCATAAGGACTATTGGGGTGGTAGGCAGGTGAGTATGGGAGGTTTTGGGGAAGTGTTGGAGGACTCACCATAAATTATAAGGTATACTGTATATCTGGCACCCTTTATGTGAAGGTCACAACAGTGCTCTCTAACGTGCCCCACTGCTCTATTGGTATGCTGGCCCTTCCCATATCTAAATGGTCTGGATTTGAACATTTTGAACTTGGACTTTTTTGTGGTCGAAAATGGTGAACAAAGTTGGATATTCTAAGTTTGGATGTACTGGCAGCCAAGATGTCTATGTATGCAATTTTCAAAAAATAAAAATAAAAATTTGGACATCTAGTGATTTTGCCAGTTTTGAAAATGGCTGTTTCTCTGCCCTTGACTTTGGATGTTTTGTGTGAAATTTCCAAAGTCAGACTTAGATGTTCTATCAAAATGCCCCTCAATGTCAACACAAAATGTAATAAAACATTTTAATAGACAGCATAGGGTATAGACAAAGATGGCACATACAGTATAGATAAATATAGTAACAGGCGTAAGAAAGGGGACTAATTTAAAGAAAGTTGCACATGAGGTTAGAAAGGTGCTTTAACATTATCTTACCTAGGGTAGGAGTGGATAAGCATGTCCTGCAGCCTGTGTCACTCCTAGTGTGTGTATGACTATCAAGTTAGTTTTTCCATTAAAAGCTCGGTTGTGAAAACAAGCTTTCACCTGATTCCTGAAGTAGAGAGAGTCTTATGTTAAGCAAAGCCTTTCATGGAGTTCATTCCAGAGTGTGGGGGCTACTCTGGAAAAGGCTCTCTGGCAGGTATTATATTGTGTGATGTCTTTTAGAGAAGGATATTCCTCAGGGGGACCTTAGTGACCTTGGAGATGTGTAGAGGGAGATTTTGTTCTTCAAGTACTCTGGGCCATTTCCTTTCAGACAGAGTTTTAAATTTAGCCCTGTATTGTACTGGTAGCCAGTGAAATTTTTGCAAAAATAAAAATGGTATGATATGGTCTTGTCGCTTACAAGCTTCTATTAGTCTAGCTGCAGCATTCTGAATCAATTGGAGATGATGTAGACCCTTTTCAGTCAGACCAGTGTAAAGCACATTACAGTAATCCTAGCTTGATGTTATCATGGCATGCACAACTGAGATAAGACTTGCCTTCTCCATGTAAAGAGTGAAGCTGTATAGTTGTCACAAATTATAGAAGCAGCTTTTGAAGGTTGCTTGGATTTAGGGGATCAGAGTAAGTATTGAATCTATCTGTATTCCAAGGTTCCTGACTTGTTATCTGAGAGAAAGTTCATATTCCCCAAAAGAGATTTTGATATCAGTATGTGCCCATTTGTGGTAAGGACCCAATTTTACATGGATTCAGGTAAAGTTTATTGTTTTTAGCCCATTCTTGAACTGATGCAAGACAGGTAGTCAGTTTATTCAGGGCTGAAATATGCATATTTGATCCTGATCTGTATTTACCATTTTTTGGACACAAACCATAGAAATCTGCCCAGAACTGGCTTTATTTCTCAAAATACTACAGCTGCTGCCTGAGCACTACTCCTGCCCATCATAACACTTGAACAGCCATTAAGTCGTTTATGTTTAATTGTGATTTCATCTTCTTTCTATTTAGGGATCCCACACATTTTGACTTCCATCTTTGTATTTGTCTCTACCTTATCCACTGGGAGGGTATTTCAGGTATCTACCACCCTCTTTGTGAAAAAAGTATTTCCTGATATTACTCCTACATCTTCCACCTTGCAACTTCAATTCACGATCTCCAGTTCTGCTGCTTCCCTATCTCTGGAAAAGATTGGCTTGCATATTAATACCTTTCAAGTATTTAAATGTTTGTATCATATTTCCCCTATCCTTACTTTCAAACACCTCAGAAGGGGAACATTCGTAAATCTAAAATGAAATATATCTGTACCCTGTGGCTGTCATCCTTTAGAAACCCTCTACAATTATTTCTAAGTCAAAGTAGTGATATCCTCTCCTAGTTATCACAAGAACTGTATAAATATTGACTGTTTAATGTCAGTCATCATTTTCTGCTTGAACAGAGGCATAGCATGATAGAAAACTTCCTTTAAGTAGAAAACACAACTAATAAATTTATGCAAGAATGCATCTCTTGTCTTTTCATTTCAATTCTTGTTACATGGTAAGAAATTTTGAGACATCATGGATTTCTTTGTGCTCCCTCTCAGGGTTCATAAACAGAATCATATATGTATTTTCAATGCATGCCATGAAATATTTTGCACTCATATTTATGCAGCAGTTTTACATTACATTTATTGTATTATATTCTGTAATGACCTTGTGGTTCTAAATGGAGAATATACAAGCTGGTCATATCCGATAGTGTTTTAAACACTATCGGCAGTATTCATGGAACCGGCATAACAAAGGGGAAAATACCTTGATAAAGCCCCCTGGGCGAAACATAGCCTATGTTGGTGAAGAACCCCTGCTATGCTTCTCTAAAAGAGATGAGTACTTTTCTAACTTTTCTATAATTAAAATATTTAAATAAGAAAAATAATTTTAAAAAATATATATAAAATAAGACCGATGAAGACTTTAGTGCAAACAATTCTGTGAATGAAATGCTCTCACAGCTTGCACCGCTGAGGTCCTAAACGGGAATAATATGTTCATCTAGGGTTGTGTATGTGATACCATATCCAGGAATTACAGCATGAAACAGACATACAACTAGTTAGGTCAATACATAGGTGTCACAGTCTAAGAAAAGGTATCAAGTCTTAGTGCATGATTACTTGAGAAATGTCAGTTGGGCTCTATTTATCAGATACAACAATTTGTTGATTGAACCAATATATCTCTGACAAATGAAATGATAGAAAGATGTGGTTTGTTGCATTAGAATCAGCATCTTCTTGATTACTTAGCCAGCTGAATAACTCAATTTCCAAGACTTGATCCCTTTTCTTGGATTATGACACGTGGAAAGCATTTTCGGAAAGAAAAAAAAAAGTCTGAGGGCTCCTTTTATCAAGGTGCGGTAGGCGGTTAACGTGCGGAATACCGCACATTCAACCGCCTGCCACGCTAGTTGCTAATGCCTCCATTGACGAGGAGTTAGTATTTTGGCATGCCGCAGGGGTTAGCGCGTGATGAAATGTCTGACGCGCTAACCCCTGTAGCGCACCTTGATAAAAAGAGCCCTAAGTCCAACTTGGATGTTTCCAGCTGGACGTCCAAAGTTGGAGGAAGAGAAATGGCCATTTTCGAATGGTAAAAATATAATTATTTTTTTGAAAATCGTCTACTTAGACATCTTGGCCACAGGGATGTCTAACTTTATACTCCTGCTGGCTTAAATGTAGAGCATGACTGGATGTCTATAATATAATCTACTGTTTGATTTACTGTGTTCTACTTATGACTGTTGTGTCGCCACTGCTAAATTGTTAATCATTGCTAGCGTCGCTGTATGTCTAACAACATAGGCGTGGGAAATAGTGAGCCTATTAACAGTGGCGACGTCAGACTCGTCATAATGGTAGAAGTTGCTAGTGACGCTGTCCTCTTAACAACCCGGTAGAAGGAAATAGCAAGCCTATCAATGGCAGCCATGTCAGATCCTCTAATAAAAGGGTAATTTTTTAAAAAAAGAAGGAAATGACATCAGACGCTAAAGTGAAAAAGCCGATGGAATTTTGCACAACAGTGGGAAACAAAATAAGCAAAATGTAAGTGCTCAAAAAATCTTTTTGCTTGCTCCCTGCTCCTCTAGCTAAAGCTAATAATTAAAAACTTAAAAAATTGAAATGTTTTGGATATATTTTGGATTAGCATTCTAAAAGAAATTAATATAATTTATAATTCCATCTGGCATACCAAGATTGCTTTAACGGATGTTTGTTTATAAAGCCTCGACCCTGAGGAAGATTGAGTGAAACATGATCATATTGGGAGAGGCATTTACTAAACTCTAAGATAAGAGATAAAGATATTTATAGATATTTATATAGATAAAATGATAAAAAAATAATTTTTTTAAAATATATGCATAAATGATCTGATGAAGATGATGGCTTGTGCATATTATTATGCATGAGTGAAGAGCCCACTGAGGATCACATGGTTGTTCAATTAATTCACTTAACTAGAGGGGTAAATTTATTACTGATATTCAGATATACTATATGAGCATTAATAAAATTAGTTTTTAAAAAAATTAGTGAGGTAAACTTGGAGATGGCTAATTGAATCCTAGTAATGAGACTAACATGAAACAGTATAAAAAATATACATATTTAACAACACTATAAAAATGTTACAGAAATATAATAAATTTATATGTTTATTTTTAAAATTTCTATACCATTTTTATCCAAAATGTCATTAGTATATGAATAATAGCATATTAGGGAGCATGGTAGAACATACATGTTACATAAATATGATACGATGTCAACACAACAGAAAACATCTTAATAGGCATGCATTAGAGCAGGGCTACTCAAACTGAAGACAATGAAACATAGAAACATAGAACATGACGGCAGAAAAGGGCCAAGGCCAATCTAATCTGCCCACACTAATGGCCCACCCCCCTAACTACCTCCATGAAGAGATCCCACATGCCAAACCCATCTTTTCTTAAAATCTGGCATGCTGCTGGCCTCAATTACCTGTTGTGGAAGATTATTCCAGCGATCAACCACCCTTTCGGTGTCGCCATGAAATTTCCCACCCCTGATTTTCAACGGATGTCCTCTTGTTGCCGTGGGTCCTTTAAGGAAAAAGTCACAGTCACAGTCCACCGCCAATGTGCAGCCCTCCAGATCCCTCTCCTCATGCAAAGGGTCAACATTGCTGCAGCCCCCCCGTCCCCCTGATGATCCTCCATACTTTGCTGCGAGTCACAACAGAGAGAGTGATGAAAGCTGCTTCTCTCAGTCCAGCAAAGCCTTTTCTCTTCTGCATCCAACCACAGGAAGTTGCATCAGAGAAGGGTGCGTGGAAGAGAAAAGGCTCTGCTGGCCAGAGAGAGGCAGTTTTCAGCAGTCTCTCTTCCGTGACCCATTTCAAAGTGTGGAGGATTCTCAGGGGAAGAGAGGAGCTGTAGTGATTGATGTTGACCTGGTCACAAGGAAAAGGAGCTGGATCCCAGCTAATGTTAGACATTCAAGAGACCAGGGAAGAAGTTGGAGAGGGGACCCCTAAAGTTTGTCTGCAATTGAGGGTGGGACAGGAAGGGAGAACTGCCTGATTCAGGCTCAGGGGAGAGATATTGAATTGACTGTGTGTGTGTGTGTGGGGGGGGGGGGGGGGGGGAGGGAGGGGCGGCAGAAAGGAGTTAGATTCCAGACCTAGGTGAAGAATAGAGAAATATACAACCAGGAGAGCAAGGGGTACAGATGCTGGAATTAACAGAGGGAGGAAGAGAAATATGCTTATTTGATTGATTTATTTAAGTATTTAAATACCATTTATAGCCTAAGTCAGTGGTAGGCAAACTCAGTAGTCAAAAGGGCCAAAGATCAGCAATACAACGATTAAGATTTCTTTTGAGAGCCATACCCCGCGCCCGCTTGTGCTACGACAGCTACGTCAACCCGACTGACACCCCGCTCGACCACAGGTAGTCGAAATCGATTCATGGCAGAACCTATAGAATCAATACAGGTTCCACATACAATTGGCTTGTACTTAATCAAGAGGGAAAGACCTCAGTAACCTGCTCCACGCACCGAATAAGCAATTCAAGCAATGGTTTCTTCAGCAGGACAAAATCACCATCATTGGTCATAAAACCCTAACAACCAACCGAAACAATTTTTTTATGACAGTGTCTATAGCACCGTACTCTTTAAATCGGTGAGTGGTTGAAAAAAGTATATATGCAATGCACTTATCTGTTCACAAATAAGAGCCCGACAGGACCCGTTTCGCCCTCCTATTGGCTTCTTCGGGGGACTTTCTGACAGCTGACAGGGAGATTCTAAAACTCACCAAAACGGGCCTGGTAGCTGGATTCATCACACAAAAAGATCATCGGTTTTTAAACAAACAGTGGCCCACGACCCCGGTGTTCTACACGTTACCAAAAATACACAAGGATTTGCAGTATCCTCCAGGGAGACCGATCATGTCTTCTCGTGACTCGTTGTTAGAGCCAGTGTCCATTTTTCTGGACCAATTTTTGAAGTATGAGGTTTTGAAAGTTCCCTCCTACATCAAAGATACCACAGATTTTTTGAATAAACTAGCAACAGTGGAGGCATGCAATTTCCCGTTTGTGTTAGTGACCCTGGACGTCGTCTCTTTATATACCTCGATTCCTCAGGACGGCGCGTTATGCGTATTAAGAGACATCTTTGAGGGAAGAGAGAGACCGCATGCAATACCCACGGACTTTTTGTTGAATCTGGCCAGAATCACCATGAAAGAAAATTTTTTCATGTTCGATGGCTCCGTGTATAAACAAAAAACCGGAGTGGCCATGGGGGCTACTTTTGCCCCCTCAGTTGCTAATTTGTATATGGCAAGGTTTGAACGTGAGTGGATTGAGTGTTCCCCATTTTTAAGCAAAATTTTCCACTGGTTCCGATACATAGACGATGTTTTCATGCTATGGAGTGGCACTGAGCAAGAACTACATCAGTTTCACACATGGTTGAATTCGTGTGAATCATGCATTCAATTTACGATGAAGTTTTCTAGGTCTTCGGTAGTGTATTTAGACGTCATTGTTACACAATCAGAGGACTCGTTCATCACAGATCTACACGTCAAACCTACAGATAGGAATACGATCCTGGAATACACCAGCTGCCATCCAGTGGCTTTAAGGAATAACTTGCCCTTCTCCCAATTTTTGCGGATTAAGAGGAACTGTTCCACAACCAGCAGATATCGGATGCAAGCAAAGATTTTCAGTGAAAAATTAAGGGTTCGTGGATATCCTCCACAAGTGTTAAAAAATGCACAGAAACGAGCCAGATATTATAACCGGGACTGGTTGTTGGCGGGCAGCAAGTGCCAAGACACTAACGACAGGGTACAAACTTGTGTGATGAGATTTACTGCGCAGGGATGTATCCCTGCAAATATAATCAAGAAAAATTGGAAGATTTTGCAAACGTTGCCCGTTTTCCAAGATGTCCCGTTGAGGATTGCATACACGAGGGACAGAAATTTGAAAGATCTGTTGTGTCCTTCAATGTACCGGAGGACCCCTGTGGAGAATTTGTCTTCACCACGGGGGTTCTTCAAGTGCGGCTCATGCAGCATCTGCGCTATGACCATGCAAGGATCCACTTTCACAAATCCTGTAGACAACAAGGTATATCATCTACAGCATTTTATGTCTTGCAATTCTGAATTCGTGGTGTATGCCATCTTTTGCCCGTGTGGGATGGTGTATATCGGGAAAACAATACGCTCGTTTAGAACGAGAATGTGTGAACATCGTTCCAACCTGAAGTTGAAGAAAATCAGTGCCCCTATAGTTGAACACTGTCTTGAGTTCTCCCACACGTTTCAAGAACTAAAATGCATGTGTATAGATAAAGAGACAAAAAATGAACGGGGAGGTGATCGTCATACAAGACTTTTGCAAAGAGAGGCCAGATGGACTTTTCAGCTGAGGGCTTTAAAACCAACTGGCTTGAATGGGAACATCGGCTGGCACTCTTTTTTCTGAAACGAAAAGTGACGTCATGGTGAGTGCCTTCAAATACGCATGCGTGGCGTCTTTTCGCCACCGGCGCCATTTTTCTGATGAGTGAGAGTCTAAACTGAATGCAGTGAGTACTATTTCATTAAAAAAGTGTTAGAGACAATTGTTTACTTGTGCCATTGATGTATAGGAGTTTGAAGCACTTGTTTTTCTTATTTCTGTTCAGCTGTCAGAAAGTCCCCCGAAGAAGCCAATAGGAGGGCGAAATGGGTCCCGTCGGGCTCTTATTTGTGAACAGATAAGTGCATTGCATATATACTTTTTTCAACCACTCACCGATTTAAAGAGTACGGTGCTATAGACACTGTCATAAAAAATTGTTTCGGTTGGTTGTGAGGGTTTTATGACCAATGATGGTGATTTTGTCCTGCTGAAGAAACCATTGCTTGAATTGCTTATTCGGTGCATGGAGCAGGTTACTGAGGTCTTTCCCTCTTGATTAAGTACAAGCCAATTGTATGTGGAACCTGTATTGATTATTTGGATTTTGAAGAGGTTCTGTTCCATTAGTTTTGGAGTAGTAGAACCTATAGAATGACAAGGGGGAAAAATTTGTCTCTGTCCCCGCCCCGTCCTCGCAAACCATCTGATCCCATCCACACAAGCCTCAAATAGTTTTATACTGAACTTATTATATTAAAGTATAGAAAGAAACAATATTCTGTACAATTGTCAATTTATAAATCAGCGTCTTCTCCCCACTGTCTCTTCCCCATTTCCCTTCAGCTTCCTCATCCCACTCTCTCTCCACTTCCCTTCAGCGCATGCACATAAAAACAAGTAAGCAATTTTATATCATTTTCATTCTATTCATTCATAGAAAGTAAAGTCTACATAATGCCAGTCACATAACAAAACATGATTTTACAAAAATAATACCCTGCACAGTCAAGCCTGCAAGGATTACTAGATGTCTTTCAGCAGCTACCCTCCCTCCCTTCACCTTACCTTCGTGACCAAGTCAAAATGATCTACCAACAATAAAATTTTAAAAAACACAAAAACACAAAGCACATTGTACGCAGAGAAAATGTTAATTATCATTTATATTCTGCAGGTTTTCAGAGAGGTCAAGGCAGATGACTTTATGCAATGTCACCTCAGTACAACTATATAAAAATATACAAATATACCCCCTCCCTTTTTACTAAACTGCGATAGCGGTTTTTAGTGCAGGAAGCTGCGCTGAATGCCCTGCACTGCTCTCGATGCTCATAGACTAAAAAAACACTATTGCAGTTTAGTAAAAGGGGGCCATAGTGCAAAATATAGACAGCAGATATAAATTCTCAAAACACACACATTTTGAACACTAAATTGAAAATAAAATCATTTTTCCTACCTTTATTGTCTGGTAATTGAATCAGCTCTGGTTGAACTTCCTTCTTCTGACTGTGCATCCAATATTTCTTCCCTTCTTTTAGCCTCCTGTATTCTTCCTCTCCTCCAGACCTCATTCCCTCCCCCAACTTTTCCTTTCTTTCACCCTGCCATAGGTTTCAGAAAGCCAAAGTTTTGGAGCCGGATTCTCAAAACTTACCGTGCCTTTAACAATTGTCACTAAACCAACTCCAGCCAGTTAGTGTGGCAGTATGTTACTATGCGATTATTGGAATGTCTCACCATGGTCTTTTCCAAGCTTCCTAGCAGCCTCTGACTCTGCCATGCAAATGTATTATGAGGTCATAAATATTAAAATGATAGTAAAATGGACTCATTCTTAGGCATCGGAATGGGGGGGACACATGTCCTCCCCCAAAAATGGTATTCCTGCCATATCCTGTAATCCCTAGTGGTCCAGAGGTACAGCGGGCAGGAGCAAGCTTTTCGCGCTCCTGCCCTGCTGCTAACCCGGTCGTCAGAGGCTGCTGGAGTTCTCTTCAGCAGCTGAGCAGCAGCACGAATCAAGAGAATTTGCAGGAGCCAATCAGGAAGGCGCTCGGAACCAAGCAGCAGTGCCAAAGTGTGCTGCTGCTCAGGGCTGCTCAGCGGCTGAAAAGAACTCCGACAGCCTCCGATGACTGGGTTAGCAGCAGGGCAGGAGCGCGGAAAGCTCGCTCCTGCCTGCTGCACCTCTGGACCACCAGGGATTGGAGGAGGTACACAGACAGGGCAGGAGGGCTGGGTGCAGAGCCTGACAGGGAAGGGGAGGGTGCAGAGCCAGGCAGGGAAGGGAGGAGGGAAGGGGGCTGGGTGCAGAGCCAGTCAGGGGAGGGAAGGAGTCTGGGTGCAGAGCCTGGCAGGGAGGGGGCTGGGTGTAGTGCCTGACAGGAGGGAAGGGGGATGTGTGCAGAGCCTGGCAGAGAGGGGACTGGGTGCAGAGCCTGATAGAAGAGGGATTTGGTGCAGGGGGTAGGGAGTTGAGAAGGCAGGGAGGACAGATGCTCAGGGGTTGGGAATGACAGATACTGCACGTACTGGGAGAGGGTTGGGAAGGACAAATTAATGGGCTTGGGGGAGGAAAAGAGATGCTGCACAGGTGGGGTAGTGGGAAGGGAGAGAATAAAATGCTGCTGGTGGGGGCAGGAAAAGGAACATAGAATTATTGGACATAAGTGTGTGGCATGAGATTGAAAGAGAGATGATGTATATGGGGAAAGGAACAAAGAGGGAGAATTGTTGGACATGATAGTGGTGGAGAGGAGGGAGGGAGAAATGTTACACTGGGAGGGAGGAGATATGTTTCAAAGAAGGGAGAGATGTCAGACCACTTGGAATGGTAAGGAAAGAGAGAGATGCCAGACCATAGAATGGAAGGGAAGGAGGGAAGAGAGAGGTGCCAGATGGCAGAAAGGGAAGGAGAGAGATGTTAGACTTTGGGAAGAGGGAGGGAAGGGGAGAGAGAGATGGCAGACCATGGGAGAGGAGAGAGATTCCAGGCTATGGAAGGAGAGGAGAAAGATGCCAGACCATATGAGGGGGGAAAACAGAGATGTATGACCATGGGAGAGTGATGAGATGGTGCATAGGGATGGAGGGGAAGGGAAGACAGAGGGAGGAGATGGTGCACAGCAATGGGTGCAGCAGGGAAGAGATAAGAAGAAATGTTTCCTATGGATAGATGGAAGTAGGGGAAAAAAAGAGAGAGGAGATGGTACACATACACATGGATAGATGGGAAGGGAAGGCAAGGAAAAATAGATTTTGAGAAGAAATCAGAAAAATGGAAAAAAGTTGAATGTTAAAAGTTAATGCTAAGGATGGATGCATGGCAGAAAGTGAAGGAGAGAAAAACAGCAAATGGATAAGATGGCCTTAAGAGCACAGACAGAAGGAAATGCAGCCAGATACTGGGAAAGATAGTTTGAAAACCAAAATCACCAGACAACAAAGGTAGGGAAAATTATTTTATTTCCAATTTAGTGATTGAATTGAACCAATTTTGGAAATTTACATCTGCTGTATATATTTTGCACTGTTAAGGAAGAAATGCATTTGTTTCAATTTCTCTGGGGTTGTACTGCATGCAGAGTCTTGAATCTTAGGGTTTTGTTTATATATATTAGTACTTTTAGTTTGTTTTCCCTTATTTGCATAGGGGTTATCTGTGTTCTGCTTGGAATGAATGTTGAGAAGCATATGTACAGTGTTAATTTTGTGGTTAACCATTATGTATTGTTAATAAGATTATTTTGTGTGTATATATGAAAAATGAATGGAAAAATGGTATTACAATTAGTACTATTATGGGGGCGGAGTCTAAGGTGGAGATTATGCGGGGTCTAGGGTGGAGCTTGTGGGCCCCCCAAACAAAAAAGTTTTCCGCTGCCTATGGACTCATTAATATTTAAACAAGCACTTCAAGCTATTCTCTATCATCACTGGGTGATTCTCCAAGCACAGTGTCAGCTCTTGATGAACAAAAATTACCAGCTTGTCCGGAGGTGCTGGTATTGTAAAAAGCACATTTCAGGCATGTGTTTCTGGCTGTGGCTCATGATAAAATAAATTTAAGAAAACAAACACCATTCACATAAATTATAGTTTCAGGGGAAAAAAAAATCTCTAAAGTGTGTGTCTTGGTCACGTGTACTAAAGGTGTGTCTTATACAGTACATGCTTATTGAAAGCTATCACTTGCACCCCTCTCCCTTCCCTTCCCCTCCATCCAATAGCGCTGGCATGGCTATGACTGAGACAAAGGACACACGTGATGTGCACCTTTGACATGTGCATATATTGTTCTCCAATAAGGTACGCCCACAATATGTGTGCCTACAGTGTAGCATTTTCCTGACACATGCACACATTTATGCCTCTTTCCGTGGAATATACTGCACATGTGCCAGTCGCTATCACCAGCCACTTATCTCATGTAAATTTGATGATCCTCCATGAACCTCTACAAACCTCATTTGCATGCATGGTTCTTCGAGATGACCCATCTTTTTGAAATTGTTACATTTACGGCCGCAACAGCAGCCCATCAGATTTTACCAATGACATTAAACAATCCAGCCCTGGACATTGGCTCATATTACTTGGATAGCCCTGCAATAGGGCATTCAGATAAACAGATATGATGCTAATGCTATTCAGACAATATAATACAATGAAACATCTTAATAGGCAGTTGTAGATAGGGCAAAGAAGGCAAATTATATGTACAATTGAATTACATATAAGGAATTATTCTAAGTTACAGGGTGTTGGCTATATCTCTGCTCCACCTTTGCCATGCCTGGTTCCTGCCCCTATCTGTTAAGCCAGTAACAGCCTCTCTTTTTCTTTTTTTTTACCTCACAGACTTTTTTTTCATGCACAGTAGCCATTACTGTTTTTTGTCTTTTCTGCTTTTTGTATTTCCTAAACTTACAATAAACTAATTGAACTTAAAAAAAAAAAAAAAAAGAAGGTTCTGCGCTAATGTCTAACATTTTTTTTAATGTGGATAGAGACAGCAACTGGGCATGACAGAAGTAGACCCGAGGCATGGGCAGTTGTGACATCTAGTGCACAGGTCAGTGCCAAGTGCTAGCTGACATGACTGCTGGCAGTGTGGCTGCATTTAATACAGCTTAGCAAAAGGTCCCTTCAGTTTTCAGAATATTCATAATAAATAAACATGAAATACAGTAAATGTGCACGCATTGGAGGTAGAATGCCTGCAGATCTATCACACACACATTCATTAAGTTTTCTGTGGTTCTCAGAATAAAGCTGAATAGCAGATCAGTCCACTATATTCTTATGTATATATGTTTAGAACATAAGAATTGCCGCTGCTGGGTCAGACCAGTGGTCCATCGTGCCCAGCAGTCCGCTCACGCGGCAGCTCCCAGGTCAAAGACCAGTGCTCTAATTGAGTCCAGCCTCATCTGCGTATGTTCCGGTTTAGCAGGAACTTGTCCAACTTTGTCTTGAATCCCTGGAGGGTGTTTTCCCCTATGACAGCCTCCGGAAGAGCGTTCTAGGTTTCTACCACTCTTTGGGTGAAGAACAACTTCCTTACGTTTGTACGGAATCTATCCCTTTCAACTTTAGAGAGTGCCCTCTCGTTCTCCCTACCTTGGAGAGGGTGAACAGTCTTTCTTTTATCTACTAAGTCTATTCCCTTCAGTATCTTGAATGTTTCAATCATGTCCCCTCTCAGTCTCCTCTTTTCAAGGGAGAAGAGGCCTAATTTCTCCAATCTCTCACTGTACGGCAACTCCTCCAGCCCCTTAACCATTTTAGTTGCTCTTCTCTGGACCCTTTTGAGTAGTACCGTGTCCTTCTTTATGTATGGTGACCAATGCTGGACATAGTACTCCAGGTGAGGGCAGGGACTGTTTTCTTACTCTTTGTGACCCTGTACAGTGCTGCGTGCATCTGGTAGTACTATAGAAATAATTCATAATAGTAGTAGTATATTCTAACAGCTATTAGAATGGAAAGTGTTAGGACACAAATGTGCTTACAGCACCTGTTCAACCGAAGTGCTGACAGTGATTTTCTGGTGTAATAGCCAACACCCAGATGCCATATGTTACAGGGCTAAATGGTATTCAAATTTGTGATATTCAAATATTATAATGCCCTATAACCATTTCCTAAGAAGTTCTGGTGCTTACACTTTGTACCATGCAATGTCTCTAGAACTGTCATCATTGTTAGTTGTCATCTGTGCAGCATATTGAAAACTATACAAAGAAATTATCTTAATAATATTTGGACAATTTAACAGATGCCTGGAATGGATCAGTGGGATTCAAATAAAAGCCTTTAATCACATATTACAGAAAACTAATGGTTGTTTTCCATGTATTCAATGTTTTTGAATTAAAATGCAAGAACAGGTTCTGATCCAAACTAACTTCATAAAAACTATGCAATACATTGTACTCTCATAACCTCACTAAATAATGCTAAATTTTTAATTTTCCTGTTTTACTTCTGCTGAAGTCTGCCCAAAAGGAAACAGGAAGTTGTGTCATTGGGGGTGGACCATGGCAGAAGGAAAGCAGGGAGGAGGCCACAGGCGGCATTTCAGAATAGCTGTTGTAGTCAGTTTGTCAGTGGGATGGGAAAAGCGAGGGTGACATTGGATCAGCGCCAAAAGAAGGGGGAAGACATGCTGGTCCAAGGAAGCCCTCTGGGCCAACTTGCTTTTAAAAAAAGTAGAATGGGATAGATGTTTAAAGAAGTGCCAGACTGGGCGGAGATGAAACAAAAGGGAAGAAAAGAGGCAATAGTCTGGAAGAAGAGAAGTTGTATGTAGGGTGGTGTGAATGGAGGGAGAAAGAAACACTTGAATGGAGGACTGTTGGGGAAAGAAAGGGAGAGATGGTAGACCTGGGGAAGGGAGGAAAATATATAGTATGGAAGAGTAGAGTGATTGGGAAGAGAAAGGGAGAGATGGTGGACCAGGGAGGGAGGGAGAGATATGGGATATGAAGGCAGTTGGGAAGAGAAAGAAGCAGGACCTGGGGATGGAAAGAATTGAGAAAGAAGGACCCATGGGAGGGCAGGAAGGAAGAGAGGTGGGATGCTAGGGGATGATGAGAAAGGGACAGGGAGATATAGCCTGACAAGAGTGGAGAGAAGGAGAGGGATTCTAGAAATGGTGAAGCCATGTGGAAGAGATCAAAAGGGGGATGACAAGAAGACAAGTGAGACAACGAGAGAAAAGTGATTATGCTAGTACAAAAGTGGTTATGGAGAATAGATAGAAGGAAACACGAGGCTGGGAAAGGAGTGAGATGGGAAATGGGAGAGCTAGAGCATGAGAAAGGGAGATGGAAAGTTGGTAGGTCGCTGAAAAGTGAAAAGAGTGGATGGCGTGGCATAAAATAAAATAAAAGGGGGGGAAGAGCTAAAAAAGAAAGATATCAAAGACAAGTCTAGGGAATGAAACAAGACAGGAGAGAGAAAAGACATATGAACAACAACCACTAGAAAGAGAAATATCAGAAGACACAGGAAAGCAGCAGTAGCAAAACAGGACCAATAGGATGGAAAAATAAAATGTCCAGATAACAAAGGTAGAAAAACTGTTTTCTTTTAAATGTAATATCTGGCATATGTTAGCTTTGGGATATGTTTATCAGATCAGTGGATTAGCAGAATGCTGATTTGGGGAGTGGGGAAGAAGAGGGTGGCCTGAACCTAAAATGGATGAGCACCAATTTTTCTCTTTCCCATCTCCCTTGCCCATTGCATGGGGAATCTCATAGCACTACAACTGAAGACCAATAACCAGAACTCTCCAAGCTCTGTAGCTAGTAGCAGCTCGGGGGACATTTATGGTAATTGCAGAGCTTAGAGATTTCTGGCTGCCAGACCAAAGGAAGTACCGTATTTTCACGCATATAACGCGTGCGTTATACGTGTTTTTACAAACCGTGCATAACCTTGCGCGGTATACGCGTGAGCGCGTTGTACAAATTTTTTTTTACATAGTTCCCCCCCCGACGTCCAATTCACCCCCCCGCAGGCCGCTCGCACCCCCACCCCGAAGGACCGCTCGCACGCACCCGCACCCCCACCCCGAAGGACCGCTCGCACGCGCTCCCACCCGCACCCGCATCCTCACCCTGAAGGACCGCTCGCACGCACTCCCACCCGCAGCCGCAACCCCACCTTGAAGGACCGCTCGCACGCACTCCCGTCCTCTTGCCCCAGCCAACCGCGGCACCCCCGACACGATCGGGGCAAGAGGGAGCCCAAGCCCTCTTGCCCCCCGACTCCCCAACTCCCCGACAATATCGGGCCAGGAGGGAGCCCAAACCCTCCTGGCCACGGTGACCCCCTACCCCCACCCCGCACTACATTACGGGCAGGAGGGATCCCAGGCCCTCCTGCCCTCGACGCATACCCCCCTCCCCCCAATGACCGCCCTCCCCCAAGAACCTCCGACCGCCCCCCCAGCCGACCCGCAACCCCCCTGGCCGACCCCCACGACACCCCCACCCCCCTTCCCCGTACCTTTATGTAGTTGGCCGGACAGACGGGAGCCAAACCCGCCTGTCCGGCAGGCAGCCAACGACGGAATGAGGCCGGATTGGCCCATCCGTCCTAAAGCTCTGCCTACTGGTGGGGCCTAAGGCACCTGAGCCAATCAGAATAGGCCCGGGAGCCTTAGGTCCCTCCTGGGGCGGGGCCTTGGGCACATGGTCGGGTTGGGCCCATGTGCCTCAGGCCCCGCCCCCAGGAGGGACCTAAGGTTCCCAGGCCTATTCTGATTGTCCAAGGTGCCTTAGGCCCCACCAGTAGGCGGAGCTTTGGGACGGATGGGCCAATCCGGCCTCATTCCGTCGTTGGCTGCCTGCCGGACAGGCGGGTTTGGCTCCCGTCTGTCCGGCCAACTACACAAAGGTACGGGGAAGGCAGGTGGGGGTGTCATGGGGGTCGGCCAGGGGGGTCGCGGGTCGGCTGGAGGGGCGGTCGGAGGTTCTTGGGGGGGTGGTCGTTGGGGGGAGGGGGGTTTGCATCGAGGGCAGGAGGGCCTGGGATCCCTCCTGCCCGTAATGTAGTGCGGGGTGGGGGTAGGGGGTCGCCATGGCCAGGAGGGTTTGGGCTCCCTCCTGGCCCGATATTGTCGGGGAGTTGGGAAGTCGGCGGGGCAAGAGGGCTTGGGCTCCCTTTTGCCGCGATTGTGTCGGGGGGGGCAAGAGGGCTTGAGCTCCCTCTTGCCCCGATCGTGTCGGGGGTGCCGCGGTTGGCTGGGGCAAGAGGGCTTGAGCTCCCTCTTGCCCTGATTGTGTCGGGGGTGCTGCGGTTGGCTGGGGCAAGAGGACGGGAGTGCGTGCAAGCGGTCCTTCGGGGTGGGGGTACGAGCGGTCCTGCGTTGGGGTGAATCGGACGTCGGGGGGGGGGATCAGGTTTTCAGGGTGGGGACAGGACTTCAAGGGGGAGAGGAGAGTCGGGGCGGGCGAAAGGAGAGTCGGGGTGGCCAGAGGAGAGTCGGGGCGGGCGAAAGGAGAGTCGGGCGGCGACGGGAGAGTCGGGCAGCATGTGCGGTATACGGGTGTGCGCGGTATATAAAAATTTCTGTACATAGATTTGTGTTTTCCGCGCGCTATACCCGTGTGCGCGTTTTACACGGGTGCGCGTTATCTACGTGAAAATACGGTAGTCTAACAGGCATGGCTTTGGGATCCCCACCAGCAAGAGAACTGGCTAATTTTAGTAGATCCTGGGCCCAGGACCCCTGTGTGTTCAGTACAAAAAGTGCATATCTATTTTTATTTCTCTTGCTGAGTTTAATTTCTTGGGGTTCACAGTTCTATACTTGGTAAAGGTCTGTCTGTGTTTTGTGTGTGAAGAGGTAAGTTAAAGTTGTTTGTATGTACAGTATAGTAGTAATGGCAGGAGAGGAGATTAGAGAGAGGGGGCAGGGAGGAGAGGGGATCGGGGCACCCTCCTCATTTTCTGCCCTGGGCCCCAGCACATCTAAAACCGACCCTGCCTGGAAGCCTCTCCTCTGCCGTGTCCCACTCTCTATCAGAACTTCCTGTTTCTGCCTGGACATGATGCAAAAGAGGAGAGGCTTCCAGGTTAGCGCTGACCCACTGAAGCAAGAAAGCTGACTGCTAACCCACTGAAGCAAGAAAGAACATGATATCTGTGAGTGAGGTTGGGGTTCGGAGGAAAGGAAATATGTTGCAGGAGGGATGAGAGTGGTGAAAGAAGGAGAAATGGACATAAGGATGGAGGGGAAGGAGGGATGGTGCATGTGGAGAGAGGTAGATATGGACATGGGGAGGATGGGAGGGAGGGATGGTGCATGCTGAGGCTTCACACTGCCATCGTTGAGCAGCTGATCCTTATTTGTTCTGGTATTGCCATTAAATGCTGGTCTCATTAAATTGTTTTTCTTTATTTTCTGTGAGTATTTGAAGTTTTCTTTTTGTATTAAATGCATACATACCCATATCGTATTAAAAATCATATTTCAAACCTCCTCCTTTACCCATTGCAACTCTGTAAATCTTGGGTCAACCATTTAGAATAAATTGACTCTTTACGTTATAAAGGTTGCTGACCCTTGGCCTAGCAGTTGATTGACAACCGAGCCCAGCGGTGCCTACAAATTAGGCACAGTTAGGCACCATTTATAGAATCAGGCCCAAACAGTACCTATTTTCATTAAGGGACAATTTTACAAAGGCACTGTAGCCGTTCCTGGTGCGGCAAATGCAACAAAGCCCATAGAAACTGAATGGATTTCATTGCATTTGCTAACTTGGAATCACTACAACGGTTTTGTGAAAGGGGCCCTAAGTGACTCCAGGACACAGAAGGCTGCCAAACCATTTTGATTTTCATGAGCATCCATAAGCATAAAGTGATCAATGAATTCTTATGTTATGTAATATTCTCAAAAAAATAGGAAAAAGCTTTTCCTTTCCATGATTTTTTTATCTGCTAATAAAACAATCTTTTTCTTTTCTGAGTACTTTAGTTGTAATAAAAATGTTTTGCAAATTACCTCTGCACTCATTTAATATGATTATATACTTATAATATACAATATTAAATTTGACTAATCCCCTCCCTCCCTCCCCTTTTTACAAAGCCAAGTTAGGCTTTTTTATTGCCGGCCATGGCGGTATTAGCTCCAAAGCTCATGACACTGGAGCTAATACCGCTGCAGCCTATGATTTAAAAGTCTTACGCAACCTCGTAAAAGGGGGCCTTTATGTGGTACCTCCAAAATATTCTTTATTTTACTTTAGGAATTTGCATTTTTATGCCAGTTTTCTGTTATCTGGATCTCAAAATTGGAATGCTTATATCTAACTGCATCAAAGATTTGTTATAAAAAATAAAATAAATAGGCATACAGATTAAATACATTTCTTCCTTATAATTGCTAAATGACAGGAGTGTGAATTTCAAAAAAGAAAAAGAAAGATCCTTCTCTTTAACAGATTACTTCATTGCCAACAGTGTTAACATGTGCTATGTTTTAATGCCATTCAAATCATTGGCAGAGCCTATTAAATATATTCAGTACTGTGGCAGGTTATAAACACTGTGCAGACAGAAAATGTATATAATTAGAAATGAACAGCATTTGCTACAGAAGAACTGTCTGAGGTCTAACATATTCATTACTTAAATGCCAAATGGCAAAATCAGGTGAGGCAGACTGGAAGAGGGAGAGAAAGAGTTAAAGGAAAACTACAGTGAATGGAATGGAGTCTCTGACCTACCCTCCCGATTCCCCAAAGCTATCTCATCTACTCTTATCTCCTCTACAAATTACCAGATATCTTCTTCTTGTAATACGTTTTTTGTAATTCGTTTGTAATCCGCCTTGAACCGCAAGGCAATGGTGGAATAGAAATCTCTAATGTAATTAAGGCCCTAAGTGATATTAATTGAAATCATTGCAATCCTCACAATAACTGAAAACCTGTATCTTGTAGTTCAGGTTCCATTTCAAGAAAAGTGTTTATGAACAACTTGAAAAATTGAAGGTGGACAAAGCTATGGCACCCGATGGAATCCATCCCAGGATATTGAGGAAGCTCAGAGAGATTCTGGCAGGTTCTCTTAAAGATTTGTTCAATAAATCCTTGGAGATGGTAGAGGCTCCATAGGATTGGAGAACAGCAGATGTGGCTCTTCTTCACAAAAGTGGTAGAAGAGATGAAGTGCAAAACTACAGGTTGATAACTTACTTTGGTTATTGGAAAAATAATGGAACTGTTACTGAAAGAAAGGATAGTGAATTTCCTAGAATCTAATGGGTTACAAGATCTGAGGCAACATATCTTTACTAAATGTAAATTGTTCTAAACAAATCTGATTGAATTATTTGACTGAGCGACAAGAGACTTGGGATTGAGGATGGTGCTAGATGTAATTTACTTAGATTTCAGCAAAGTCTTTGACATGGTTGCTCATAGGAGGCTCTTGAACAAACTTAATGGACCAAAGTTAGGACCCAAAGTGATGAACTGAATTAAAAACTGGTTGATGAAGAGACACCAGAGGGTGGTGGTTAATGGAATTCACTTGGAGGAAGGAAAGGTGAACAGTGGAGTACATCAAGGATTGGTGCTGGGGCTGATTTTATTTAATATGTTGGTGAGCGACATTACTAGAAGGTTAGAAGGTAAGGTTTGTCTTTTTGCAGCTAAAATAGAATCCTTCAGAAAGTGGAAGAAGGATCCAACTGAAAATAATTGTAAATGGCACAAGGAATGTTGAGTCAAATGCAAGGCGCTAATAAGGAAGGTGAAGAGAGAACTTGAAAAGACCATTGTGCTGAAGCAAATATCACACAGTAAAAACTTTATAGGTATATTAAAAGCAAGAAGCCAGGAAAATAATTGATTGGACCACTAAACAACCGAGGGATAAAAGAGGCTTTCAGGGAAGATAAAGCCAAAGCAGAGAGATTAAATGAATTCTTTGCTTCAGTCTTCACTGAGAAAGACTTGGGGGAGTTACTGGTGCCAGAAATGGTATTCAATTCTGATGAATCAGAAAACTCATACAAATCTTTTTAACCCTGGATGATGTAATTGCTCAATTTGACAAACTGAACAATACCATATCACCTGGACCAGATGGTATACATCATAGAGTGCTGATAGAATTGAAAAATGAACTTGTGGATTCTGCAGGTAAATTTTTTAAAAACTGTGGAAAAAGCAAGGTTTTCTGAAATAATTATAGTTGGCCTATCATTCAAATAGGACCAGGTAGTCCATTCCAAATCTCTACCAACTTAAATGTACAGGACTGACAAAGTTTCCCAGTTGATTTAATTCCCTTAAGAGAGGGAAATGATAACTTATACTTCTGTGTGTTCCTCACGTAGCAGGATCTATATGCATTCCAACATAAAGGAATCCAAGGGTCAAATATTCCATAAATAAGTTTAAAAATAATACTTGCACATTTAAATTGGATACTATAATAGACAGGTAACTAATGAAGCTTTCTAAGCAAAGGAGAAACATGATCAAACTTTCATTTCCCCAAAATGAGTTTTGCCGCTGTATTTTGTAACAACTGAAGGCATTTCAAACTGCCTTGCTTGCTACCCAGATACACAGAATTACAGTAGTCCAATTGAGTAAGCACAATGGACTGAACCAACAATAAGAAATGCTCCTGATAGAATATAGTGATCTAACTTTTTTCAGCATGCGCAGACTGAAGAAGCGCTTTCTTACTAACAAATTTATCTGCTCACAAAACAAAAGGGATGAGTCCAAGATGATACCCAGAACTCTAGAAGAGAACTCAATGTGTAGCTTGATACCAGATTTCAATGTAACAGAAACAGGAAGAATTTCCAACTTTGGCCCGACCCACAATAATTTTGTTTTAGCAGCATTTAATTTCAAACTCATAATTGAAATAAATAAAAATTGGGTGACAGGCAATTCTTAGGCACAATTCTACATATGATAGGCACCTATCTTATGGTGCCTAACTCCAAAGTAGGCATGATTAGGGGCAGAGAAGGAATTAGGCACAATGCTCTACTAAAGTACTTAGGTGCCTATAATGTAGGCTTTAAAAACCCTGTGCTACACTTTAGGTGCCTAATAGGCACATAAGATTTATTTAGGCATGATTCTGTAATGGATGCTTAAATGTGATTGACATGGAATAGGTGCATAACTTTAGGCGCCTATCTTTTTAGGCACCCAGTTACAGAATCTGTCCTTCAGAGAATAGTTAAGCTCTGGAATGCATTGTCACAAGATGTGGTAATAGCACTTCACATAGATGGGTTTAAAAAAGGTTTGGACAATTTCCTAGAGGAAAAGTCCATAGTCTGCTATTGAGATAGACATGGGGGAAGCCAATGCCTGCCCTGGAATCGGTAGCGTGGAACATTGCTACTATTTGGGTTTTTGATAGGGAGTTGTGACCTGTATTGGCCACTGTGGAAACAGGATACTGGGCTGGATGGACTATTGGTCTGACCCAGTATGTCTATTCTTATGTTCTTACACACCACCTCAGCACCTTTACAGTTAGTGAGTTTTTGCAGTCTGTCTCCCATGTTCCTGAACGGACAAATATCTTAACATTAATTTTCATTCTACAACCAGAGCAGGTACCATATTTACTGTGACCTGCTGGTCTCTTAGTCACTTGTGGATTAGGATCAGGAAGAGATGAATGGAGATTCCTTCCTTTTTTGTGAGCAATCATAATCTCTTTATCTTCAAAGTGTTGGATCCCATGAACAAAATGCCAATGCTTGCGTAGGAACTTATTGATGTCTCCTGAAAGGTGTGTGAACTGTAGAGCACATACTATTTTCTCATTTTGTTTTCTGAATTGAGGAACCAACAAATCTAATATGACTTTTCTGGGATAACCTTTTGATTTGAATCATTTAGTCATCTCTTTAGATTGGTTGTTTAAAAAAAAACAAAAAAACAGGTATCCTTTGAGCAGAGCCTTCTGCTTCTTAAAAACAGACTGTAATAAGGGGGGGCAAGTTCAGGACTAATATCAGGAAGTTCTGCTTCACACAGAGAGTGGTTGACATCTGGAATACTCTCCCAGGGGAGATTATTGCGGAATCGACAGTCCTAGGCTTCAAAAGCAAACTAGATGCATATCTCCTTGAGAGAGGCATATAAAGATATGGTTGGCTATAAAATAAGCCAGGTATATACCTAGCAGGGCCTCCGCGTGTGTGGATCGCCGGACTTGATGGACCGAAGGTCTGATCCGGAGATGGCGCTTCTTATGTTCTTATGTTCTTAATATGTAATATGTTAAGTTAATTTTTAATGATCAATTATGACAACTTCTAAAATCCAGCTACTTGTTGATATCTGTTGGTTTTCTATACACGGTGAATGAAAAATGAAAGACAGTTGTTAAATTACATGATAACCAGAACAGAGCTAGCAAAATGCAACATATGTACTCGTACATTGCCTATTGGAAAGTTTGTCCACACACAGTGCAGCACTCGGCATTTAGTCACGAGGTCAGAAACATGGATGCTCCATTTCAAGATTGCACCATTGAAGAACAACACGCAGTTGTGTGTGTTCTTTGGGCAGAGGGAGTGAAACCTGTGGAAATTCACCGTTAGATATTGACTCAATATGGTCAAAGCACCATGAATAAATGAAAGGTTTATGAGTGGGTAAAAAGATTTAAAGCAGCAAGGACAGGTGTAACTGATGAAAGGCATTCTGGTTGCCCATCGACATCGCACATACAAGAGCACATTGACAGGGCAGATGCCTTGATTAGAGAAGATTGACAGATGACAGTATCTCAATTGGCTGCAAATTTGGATATCAGCTGTGGATCTGCATTTGCCATGATGACTTGGGATACATGACTTGGGATACAGGATGGGTTCCCAAACAGATTAGTGATCTGTACAAGAAACAACATGTGGAGGTTGTGACCCAGTTCCTGAGATGGTATGAAGAAGATTTGAGTATTCTGGAGAGAATTGTCACTGGCGACAAAACAAATTCCCTTTTCAATTTTTTTTTTTTTTTTTTTTATTGAACCATGTATTTTTTCCCCTTCCATTTCTTTTCCCTACCATCACTTTCCAGTATGTCCAGTTAAAGTCTAAATGTTCACAATCCCCTCTTCTTTTTCTTTTTGATTATTTTATATATTGTATTAATTTTATATTTTTTATCTTATTTTAACTTGTAAACCGGCTAGATACTTGCTGATAGTCGGTATAGTAAAAATTTAATAAACTTGAAACTTGAAAGGAAGCGGCGCTCATCTGGCTTCGGGAGCAGCTGAAAAACTTCTTCTCTACAGGTATGCAGAAGCTAGTTGAACGATACAACAAATGTGTTGTCTTGCATGGGGACTATGTAGAAAATTGATATGTTCAATTGCTCACAGCAGTGGCGCAGTAGGGTGTGTGGAGGGGCATTCTGCCCTGGGTGGGGTCTTCCTAAGGGCATGGTACCCTTGCCGCATGTGCCCGTTGCCTTCCCCCATACCTTTTTTATTTCACCCAGTGCGAGGTTGCTGCCTGTATCAGCATCAGCGCTCTCTGACATCACTTCCGGGACCCATGCCTAGGAAGTGATGTCAAAGGGCGAGCCAACACCGACGTGGGTATGTTACTCACGCCGGAGAAGTTAAAAAGGTATGGGGAAAGGGAAGGGGGAGCAGCTGGCAGGGGGTGGGGAAGAGGGCAGGGGGGGTGCTACTGCCCCGGGCGCCGCTCACCCTTACTACGCCACTGGCTCACAGTTACTTCTATTAAAGCCGTTAAAAGTATTTTGCTTTTACTTTTTGATTTATCTTCGTATAAATCACAATTTTGGTTGATAACTCTCAAAAGGTTGTTGTTTTTTTAAACTGCTTAAGTGTTAACATATCCTTAATGTAGGAAAAATAGCCTAACTCAGGACACAGGGCTTTCTTTACTTGGAATTTAGAAACATTAAAAAATATAGAAACGTCCAGCATGAACATTCATTTTACAAACTGAAATGTCCATATTTTGAATGGGGAAAACTAGGAACTTGCATGTCTCTATAGCAACATTCTTAGAAAATGGCCACAGAGACTTCTACAGAAAGCAGAGGGATAACCTAGTGGTTAGCGCAGTGGGCTATAAACCAAGCATCCCAGGTTCAAATCCCACTTCAGCTCTTTTTCTGTTTGTTTTGTTTTTGTATTTGGGAGCCTTCCAGAAACAGAAAAACCCCTAATGTACCTGAATGTACACCATAAGAGACAATCCCTTCTTGACAGAGCTTACAATCTAATCAGATAGACACCCAGGACAATTGGGATAGGGAATTACAGAGGGAGTGACAAAATAGACATGGGTACTTTACAGGTGGGTTGGAGTTAGAAGTTAAAAATAGCCTGTTCATATCTTTTTGAAGGTGATGTCTCCAGAACTGCACACAACTCTCCAACTGCTCCCCTCCTACCAGCCACCCCTCTCCCCTTGTACCCAAGTATCCCTTCAGGCATGCAGGTGGCTTATATATTTAGGTGCAATAAGTATTTTCCTGTCCCTGGATAGCTCACAATTAAAAATAAAAAAAAGAGTTGAACTAGGTTTCCACTGCACTAACAACCAAGTTGCTCATCAGGCTTGTTTCCTGCTCTGTTTAGAAAGTCCATTATTTCTGAAGCTGTCATAGAGCCTGATATCCCATTCCAATTTCACTTTGAGGGGAGAGGGGAGAAAGAGAAAGCAGTGGTGTAGTAGGTGGGGGGGTGTGGTGGTGGTGGGCGGACCACCCTGTGTTACCGTCTCAGTGGGAGTGCTGGCAATCTCCACCCCTCTATGCTACACTCATGACCTCCCTTCCCCGCCGTCCGTACCTCTTTAAATCTTCGCCAGCATGAACTGCTACTCTGGCCTGCTGCTCGCGCGGGCCTACCTCCTTCTAAGATCACTTCTTGGTTGCAGAGCCAGGAAGTGACATCAGAGGGAAAGCCAGAGAAGCTGCTCACACCGGTGAAGATTTAAAGAGGTACAGGGTGGGAAGGGAGGGTGGTGTGGGGGATGCGGAAAGAGTGGGGATAGTGTAGAAGGAGTGGGGGGTGGAGAGGAGGGTGCAGGGGGCACCACCGCCCCAGGAACCTCCTACCCTCGTTACACCACTGAGAGAGAGAGACAATAACATTTTATGCCTTATTCCCTCCAGGGAACAGCTGCTCAATCAGAGCACCTTTCTGTAACCTGGATGTTTCTGAAACAGATCTAACTAAGGACATCATTCTCTTTAGACACAAACATTTATTTCCCTTCAATAATTGCTGCTGGACATCCAGATTTCAGGCCATCATTAGTACCACCCAAAACATACCCAGAAAAGGCCCCCTTGCTATTTGGGCATATTGTAGTGTTAGATGTCCTTCTTCTGCTTTTGCAAAATCAGGATTTGGAAGTTTTAAGCACACGGATATTCATTTTAGTCTTTTGAGATATCCATATGCTTTGAAATGAGCACCATAGTACAAGAATCTATAACAGAGTTAAGGAAAAATATTGACTTTATTATGATTAAATATTTACAGTAAATTTTTCCAAACTAGAAACATAAAAACATGATGGCAGATAAAGGTCAAATGGCCCATCTGCAAATCCACTATCTCCCTAAGAGATCCCATATATACTGTATAGAATTTCCTCCTATCTGGCTACATTGTGGCTCTGCCCAAACTTTATCCCCAGACAACCTGTAACTTAGCCAGTTAGAGACGATATTCAGTGGTACTACTCAATTAAGACCCTCTTTTACTAAGCCATCGTAGAGGTTTCTACAACAGCTTATACTGTAGAATTCCTATGAGCGTCAAAGCAGCGTTGGAGCATTTAGCACCCCAGGCCATGGTAGAAACCTCTACTACGGCTTAGTAGAAGAGGACCTAAATGCTTCAGAGTATCAAAGACTGGCCAGCTCAACAGGGATTAACCAGGCATGAGCATCTCCTGTCCAGATAAACTCATTTGAATATTGATCCCAGTGTACCTAATATTTACCTATAAAATATATTACTATACAATTTGCTCTGTTTAGCTTGTATTTTTGCTAATTTCTTTATAGATAGTCATATTTTGAGCCTGTGCAAAACCTTTTAGAAAAGTTGTTCAGGAAGAAAATAATTCTGATAATGTAGTTTAATCAAAAACAATTGTTTTGTCCAGAAATTTGCTCAAAAAAAGTTTTGTAATTGTAAAATCAAATTAAATTAAGAAATCAAACACTGATAACTCAAACTTATAATGCTTAAGAATAAGTTCATAGGTTTGTTTTTCAAGGGGACTATTTCTGAATAGTTCCAATCAAAATAACAGAATCCTTCTTGATGACATTATTAAATCACATTTCCAGTAGGAGAGATTTGAAGGTCAAATTAAATTGCCACTCAGTTGCTAAAGTAAAGCCTCTACTTCAATTTTCACACACAGGCATCTCATCATCTCTGCAGGTATCTTACTGAAGCAAAAAAAAACCCAACAAAACACCCTTCAGAAACTTATTTTTAGCACAGATACATCTTCAAAACTTTAAATAATGATTTTAAGGCATAGATAAAGCTTAAAATTAATCAAATACCCTGAGTTACACCTCAATTCATTTTTCTAATAGTTAATAGGACTTAGATTACATTTTTAAATACTATAATTATTTAATTCACACATTTCTAGAATGTGAGTTTGAAATATGTTTGCTCTTAGTAGGTAACAGGTTAAAAATGTAAAATACAGTTAATTACAACACATTAGAATATATAATGATTACTAATTAGTGATTAGGGTGTAAGGTCTTGAGACTATCAGAACAATCCATTGCAAGACATACCAGATTCTAAAGACATAGACAGGAAAAAAAGCAAGCAGAAATAGCAGCAGGCCATCAAACGAAGAATGGAGCAGTAGTTTGAAAAGATTTTATTGCACCAAAGAAATACTGTGCTCAACATGGCCATGTGCTACCTACACAAGGCTGTGCCAGAGGCAACAACTGTCAACAAAATATAACGTAAATTATTAGCATTTTTGATTTTTTTTAAGCAGTTTAGTACCACATTTTACTATTACCGTGTTTCCCCGAAAATAAGACATTGTCTTATAATAATTTTGGATCAAAAAAAGCACTAGGGCTTATTTTGGGGGGATGTCTTTTTTTTTGTGTGTGTGTGTGTGTGTGTATACAATGATCATCTCCTTCCCATCCCCCCCCCATGCAGCAGAACCCCAAAAGCAATTTCACTGTGTTGCCTTAGATCTAATCTAAGCATTGTTCTTGTATGCCACATCTTCCCTATAAAATAGAGCTTTAAATAAACAAATTATAGATCATCCTTAAACAAACTGAATTTCAGATGTCATAACATTTCTGAAATTAAAAAAGTGTCTTGAAATCTTTGTAGAACAGATAATATGAAGTCATTCCCCCCATGCAGTAGAAACCTGACAACCCTGCCAACCCATCCCCCAGCATAACATCTTTCATCTCTCCTTCCCATTCCCCCCATGCAGCAGAACCCAGATGGCCCTGCCAACCCATACCCCTGCACAGCATTTTTCCATCTCTCCCTACCATCCCACCGTGCAGCAGAACCCAGATGACCCTCCCACCGCAATGCCAACATACCTTCATTCTAAATAGCAGAGGCAGCAGCACTGAACAGGCTGCATCACGGCCTTCTCTGCCTGGGCCTTCCCTGTGCTGCATCACTGATTACATCATCAGTGATGCAGCAGAAGGAATGCCTCAGTGGGGAAGGTCATAAAGCAGCCTGTTCAGTGCTGCTGCCACTGCTGTTTGGAATGGAGGTATGTCGGCCTCACGGTGGGAGGGTCGCCTGGGTTCTGCTGTGCGGGATGGGAAGAAGGGATGGAAAGATGCTGCGCAAGGGGATGGGTGAGAGGGGAGGAAAGATGCTGCACGGGGAGAGGGGAGAAGCACTGCCGCCAACGAATCAGGGAGTGTCAAGGACATTCAGGAGGGGCTTTGGGGGTCGATTCAACTAAGGCTTATTTGGTGGGTAGGACTTATATTAGGACCTACCCCGACAATCATGCTAGGGCTTATTTTCGGGGTAGGGCTTATTTTCACTGACAGGTGAACGGAGTACTGTACATTTAATATGTAATAGATGGTCCTTGCTCATAAGAGCTTACAATCTAATTAAGACAGGCAGAAGTGACAAATGGAACAGATAAGAACATAAGAATTGCCACTGCTGGGTCAGACCAGTGGTCTTTTGCGCACAACAGTCCGCTCACGCGGCGGCCCCCAGGTCAAAGACCAGTGCCCTAAATGAGACCAGCCTCACCTGCGTACACTCTGGTTCAGCAAAAACTTGTCTAGCCTTGTCTTGAATCCATGGAGGGTGTTTTCCCCTATAACAGACTCCGAAAGAGCATTCCAGTTCTCCATCACTCTCTGGGTGAAGAAGAACTTCCTTACGTTTGTACGGAATCTATCCCCTTTTAACTTTAGAGAGTACCCTCTCGTTCTCCCCACCTTGAAGAGGGTGAAAAATCTGTCTTTACTAAGTCTATTCCCTTCATTATCTTGAATGTTTCAATCATGTCCCCTCTCAGTCTCCTCTTTTCAAGGGAGAAGAGGCCCAGTTTCTCTAATCTCTCATTGTACGGCAACTCCTCCAGCCCCTTAACCATTTTAGTCGCTCTTCTCTGGACCCTTTTGAGTAGTACTGTGTCTTTCTTCATGTACGGCGACCAGTGCTGGATGCAGTATTCCAGGTACAGCGGCATGATAACCTTCTCCGATCTGTTCGTGATCCCCTTCGTAATCATTCCTAGCATTCTATTCACCCTTTTCACTGCTGCTGCACATTGTACAGACAGCTTCGTTGACTTGTCAACTAGTACTCCCAAGTCTCTTTCCTGGGGGGGTCTCTCCAAGTACCGCCCCGACATCTTGTATTCGTGTGAGAGATTTTTGTTACCGACATGCATCACCTTACACCACGTTGAACCTCATTTGCCATGTCGCTGCCCATTTCTCGAGCGTGGTTATATCGTGTTGCAAATTTTCACAATCCCCCTGCGTCTTCACTACTCTGAATAACTTCGTATCATTTCCAAATTTAATCACCTCACTCGTCGTACCCATTTCCAGATCATTTATGAATATGTTGAAGAGCACGGGTCCAAGCACCGAGACCTGTGACACCCCGCTAGTGATGTTCTTCCAGTCCAAGTATTGTCCATTTACCCCTACTCTCTGTTTCCTATCTGCCAGCCAGTTTTTAATCCACGTGAGTATTTCACCCTCTATTCCATAGCTCACAATTTTCCGAAGTAGTCGTTCAATCGGAACCTCGTCAAACGCATTCTGGTTATCATGCCGCTGTACCGGGCCATGGTGCGCCCTCACCTGGAATACTGTGTCAGGCACTAGTCGCCGTACATGAAGAAGGACAAGGTACTACTCGAAAGGGTCCAGAGAAGAGCGACTAAAATGGTTAAGGGGTTGAAGGATTTGTCTTATAGTGAGAAATTAGAGAAGCTGGGTCTCTTCTCCCTTGAAAAGAGGAGACTGAGAGGAAACATGATCGAAACATTCAAGATATTGAAGGGAATAGACTTAGTAGATAGAGACAGGTTGTTCACCCACTCCAAGGTGGAGAGAACGAGAGCGCACTCTCTAAAGTTAAAAGGGGATAGATTCCGTACAAACGTAAGGAAGTTCTTCTTCACCCAGAGAGTGGTAGAGAACTGTAATGCTCTTCTGGAATCTGTTATAATGGAAAACACCCTCCAGGGATTCAAGACAAGGTTGGACAAGTTCTTGCTGAATCAGAATGAACGCAAGTAGGGCTGGTCTCAGTTAGGGCATTGGTCTTTGACCTGGGGGCCGCCACGTGAGCGGACTGCTGGGCACGATGGACCACTGGTCTGACCCAGCAGTGGCTTTTCTTATATGGTATCTTCATCCCTCTTGTCCCTTTATTATGGAATGCTTATAGATTCTCCTTTGTAAGAGCCACCCAACAATTCAAGCTCTCCCTTCCTTCAGTGAAAGGAATCAAAGGAGTCAAGAATTTCAGTCAATCCTTGGTTTTCAAATTTTCTCAACTATGGAACGAACTTCCTCTTATTTTAAGGGGCCTGGTCCTTTTCAACTTTTTGTAAATCTTAAAAAAATATTTTATTTGCCAAACACTTTATAAACTAGTCATATTAATATTTTCTGATTGTTACTTTTTCAAAGTATTTTTTTAGTTACTGTTAACTGAGTCGAGCTCCTTTCTGGCTGAAGTCCCAGTTTTAGTTTAGTTTAGTTTATTCTTTTCCCCCTAACCACACCCTTCTTGACTTAGGTGTACAGGATGTCTCAGCTATGACACCCTTCAGGACCCTTCAGTTAAGTTGTGCTGTTCTTTATTTGTTGATAGTTTAAAGATGATAGTTTAAAGACATTTATGACAAGGATGTTTTTTTTTCTTTGATCAATGATTGATTTCACCCCGTATATCAGGCATACATTGATTTAATTGCCTATTAAGGGAATCTGAGGTCTTTTTCCTCCTTGTGTTAGTCATACAGTAGGCATTCGGATGACTTATTTTTGATATTTTGTAAAGTATATAATTTTGTATCCTCTACTTTTGTTGTTTTGTATTTTCTTGAGAGCTTGGGGTTTTTTGTTTCTTATTTTGTTTTTCTTTCAGCTATAACACTTATCATATTGTACAACTAGAGAAAGAGAGATGATTGCAGATTGAGTTAAAGACAAGATGATTCCGGAGAATACCTCAACCAATTTGTTTATGAGTTTTCAATGTGCAATATGAATTTCACCAATGTGAAAACTTAGGACATTATTCAGTACCGAAATATTTAGATATCACACTGGATTCTTTTGCTTTTTATTTTTTTTTCACACAGCAAAACTTTTGCTCAGCCATTTTTCAGTGGTTTTGGACATTTGCAAATTCATACTCTGTAAACAGTAAATATCAGGCAATTTCCAACATTTATGCTTTTTTTTTTTGGGGGGGTGTTAGTTCCATGCCACAAACAAGTCAAGAAGCACAAATATCAGACAAATGTTTTGTAATACTTTCATGTAGGAAGCAGAAAAGCAGGACTAATAAATCAATGGAACAAATTGTCAGACTGGTAATGTGTCTACTGTTCTTCTGTTTCTTATTGAACGCAGCAGCAATTGAAGAAGAGCTATTACTCCAAGCAGAATTCTTAATGAGATATGCTACCAATTAGTTTCCAGCTCAACATTTAATTATCAGAAAACATATACGAGTTCATGAACATGAGCAAAGATAAAACTGATCTTGCATAAGATTGGACTATTATTAATTTAGCAGATTTGTTTTAAATGTGTATATATCAGAAAAGAGAGAAAAATCAAATTTGTATTAAATTATTACCACCCACCCTTTACAAAACCATAGCATGATTTTTAGCGCTTGCTGCAGCGGTAACAGCTCCGATGCTCATTGAATTCCTATGAGTGTTGGAGCTGTTACCACCGCAGCCGGCACTATAAACCATGCTACGGTTTTGTAAAAGGAGGGGGCGGGGTTAAATTATAAAATTAAGATTAAAACTGGGCTTCAGAATATTGCTTTGGTCAGCACGTTTCCTAATCAAGGCCAAGACTTAAAATAAGTTTTCTTTTTATTTCTGCTAATCTACTTTGTTAAATACTTCTGTGCTTTTCAAACCAATTCAAAGTTAAAGAATTACGGTACATCTAGGAAACATAGTGCCAGACTTACAAAACTCTGGGCCACTTTTACAAAGCCGCAGTAGTGCTTCTCCTACAGCAAATGTACCAAAGCCTATAGGACAGGGGTGTCAAAGTCCCTCCTCGAGGGCCACAATCCAGTCGGGTTTTCAGGATTTCCCCAATGAATATGCATGAGATCTATTTGCATGCACTGCTTTCAATGCATATTCATTGGGGAAATCCTGAAAATCCGACTGGATTGTGGCCCTCGAGGACCGACTTTGACACCTGTGCTATAGGAAGTGAATGGGCTTTGGTGCATTTACTGCTGGAGAAATGCTACTTCAGCTCTATAAAAAGGACCTGCTACCTGGGTACAATACCACAGAACGTCTTGGGATTTTTTATTGTGAAAAACTTTATATGGCAAAAATAGAAAAGAAACTGTCTCTAATTAAGCCTTTCTTAATTACCAGAAATTGAATGTGACTTGCAGTGGGCAGCCTATGCTCACTAAATTGGTTTACATTTGCATTTTTTGCATCTCATTACCATGTAACATGCACTGACTTAAATGTTGCCGTGTCAGTGCAGGACAAGCTGCAATAGAGCCCTTTAAGTCATATTAGAAAGCAGGGTGGGGAGAGTGTAGCACAATGGTTAAAGCTACAGCCTCAGCACCCTGAGGTTGTAGGTTCGAACCCCCACTGTTCCTT